>NW_026527699.1:0-297977 GCF_022682495.2 Desmodus rotundus | reverse complement strand
CTTGCGGGGTGGGAGAGCTGCCGGGAAGTGTGTTCCACGGGAAAACTCGCGGTCTTCTGGGTGGCACGGAGGGCTTCCCTTTCCCGGACACGACTCCAGGGACCCTGTTACCGGGCACGATATGCCAAGGGTGGGGCCCGTTGCCCGGAGGGCTGCTTGTGGTTGGGGGCCTTCCTGCGCACGCGCGGCCCCACGTCTGGGCCTGAAACTAACCAGCCGCGGCTCGGACAAAAGCCATCTCCTGGGGGCCTCCCCCCTGTTCTTCCATCCGTAAAGGGGGACCCCTTTACGGATGGAAGAACAGGGGATCTTCCCAGTGGTGGGTACGTGACGGAGGGGTCTCCGTGTTTTCCGCCACGTAGACAGGTTGCTCCCACCCTGGCCCCTTGTGTTTGAGCCCCTTGGAGGCAGAGGGCCGCCTATCCCGGGATGCAGGGGTCCTGCGGGGGTCAAGGGACGACGTGGACACTCTCCGGGCGAGAGAGGGCGCCTGCGCCCCGAGAGAGCCCCCGGAAAAATGCCCAGCCTGGCCCCCATGGCTCCAGCTGCCTCCCCAGCCTCCTGCCATGCGGCCTGCTCCTGCTCACCCGGGCCCAGGTTCGCCGCAGGTGTTTGCCTTTTGCGGACACCACGGACCGAGGGCCGCGGATGCCTTCACGGGGAGGGGGATTGGAGCTCTGGGGGACCGAGGTCTCGGCCGGTCACAGTCGCTTCTTGCGGAGTTTAGCCAGACTTTAGAGAGTGGAAGTTGCCAGGTCCAAGTTTGCCGCCAGGGGGCAGGGTGGGGCAGTTTGAACCAGGGCAAGACTCTTAACTGCCCAGGCAGGGCTTAGTCCTGAGTCCCCCGGCAGAACCCGTCGGTGGGCGTGGGTTCCGCTCGATGGGGCTGGCTCCACCGGGCGCGAAACCTTGCAGGCCCCCTTTTCCGGCCCAGGTGCCCGGTCTTCTCTGGGCACTCTGCCTTGCGAGGTGGGAGAGCTGCCGGGAAGTGTGTTCCACGGGAAAACTCGCGGTCTTCTGGGTGGCACGGAGGGCTTCCCTTTCCCCGGACACGACTCCAGGGACCCTGTTAACCGGGCACGATATGCCAAGGGTGGGGCCCGTTGCCCGGAGGGCTGCTTGTGGTTGGGGGCCTTCCTGCGCACGCGCGGCCCCACGTCTGGGCCTGAAACTAACCAGCCGCGGCTCGGACAAAAGCCATCTCCTGGGGGCCTCCCCCCTGTTCTTCCATCCGTAAAGGGGGACCCCTTTACGGATGGAAGAACAGGGGGATCTTCGCAGTGGTGGGGACGTGACGGAGGGGTCTCCGTGTTTTCCGCCACGTAGACAGGTTGCTCCCACCCTGGCCCCTTGTGTTTGAGCCCCTTGGAGGCAGAGGCCGCCTATCCCGGGATGCAGGGGTCCTGCGGGGGTCATGGGACGACGTGGACACTCTCGGGCGAGAGAGGGCGCCTGCGCCCCGAGAGAGCCCCGGCAAAATGCCCAGCCCTGGCCCCCATGGCTCCAGCTGCCTCCCCAGCCTCCTGCCATGCGGCCTGGTCCTGCTCACCCGGGCCCAGGTTCGCCGCAGGTGTTTGCCTTTTGCGGACACCACGGACCGAGGGCCGCGGATGCCTTCACGGGGAGGGGGGTTGGAGCTCTGGGGGACCGAGGTCTCCGCGGTCACAGTCGCTTCTTGCGGAGTTTAGGCCAGACTTTAGAGAGTGGAAGTTGCCAAGTCCAAGTTTGCCGCCAGGGGGCAGGGTGGGGCAGTTTGAACCAGGGCAAGACACTTAACTGCCCAGGCAGGGCTCAGGCCTGAGTCCCCCGGCAGAACCCGTCGGTGGGCGTGGGTTCCGCTCGATGGGGCTGGCTCCACCGGGCGCGAAACCTTGCAGGCCCCCTTTTCCGGCCCCAGGTGCCCCGGTCTTCTCTGGGCACTCTGCCTTGCGGGGGTGGCAGAGCTGCCGGGAAGTGTGTTCCACGGGAAAACTCGCGGTCTTCTGGGTGGCACGGAGGGCTTCCCTTTCCCCGGACACGACTCCAGGGACCCTGTTAACCGGGCACGATATGCCAAGGGTGGGGCCCGTTGCCCGGAGGGCTGCTTGTGGTTGGGGGCCTTCCTGCGCACGCGCGGCCCCACGTCTGGGCCTGAAACTAACCAGCCGCGGCTCGGACAAAAGCCATCTCCTGGGGGCCTCCCCCCTGTTCTTCCATCCGTAAAGGGGGACCCCTTTACGGATGGAAGAACAGGGGGATCTTCGCAGTGGTGGGGACGTGACGGAGGGGTCTCCGTGTTTTCCGCCACGTAGACAGGTTGCTCCCACCCTGGCCCCTTGTGTTTGAGCCCCTTGGAGGCAGAGGGCCGCCTATCCCGGGATGCAGGGGTCCTGCGGGGGTCAAGGGACGACGTGGACACTCTCCGGGCGAGAGAGGGCGCCTGCGCCCCGAGAGAGCCCCCGGCAAAATGCCCAGCCCTGGCCCCCATGGCTCCAGCTGCCTCCCCAGCCTCCTGCCATGCGGCCTGCTCCTGCTCACCCGGGCCCAGGTTCGCCGCAGGTGTTTGCCTTTTGCGGACACCACGGTCCGAGGGCCGCGGATGCCTTCACGGGGAGGGGGATTGGAGCTCTGGGGGACCGAGGTCTCGGCGGTCACAGTCGCTTCTTGCGGAGTTTAGGCCAGACTTTAGAGAGTGGATGTTGACAGGTCCAAGTTTGCCGCCAGGGGGCAGGGTGGGGCAGTTTGAACCAGGGCAAGACTCTTAACTGCCCAGGCAGGGCTCAGTCCTGAGTCCCCCGGCAGAACCCGTCGGTGGGCGTGGGTTCCGCTCGATGGGGCTGGCTTCCACCGGGCGCGAAACCTTGCAGGCCCCCTTTTCCGGCCCCAGGTGCCCCGGTCTTCTCTGGGCACTCTGCCTTGCGGGGGTGGGAGAGCTGCCGGGAAGTGTGTTCCACGGGAAAACTCGCGGTCTTCTGGGTGGCACGGAGGGCTTCCCTTTCCCGGACACGACTCCAGGGACCCTGTTAACCGGGCACGATATGCCAAGGGTGGGGCCCGTTGCCCGGAGGGCTGCTTGTGGTTGGGGGCCTTCCTGCGCACGCGCGGCCCCACGTCTGGGCCTGAAACTAACCAGCCGCGGCTCGGACAAAAGCCATCTCCTGGGGGCCTCCCCCTGTTCTTCCATCCGTAAAGGGGGGACCCCTTTACGGATGGAAGAACAGGGGGATCTTCCCCGTGGTGGGGATGTGACGGAGGGGTCTCCGTGTTTTCCGCCACGTAGACAGGTTGCTCCCACCCTGGCCCCTTGTGTTTGAGCCCCTTGGAGGCAGAGGGCCGCCTATCCCGGGATGCAGGGGTCCTGCGGGGGGTCAAGGGACGACGTGGACACTCTCCGGGCGAGAGAGGGCGCCTGCGCCCCGAGAGAGCCCCCGGCAAAATGCCCAGCCCTGGCCCCCATGGCTCCAGCTGCCTCCCCAGCCTCCTGCCATGCGGCCTGGTCCTGCTCACCCGGGCCAGGTTCGCCGCAGGTGTTTGCCTTTTGCGGACACCACGGACCGAGGGCCGCGGATGCCTTCACGGGGAGGGGGGTTGGAGCTCTGGGGGACCGAGGTCTCGGCGGTCACAGTCGCTTCTTGCGGAGTTTAGGCCAGACTTTAGAGAGTGGAAGTTGCCAGGTCCAAGTTTGCCGCCAGGGGGCAGGGTGGGGCAGTTTGAACCAGGGCAAGACTCTTAACTGCCCAGGCAGGGCTCAGGCCTGAGTCCCCCGGCAGAACCCGTCGGTGGGCGTGGGTTCCGCTCGATGGGGCTGGCTCCACCGGGCGCGAAACCTTGCAGGCCCCCTTTTCCGGCCCCAGGTGCCCCGGTCTTCTCTGGGCACTCTGCCTTGCGGGGGTGGGAGAGCTGCCGGGAAGTGTGTTCCACGGGAAAACTCGCGGTCTTCTGGGTGGCACGGAGGGCTTCCCTTTCCCCGGACACGACTCCAGGGACCCTGTTAACCGGGCACGATATGCCAAGGGTGGGGCCCGTTGCCCGGAGGGCTGCTTGTGGTTGGGGGCCTTCCTGCGCACGCGCGGCCCCACGTCTGGGCCTGAAACTAACCAGCCGCGGCTCGGACAAAAGCCATCTCCTGGGGGCCTCCCCCCTGTTCTTCCATCCGTAAAGGGGGACCCCTTTACGGATGGAAGAACAGGGGGATCTTCGCAGTGGTGGGGACGTGACGGAGGGGTCTCCGTGTTTTCCGCCACGTAGACAGGTTGCTCCCACCCTGGCCCCTTGTGTTTGAGCCCCTTGGAGGCAGAGGGCCGCCTATCCCGGGATGCAGGGGTCCTGCGGGGGTCAAGGGACGACGTGGACACTCTCCGGGCGAGAGAGGGCGCCTGCGCCCCGAGAGAGCCCCCGGCAAAATGCCCAGCCCTGGCCCCCATGGCTCCAGCTGCCTCCCCAGCCTCTGCCATGCGGCCTGGTCCTGCTCACCCGGGCCCAGGTTCGCCGCAGGTGTTTGCCTTTTGCGGACACCAAGGACCGAGGGCCGCGGATGCCTTCACGGGGAGGGGGGTTGGAGCTCTGGGGGGACCGAGGTCTCGGCGGTCACAGTCGCTTCTTGCGGAGTTTAGGCCAGACTTTAGAGAGTGGAAGTTGCCAGGTCCAAGTTTGCCGCCAGGGGGCAGGGTGGGGGCAGTTAGAACCAGGGCAAGACTCTTAACTGCCCAGGCAGGGCTCAGGCTTGAGTCCCCCGGCAGAACCCGTCGGTGGGCGTGGGTTCCGCTCGATGGGGCTGGCTCCACCGGGCGCGAAACCTTGCAGGCCCCCTTTTCCGGCCCCAGGTGCCCCGGTCTTCTCTGGGCACTCTGCCTTGCGGGGGGTGGGAGAGCTGCCGGGAAGTGTGTTCCACGGGAAAACTCGCGGTCTTCTGGGTGGCACGGAGGGCTTCCCTTTCCCCGGACACGACTCCAGGGACCCTGTTAACCGGGCACGATATGCCAAGGGTGGGGCCCGTTGCCCGGAGGGCTGCTTGTGGTTGGGGGCCTTCCTGCGCACGCGCGGCCCCACGTCTGGGCCTGAAACTAACCAGCCGCGGCTCGGACAAAAGCCATCTCCTGGGGGCCTCCCCCCTGTTCTTCCATCCGTAAAGGGGGACCCCCTTTACGGATGGAAGAACAGGGGGATCTTCCCCGTGGTGGGTACGTGACGGAGGGGTCTCCGTGTTTTCCGCCACGTAGACAGGTTGCTCCCACCCTGGCCCCTTGTGTTTGAGCCCCTTGGAGGCAGAGGGCCGCCTATCCGGGATGCAGGGGTCCTGCGGGGGTCAAGGGACGACGTGGACACTCTCCGGGCGAGAGAGGGCGCCTGCGCCCCGAGAGAGCCCCCGGAAAAATGCCCAGCCTGGCCCCCATGGCTCCAGCTGCCTCCCCAGCCTCCTGCCATGCGGCCTGCTCCTGCTCACCCGGGCCCAGGTTCGCCGCAGGTGTTTGCCTTTTGCGGACACCACGGACCGAGGGCCGCGGATGCCTTCACGGGGAGGGGGATTGGAGCTCTGGGGGACCGAGGTCTCGGCGGTCACAGTCGCTTCTTGCGGAGTTTAGGCCAGACTTTAGAGAGTGGATGTTGACAGGTCCAAGTTTGCCGCCAGGGGGCAGGGTGGGGCAGTTTGAACCAGGGCAAGACTCTTAACTGCCCAGGCAGGGCTCAGTCCTGAGTCCCCCGGCAGAACCCGTCGGTGGGCGTGGGTTCCGCTCGATGGGGCTGGCTCCACCGGGCGCGAAACCTTGCAGGCCCCCTTTTCCGGCCCCAGGTGCCCCGGTCTTCTCTGGGCACTCTGCCTTGCGGGGGTGGGAGAGCTGCCGGGAAGTGTGTTCCACGGGAAAACTCGCGGTCTTCTGGGTGGCACGGAGGGCTTCCCTTTCCCCGGACACGACTCCAGGGACCCTGTTAACCGGGCACGATATGCCAAGGGTGGGGCCCGTTGCCCGGAGGGCTGCTTGTGGTTGGGGGCCTTCCTGCGCACGCGCGGCCCCACGTCTGGGCCTGAAACTAACCAGCCGCGGCTCGGACAAAAGCCATCTCCTGGGGGCCTCCCCCCTGTTCTTCCATCCGTAAAGGGGGACCCCTTTACGGATGGAAGAACAGGGGGATCTTCCCCGTGGTGGGTACGTGACGGAGGGGTCTCCGTGTTTTCCGCCACGTAGACAGGTTGCTCCCACCCTGGCCCTTGTGTTTGAGCCCCTTGGAGGCAGAGGGCCGCCTATCCCGGGATGCAGGGGTCCTGCGGGGGTCATGGGACGACGTGGACACTCTCCGGGCGAGAGAGGGCGCCTGCGCCCCGAGAGAGCCCCCGGCAAAATGCCCAGCCCTGGCCCCCATGGCTCCAGCTGCCTCCCCAGCCTCCTGCCATGCGGCCTGGTCCTGCTCACCCGGGCCCAGGTTCGCCGCAGGTGTTTGCCTTTTGCGGACACCACGGACCGAGGGCCGCGGATGCCTTCACGGGGAGGGGGGTTGGAGCTCTGGGGGACCGAGGTCTCCGCGGTCACAGTCGCTTCTTGCGGAGTTTAGGCCAGACTTTAGAGAGTGGATGTTGCCAGGTCCAAGTTTGCCGCCGGGGGGCAGGGTGGGGCAGTTTGAACCAGGGCAAGACTCTTAACTGCCCAGGCAGGGCTTAGTCCTGAGTCCCCCCGGCAGAACCCGTCGGTGGGCGTGGGTTCCGCTCGATGGGGCTGGCTCCACCGGGCGCGAAACCTTGCAGGCCCCCTTTTCCGGCCCCAGGTGCCCCGGTCTACTCTGGGCAGTCTCCCTTGCGGGGGTGGGAGAGCTGCCGGGAAGTGTGTTCCACGGGAAAACTCGCGGTCTTCTGGGTGGCACGGAGGGCTTCCCTTTCCCCGGACACGACTCCAGGGACCCTGTTAACCGGGCACGATATGCCAAGGGTGGGGCCCGTTGCCCGGAGGGCTGCTTGTGGTTGGGGGCCTTCCTGCGCACGCGCGGCCCCACGTCTGGGCCTGAAACTAACCAGCCGCGGCTCGGACAAAAGCCATCTCCTGGGGGCCTCCCCCCTGTTCTTCCATCCGTAAAGGGGTCCCCCTTTACGGATGGAAGAACAGGGGGATCTTCGCAGTGGTGGGGACGTGACGGAGGGGGTCTCCGTGTTTTCCGCCACGTAGACAGGTTGCTCCCACCCTGGCCCCTTGTGTTTGAGCCCCTTGGAGGCAGAGGGCCGCCTATCCCGGGATGCAGGGGTCCTGCGGGGGTCAAGGGACGACGTGGACACTCTCCGGGCGAGAGAGGGCGCCTGCGCCCCGAGAGAGCCCCCGGCAAAATGCCCAGCCCTGGCCCCCATGGCTCCAGCTGCCTCCCCAGCCTCCTGCCATGCGGCCTGGTCCTGCTCACCCGGGCCCAGGTTCGCCGCAGGTGTTTGCCTTTTGCGGACACCACGGACCGAGGGCCGCGGATGCCTTCACGGGGAGGGGGATTGGAGCTCTGGGGGACCGAGGTCTCGGCGGTCACAGTCGCTTCTTGCGGAGTTTAGGCCAGACTTTAGAGAGTGGATGTTGACAGGTCCAAGTTTGCCGCCAGGGGGCAGGGTGGGGCAGTTTGAACCAGGGCAAGACTCTTAACTGCCCAGGCAGGGCTCAGTCCTGAGTCCCCCGGCAGAACCCGTCGGTGGGCGTGGGTTCCGCTCGATGGGGCTGGCTCCACCGGGCGCGAAACCTTGCAGGCCCCCTTTTCCGGCCCCAGGTGCCCCGGTCTTCTCTGGGCACTCTGCCTTGCGGGGTGGGAGAGCTGCCGGGAAGTGTGTTCCACGGGAAAACTCGCGGTCTTCTGGGTGGCACGGAGGGCTTCCCTTTCCCCGGACACGACTCCAGGGACCCTGTTAACCGGGCACGATATGCCAAGGGTGGGGCCCGTTGCCCGGAGGGCTGCTTGTGGTTGGGGGCCTTCCTGCGCACGCGCGGCCCCACGTCTGGGCCTGAAACTAACCAGCCGCGGCTCGGACAAAAGCCATCTCCTGGGGGCCTCCCCCCTGTTCTTCCATCCGTAAAGGGGGACCCCTTTACGGATGGAAGAACAGGGGGATCTTCGCAGTGGTGGGGACGTGACGGAGGGGTCTCCGTGTTTTCCGCCACGTAGACAGGTTGCTCCCACCCTGGCCCCTTGTGTTTGAGCCCCTTGGAGGCAGAGGGCCGCCTATCCCGGGATGCAGGGGTCCTGCGGGGGTCAAGGGACGACGTGGACACTCTCCGGGCGAGAGAGGGCGCCTGCGCCCCGAGAGAGCCCCCGGCAAAATGCCCAGCCCTGGCCCCATGGCTCCAGCTGCCTCCCCAGCCTCCTGCCATGCGGCCTGGTCCTGCTCACCCGGGCCCAGGTTCGCCGCAGGTGTTTGCCTTTTGCGGACACCACGGACCGAGGGCCGCGGATGCCTTCACGGGGAGGGGGGTTGGAGCTCTGGGGGACCGAGGTCTCGGCGGTCACAGTCGCTTCTTGCGGAGTTTAGGCCAGACTTTAGAGAGTGGAAGTTGCCAGGTCCAAGTTTGCCGCCAGGGGGCAGGGTGGGGTAGTTTGAACCAGGGCAAGACTCTTAACTGCCCAGGCAGGGCTCAGTCCTGAGTCCCCCGGCAGAACCCGTCGGTGGGCGTGGGTTCCGCTCGATGGGGCTGGCTCCACCGGGCGCGAACCTTGCAGGCCCCCTTTTCCGGCCCCAGGTGCCCCGGTCTTCTCTGGGCACTCTGCCTTGCGGGGGTGGGAGAGCTGCCGGGAAGTGTGTTCCACGGGAAAACTCGCGGTCTTCTGGGTGGCACGGAGGGCTTCCCTTTCCCCGGACACGACTCCAGGGACCCTGTTAACCGGGCACGATATGCCAAGGGTGGGGCCCGTTGCCCGGAGGGCTGCTTGTGGTTGGGGGCCTTCCTGCGCACCCGCGGCCCCACGTCTGGGCCTGAAACTAACCAGCCGCGGCTCGGACAAAAGCCATCTCCTGGGGGCCTCCCCCCTGTTCTTCCATCCGTAAAGGGGGACCCCTTTACGGATGGAAGAACAGGGGGATCTTCGCAGTGGTGGGGACGTGACGGAGGGGTCTCCGTGTTTTCCGCCACGTAGACAGGTTGCTCCCACCCTGGCCCCTTGTGTTTGAGCCCCTTGGAGGCAGAGGGCCGCCTATCCCGGGATGCAGGGGTCCTGCGGGGGTCAAGGGACGACGTGGACACTCTCAGGGCGAGAGAGGGCGCCTGCGCCCGAGAGAGCCCCCGGCAAAATGCCCAGCCCTGGCCCCCATGGCTCCAGCTGCCTCCCCAGCCTCCTGCCATGCGGCCTGGTCCTGCTCACCCGGGCCCAGGTTCGCCGCAGGTGTTTGCCTTTTGCGGACACCACGGACCGAGGGCCGCGGATGCCTTCACGGGGAGGGGGGTTGGAGCTCTGGGGGACCGAGGTCTCGGCGGTCACAGTCGCTTCTTGCGGAGTTTAGGCCAGACTTTAGAGAGTGGAAGTTGCCAGGTCCAAGTTTGCCGCCAGGGGGCAGGGTGGGGTAGTTTGAACCAGGGCAAGACACTTAACTGCCCAGGCAGGGCTCAGGCCTGAGTCCCTCGGCAGAACCCGTCGGTGGGCGTGGGTTCCGCTCGATGGGGCTGGCTCCACCGGGCGCGAAACCTTGCAGGCCCCCTTTTCCGGCCCCAGGTGCCCCGGTCTTCTCTGGGCACTCTGCCTTGCGGGGGTGGGAGAGCTGCCGGGAAGTGTGTTCCACGGGAAAACTCGGGGTCTTCTGGGTGGCACGGAGGGCTTCCCTTTCCCCGGACACGACTCCAGGGACCCTGTTAACCGGGCACGATATGCCAAGGGTGGGGCCCGTTGCCCGGAGGGCTGCTTGTGGTTGGGGGCCTTCCTGCGCATGCGCGGCCCCACGTCTGGGCCTGAAACTAACCAGCCGCGGCTCGGACAAAAGCCATCTCCTGGGGGCCTCCCCCCTGTTCTTCCATCCGTAAAGGGGGACCCCTTTACGGATGGAAGAACAGGGGGATCTTCGCAGTGGTGGGGACGTGACGGAGGGGTCTCCGTGTTTTCCGCCACGTAGACAGGTTGCTCCCACCCTGGCCCCTTGTGTTTGAGCCCCTTGGAGGCAGAGGGCCGCCTATCCCGGGATGCAGGGGTCCTGCGGGGGTCAAGGGACGACGTGGACACTCTCCGGGCGAGAGAGGGCCCCTGCGCCCCGATAGAGCCCCCGGCAAAATGCCCAGCCCTGGCCCCCATGGCTCCAGCTGCCTCCCCAGCCTCCTGCCATGCGGCCTGGTCCTGCTCACCTGGGCCCAGGTTCGCCGCAGGTGTTTGCCTTTTGCGGACACCACGGACCGAGGGCCGCGGATGCCTTCACGGGGAGGGGGGTTGGAGCTCTGGGGGACCGAGGTCTCGGCGGTCACAGTCGCTTCTTGCGGAGTTTAGGCCAGACTTTAGAGAGTGGAAGTTGCCAGGTCCAAGTTTGCCGCCAGGGGGCAGGGTGGGGCAGTTTGAACCAGGGCAAGACTCTTAACTGCCCAGGCAGGGCTCAGGCCTGAGTCCCCCGGCAGAACCCGTCGGTGGGCGTGGGTTCCGCTCGATGGGGCTGGCTCCACCGGGCGCGAAACCTTGCAGGCCCCCTTTTCCGGCCCCAGGTGCCCCGGTCTTCTCTGGGCACTCTGCCTTGCGGGGGTGGGAGAGCTGCCGGGAAGTGTGTTCCACGGGAAAACTCGCGGTCTTCTGGGTGGCACGGAGGGCTTCCCTTTCCCCGGACACGACTCCAGGGACCCTGTTAACCGGGCACGATATGCCAAGGGTGGGGCCCGTTGCCCGGAGGGCTGCTTGTGGTTGGGGGCCTTCCTGCGCACGCGCGGCCCCACGTCTGGGCCTGAAACTAACCAGCCGCGGCTCGGACAAAAGCCATCTCCTGGGGGCCTCCCCCCTGTTCTTCCATCCGTAAAGGGGGACCCCTTTACGGATGGAAGAACAGGGGGATCTTCGCAGTGGTGGGGACGTGACGGAGGGGTCTCCGTGTTTTCCGCCACGTAGACAGGTTGCTCCCACCCTGGCCCCTTGTGTTTGAGCCCCTTGGAGGCAGAGGGCCGCCTATCCCGGGATGCAGGGGTCCTGCGGGGGTCAAGGGACGACGTGGACACTCTCCGGGCGAGAGAGGGCGCCTGCGCCCCGAGAGAGCCCCCGGCAAAATGCCCAGCCCTGGCCCCCATGGCTCCAGCTGCCTCCCCAGCCTCCTGCCATGCGGCCTGGTCCTGCTCACCCGGGCCCAGGTTCGCCGCAGGTGTTTGCCTTTTGCGGACACCACGGACCGAGGGCCGCGGATGCCTTCACGGGGAGGGGGGTTGGAGCTCTGGGGGACCGAGGTCTCGGCGGTCACAGTCGCTTCTTGCGGAGTTTAGGCCAGACTTTAGAGAGTGGAAGTTGCCAGGTCCAAGTTTGCCGCCAGGGGGCAGGGTGGGGCAGTTTGAACCAGGGCAAGACTCTTAACTGCCCAGGCAGGGCTCAGGCCTGAGTCCCCCGGCAGAACCCGTCGGTGGGCGTGGGTTCCGCTCGATGGGGCTGGCTCCACCGGGCGCGAAACCTTGCAGGCCCCCTTTTCCGGCCCCAGGTGCCCCGGTCTTCTCTGGGCACTCTGCCTTGCGGGGGTGGGAGAGCTGCCGGGAAGTGTGTTCCACGGGAAAACTCGCGGTCTTCTGGGTGGCACGGAGGGCTTCCCTTTCCCCGGACACGACTCCAGGGACCCTGTTAACCGGGCACGATATGCCAAGGGTGGGGCCCGTTGCCCGGAGGGCTGCTTGTGGTTGGGGGCCTTCCTGCGCACGCGCGGCCCCACGTCTGGGCCTGAAACTAACCAGCCGCGGCTCGGACAAAAGCCATCTCCTGGGGGCCTCCCCCCTGTTCTTCCATCCGTAAAGGGGGACCCCTTTACGGATGGAAGAACAGGGGGATCTTCGCAGTGGTGGGGACGTGACGGAGGGGTCTCCGTGTTTTCCGCCACGTAGACAGGTTGCTCCCACCCTGGCCCCTTGTGTTTGAGCCCCTTGGAGGCAGAGGGCCGCCTATCCCGGGATGCAGGGGTCCTGCGGGGGTCAAGGGACGACGTGGACACTCTCCGGGCGAGAGAGGGCGCCTGCGCCCCGAGAGAGCCCCCGGCAAAATGCCCAGCCCTGGCCCCCATGGCTCCAGCTGCCTCCCCAGCCTCCTGCCATGCGGCCTGGTCCTGCTCACCCGGGCCCAGGTTCGCCGCAGGTGTTTGCCTTTTGCGGACACCACGGACCGAGGGCCGCGGATGCCTTCACGGGGAGGGGGGTTGGAGCTCTGGGGGACCGAGGTCTCGGCGGTCACAGTCGCTTCTTGCGGAGTTTAGGCCAGACTTTAGAGAGTGGAAGTTGCCAGGTCCAAGTTTGCCGCCAGGGGGCAGGGTGGGGCAGTTTGAACCAGGGCAAGACTCTTAACTGCCCAGGCAGGGCTCAGGCCTGAGTCCCCCGGCAGAACCCGTCGGTGGGCGTGGGTTCCGCTCGATGGGGCTGGCTCCACCGGGCGCGAAACCTTGCAGGCCCCCTTTTCCGGCCCCAGGTGCCCCGGTCTTCTCTGGGCACTCTGCCTTGCGGGGGTGGGAGAGCTGCCGGGAAGTGTGTTCCACGGGAAAACTCGCGGTCTTCTGGGTGGCACGGAGGGCTTCCCTTTCCCCGGACACGACTCCAGGGACCCTGTTAACCGGGCACGATATGCCAAGGGTGGGGCCCGTTGCCCGGAGGGCTGCTTGTGGTTGGGGGCCTTCCTGCGCACGCGCGGCCCCACGTCTGGGCCTGAAACTAACCAGCCGCGGCTCGGACAAAAGCCATCTCCTGGGGGCCTCCCCCCTGTTCTTCCATCCGTAAAGGGGGACCCCTTTACGGATGGAAGAACAGGGGGATCTTCGCAGTGGTGGGGACGTGACGGAGGGGTCTCCGTGTTTTCCGCCACGTAGACAGGTTGCTCCCACCCTGGCCCCTTGTGTTTGAGCCCCTTGGAGGCAGAGGGCCGCCTATCCCGGGATGCAGGGGTCCTGCGGGGGTCAAGGGACGACGTGGACACTCTCCGGGCGAGAGAGGGCGCCTGCGCCCCGAGAGAGCCCCCGGCAAAATGCCCAGCCCTGGCCCCCATGGCTCCAGCTGCCTCCCCAGCCTCCTGCCATGCGGCCTGGTCCTGCTCACCCGGGCCCAGGTTCGCCGCAGGTGTTTGCCTTTTGCGGACACCAAGGACCGAGGGCCGCGGATGCCTTCACGGGGAGGGGGGTTGGAGCTCTGGGGGACCGAGGTCTCGGCGGTCACAGTCGCTTCTTGCGGAGTTTAGGCCAGACTTTAGAGAGTGGAAGTTGCCAGGTCCAAGTTTGCCGCCAGGGGGCAGGGTGGGGCAGTTAGAACCAGGGCAAGACTCTTAACTGCCCAGGCAGGGCTCAGGCCTGAGTCCCCCGGCAGAACCCGTCGGTGGGCGTGGGTTCCGCTCGATGGGGCTGGCTCCACCGGGCGCGAAACCTTGCAGGCCCCCTTTTCCGGCCCCAGGTGCCCCGGTCTTCTCTGGGCACTCTGCCTTGCGGGGGTGGGAGAGCTGCCGGGAAGTGTGTTCCACGGGAAAACTCGCGGTCTTCTGGGTGGCACGGAGGGCTTCCCTTTCCCCGGACACGACTCCAGGGACCCTGTTAACCGGGCACGATATGCCAAGGGTGGGGCCCGTTGCCCGGAGGGCTGCTTGTGGTTGGGGGCCTTCCTGCGCACGCGCGGCCCCACGTCTGGGCCTGAAACTAACCAGCCGCGGCTCGGACAAAAGCCATCTCCTGGGGGCCTCCCCCCTGTTCTTCCATCCGTAAAGGGGGACCCCTTTACGGATGGAAGAACAGGGGGATCTTCGCAGTGGTGGGGACGTGACGGAGGGGTCTCCGTGTTTTCCGCCACGTAGACAGGTTGCTCCCACCCTGGCCCCTTGTGTTTGAGCCCCTTGGAGGCAGAGGGCCGCCTATCCCGGGATGCAGGGGTCCTGCGGGGGTCATGGGACGACGTGGACACTCTCCGGGCGAGAGAGGGCGCCTGCGCCCCGAGAGAGCCCCCGGCAAAATGCCCAGCCCTGGCCCCCATGGCTCCAGCTGCCTCCCCAGCCTCCTGCCATGCGGCCTGGTCCTGCTCACCCGGGCCCAGGTTCGCCGCAGGTGTTTGCCTTTTGCGGACACCACGGACCGAGGGCCGCGGATGCCTTCACGGGGAGGGGGGTTGGAGCTCTGGGGGACCGAGGTCTCCGCGGTCACAGTCGCTTCTTGCGGAGTTTAGGCCAGACTTTAGAGAGTGGAAGTTGCCAAGTCCAAGTTTGCCGCCAGGGGGCAGGGTGGGGCAGTTTGAACCAGGGCAAGACACTTAACTGCCCAGGCAGGGCTCAGGCCTGAGTCCCCCGGCAGAACCCGTCGGTGGGCGTGGGTTCCGCTCGATGGGGCTGGCTCCACCGGGCGCGAAACCTTGCAGGCCCCCTTTTCCGGCCCCAGGTGCCCCGGTCTTCTCTGGGCACTCTGCCTTGCGGGGGTGGCAGAGCTGCCGGGAAGTGTGTTCCACGGGAAAACTCGCGGTCTTCTGGGTGGCACGGAGGGCTTCCCTTTCCCCGGACACGACTCCAGGGACCCTGTTAACCGGGCACGATATGCCAAGGGTGGGGCCCGTTGCCCGGAGGGCTGCTTGTGGTTGGGGGCCTTCCTGCGCACGCGCGGCCCCACGTCTGGGCCTGAAACTAACCAGCCGCGGCTCGGACAAAAGCCATCTCCTGGGGGCCTCCCCCCTGTTCTTCCATCCGTAAAGGGGGACCCCTTTACGGATGGAAGAACAGGGGGATCTTCGCAGTGGTGGGGACGTGACGGAGGGGTCTCCGTGTTTTCCGCCACGTAGACAGGTTGCTCCCACCCTGGCCCCTTGTGTTTGAGCCCCTTGGAGGCAGAGGGCCGCCTATCCCGGGATGCAGGGGTCCTGCGGGGGTCAAGGGACGACGTGGACACTCTCCGGGCGAGAGAGGGCGCCTGCGCCCCGAGAGAGCCCCCGGCAAAATGCCCAGCCCTGGCCCCCATGGCTCCAGCTGCCTCCCCAGCCTCCTGCCATGCGGCCTGCTCCTGCTCACCCGGGCCCAGGTTCGCCGCAGGTGTTTGCCTTTTGCGGACACCACGGACCGAGGGCCGCGGATGCCTTCACGGGGAGGGGGATTGGAGCTCTGGGGGACCGAGGTCTCGGCGGTCACAGTCGCTTCTTGCGGAGTTTAGGCCAGACTTTAGAGAGTGGATGTTGACAGGTCCAAGTTTGCCGCCAGGGGGCAGGGTGGGGCAGTTTGAACCAGGGCAAGACTCTTAACTGCCCAGGCAGGGCTCAGTCCTGAGTCCCCCGGCAGAACCCGTCGGTGGGCGTGGGTTCCGCTCGATGGGGCTGGCTCCACCGGGCGCGAAACCTTGCAGGCCCCCTTTTCCGGCCCCAGGTGCCCCGGTCTTCTCTGGGCACTCTGCCTTGCGGGGGTGGGAGAGCTGCCGGAAAGTGTGTTCCACGGGAAAACTCGCGGTCTTCTGGGTGGCACGGAGGGCTTCCCTTTCCCCGGACACGACTCCAGGGACCCTGTTAACCGGGCACGATATGCCAAGGGTGGGGCCCGTTGCCCGGAGGGCTGCTTGTGGTTGGGGGCCTTCCTGCGCACGCGCGGCCCCACGTCTGGGCCTGAAACTAACCAGCCGCGGCTCGGACAAAAGCCATCTCCTGGGGGCCTCCCCCCTGTTCTTCCATCCGTAAAGGGGGACCCCTTTACGGATGGAAGAACAGGGGGATCTTCCCCGTGGTGGGGATGTGACGGAGGGGTCTCCGTGTTTTCCGCCACATAGACAGGTTGCTCCCACCCTGGCCCCTTGTGTTTGAGCCCCTTGGAGGCAGAGGGCCGCCTATCCCGGGATGCAGGGGTCCTGCGGGGGTCAAGGGACGACGTGGACACTCTCCGGGCGAGAGAGGGCGCCTGCGCCCCGAGAGAGCCCCCGGCAAAATGCCCAGCCCTGGCCCCCATGGCTCCAGCTGCCTCCCCAGCCTCCTGCCATGCGGCCTGGTCCTGCTCACCCGGGCCCAGGTTCGCCGCAGGTGTTTGCCTTTTGCGGACACCACGGACCGAGGGCCGCGGATGCCTTCACGGGGAGGGGGGTTGGAGCTCTGGGGGACCGAGGTCTCGGCGGTCACAGTCGCTTCTTGCGGAGTTTAGGCCAGACTTTAGAGAGTGGAAGTTGCCAGGTCCAAGTTTGCCGCCAGGGGGCAGGGTGGGGCAGTTTGAACCAGGGCAAGACTCTTAACTGCCCAGGCAGGGCTCAGGCCTGAGTCCCCCGGCAGAACCCGTCGGTTGGCGTTGGTTCCGCTCGATGGGGCTGGTTCCACCGGGCGCCAAACCTTGCAGGCCCCCTTTTCCGGCCCCAGGTGCCCCGGTCTTCTCTGGGCACTCTGCCTTGCGGGGGTGGGAGAGCTGCCGGGAAGTGTGTTCCACGGGAAAACTCGCGGTCTTCTGGGTGGCACGGAGGGCTTCCCTTTCCCCGGACACGACTCCAGGGACCCTGTTAACCGGGGACGATATGCCAAGGGTGGGGCCCGTTGCCCGGAGGGCTGCTTGTGGTTGGGGGCCTTCCTGCGCATGCGCGGCCCCACGTCTGGGCCTGAAACTAACCAGCCGCGGCTCGGACAAAAGCCATCTCCTGGGGGCCTCCCCCCTGTTCTTCCATCCGTAAAGGGGGACCGGTTTACGGATGGAAGTACAGGGGGATCTTCGCAGTGGTGGGGACGTGACGGAGGGGTCTCCGTGTTTTCCGCCACGTAGACAGGTTGCTCCCACCCTGGCCCCTTGTGTTTGAGCCCCTTGGAGGCAGAGGGCCGCCTATCCCGGGATGCAGGGGTCCTGCGGGGGTCAAGGGACGACGTGGACACTCTCCGGGCGAGAGAGGACCCCTGCGCCCCGAGAGAGCCCCCGGCAAAATGCCCAGCCCTGGCCCCCATGGCTCCAGCTGCCTCCCCAGCCTCCTGCCATGCGGCCTGGTCCTGCTCACCTGGGCCCAGGTTCGCCGCAGGTGTTTGCCTTTTGCGGACACCACGGACCGAGGGCCGCGGATGCCTTCACGGGGAGGGGGGTTGGAGCTCTGGGGGACCGAGGTCTCGGCGGTCACAGTCGCTTCTTGCGGAGTTTAGGCCAGACTTTAGAGAGTGGAAGTTGCCAGGTCCAAGTTTGCCGCCAGGGGGCAGGGTGGGGCAGTTTGAACCAGGGCAAGACTCTTAACTGCCCAGGCAGGGCTCAGGCCTGAGTCCCCCGGCAGAACCCGTCGGTGGGCGTGGGTTCCGCTCGATGGGGCTGGCTCCACCGGGCGCGAAACCTTGCAGGCCCCCTTTTCCGGCCCCAGGTGCCCCGGTCTTCTCTGGGCACTCTGCCTTGCGGGGGTGGGAGAGCTGCCGGGAAGTGTGTTCCACGGGAAAACTCGCGGTCTTCTGGGTGGCACGGAGGGCTTCCCTTTCCCCGGACACGACTCCAGGGACCCTGTTAACCGGGCACGATATGCCAAGGGTGGGGCCCGTTGCCCGGAGGGCTGCTTGTGGTTGGGGGCCTTCCTGCGCACGCGCGGCCCCACGTCTGGGCCTGAAACTAACCAGCCGCGGCTCGGACAAAAGCCATCTCCTGGGGGCCTCCCCCCTGTTCTTCCATCCGTAAAGGGGGACCCCTTTACGGATGGAAGAACAGGGGGATCTTCGCAGTGGTGGGGACGTGACGGAGGGGTCTCCGTGTTTTCCGCCACGTAGACAGGTTGCTCCCACCCTGGCCCCTTGTGTTTGAGCCCCTTGGAGGCAGAGGGCCGCCTATCCCGGGATGCAGGGGTCCTGCGGGGGTCAAGGGACGACGTGGACACTCTCCGGGCGAGAGAGGGCGCCTGCGCCCCGAGAGAGCCCCCGGCAAAATGCCCAGCCCTGGCCCCCATGGCTCCAGCTGCCTCCCCAGCCTCCTGCCATGCGGCCTGGTCCTGCTCACCCGGGCCCAGGTTCGCCGCAGGTGTTTGCCTTTTGCGGACACCAAGGACCGAGGGCCGCGGATGCCTTCACGGGGAGGGGGGTTGGAGCTCTGGGGGACCGAGGTCTCGGCGGTCACAGTCGCTTCTTGCGGAGTTTAGGCCAGACTTTAGAGAGTGGAAGTTGCCAGGTCCAAGTTTGCCGCCAGGGGGCAGGGTGGGGCAGTTAGAACCAGGGCAAGACTCTTAACTGCCCAGGCAGGGCTCAGGCTTGAGTCCCCCGGCAGAACCCGTCGGTGGGCGTGGGTTCCGCTCGATGGGGCTGGCTCCACCGGGCGCGAAACCTTGCAGGCCCCCTTTTCCGGCCCCAGGTGCCCCGGTCTTCTCTGGGCACTCTGCCTTGCGGGGGTGGGAGAGCTGCCGGGAAGTGTGTTCCACGGGAAAACTCGCGGTCTTCTGGGTGGCACGGAGGGCTTCCCTTTCCCCGGACACGACTCCAGGGACCCTGTTAACCGGGCACGATATGCCAAGGGTGGGGCCCGTTGCCCGGAGGGCTGCTTGTGGTTGGGGGCCTTCCTGCGCACGCGCGGCCCCACGTCTGGGCCTGAAACTAACCAGCCGCGGCTCGGACAAAAGCCATCTCCTGGGGGCCTCCCCCCTGTTCTTCCATCCGTAAAGGGGGACCCCTTTACGGATGGAAGAACAGGGGGATCTTCCCCGTGGTGGGTACGTGACGGAGGGGTCTCCGTGTTTTCCGCCACGTAGACAGGTTGCTCCCACCCTGGCCCCTTGTGTTTGAGCCCCTTGGAGGCAGAGGGCCGCCTATCCCGGGATGCAGGGGTCCTGCGGGGGTCAAGGGACGACGTGGACACTCTCCGGGCGAGAGAGGGCGCCTGCGCCCCGAGAGAGCCCCCGGAAAAATGCCCAGCCTGGCCCCCATGGCTCCAGCTGCCTCCCCAGCCTCCTGCCATGCGGCCTGCTCCTGCTCACCCGGGCCCAGGTTCGCCGCAGGTGTTTGCCTTTTGCGGACACCACGGACCGAGGGCCGCGGATGCCTTCACGGGGAGGGGGATTGGAGCTCTGGGGGACCGAGGTCTCGGCGGTCACAGTCGCTTCTTGCGGAGTTTAGGCCAGACTTTAGAGAGTGGATGTTGACAGGTCCAAGTTTGCCGCCAGGGGGCAGGGTGGGGCAGTTTGAACCAGGGCAAGACTCTTAACTGCCCAGGCAGGGCTCAGTCCTGAGTCCCCCGGCAGAACCCGTCGGTGGGCGTGGGTTCCGCTCGATGGGGCTGGCTCCACCGGGCGCGAAACCTTGCAGGCCCCCTTTTCCGGCCCCAGGTGCCCCGGTCTTCTCTGGGCACTCTGCCTTGCGGGGGTGGGAGAGCTGCCGGGAAGTGTGTTCCACGGGAAAACTCGCGGTCTTCTGGGTGGCACGGAGGGCTTCCCTTTCCCCGGACACGACTCCAGGGACCCTGTTAACCGGGCACGATATGCCAAGGGTGGGGCCCGTTGCCCGGAGGGCTGCTTGTGGTTGGGGGCCTTCCTGCGCACGCGCGGCCCCACGTCTGGGCCTGAAACTAACCAGCCGCGGCTCGGACAAAAGCCATCTCCTGGGGGCCTCCCCCCTGTTCTTCCATCCGTAAAGGGGGACCCCTTTACGGATGGAAGAACAGGGGGATCTTCCCCGTGGTGGGTACGTGACGGAGGGGTCTCCGTGTTTTCCGCCACGTAGACAGGTTGCTCCCACCCTGGCCCCTTGTGTTTGAGCCCCTTGGAGGCAGAGGGCCGCCTATCCCGGGATGCAGGGGTCCTGCGGGGGTCATGGGACGACGTGGACACTCTCCGGGCGAGAGAGGGCGCCTGCGCCCCGAGAGAGCCCCCGGCAAAATGCCCAGCCCTGGCCCCCATGGCTCCAGCTGCCTCCCCAGCCTCCTGCCATGCGGCCTGGTCCTGCTCACCCGGGCCCAGGTTCGCCGCAGGTGTTTGCCTTTTGCGGACACCACGGACCGAGGGCCGCGGATGCCTTCACGGGGAGGGGGGTTGGAGCTCTGGGGGACCGAGGTCTCCGCGGTCACAGTCGCTTCTTGCGGAGTTTAGGCCAGACTTTAGAGAGTGGATGTTGCCAGGTCCAAGTTTGCCGCCAGGGGGCAGGGTGGGGCAGTTTGAACCAGGGCAAGACTCTTAACTGCCCAGGCAGGGCTCAGTCCTGAGTCCCCCGGCAGAACCCGTCGGTGGGCGTGGGTTCCGCTCGATGGGGCTGGCTCCACCGGGCGCGAAACCTTGCAGGCCCCCTTTTCCGGCCCCAGGTGCCCCGGTCTTCTCTGGGCACTCTGCCTTGCGGGGGTGGGAGAGCTGCCGGGAAGTGTGTTCCACGGGAAAACTCGCGGTCTTCTGGGTGGCACGGAGGGCTTCCCTTTCCCCGGACACGACTCCAGGGACCCTGTTAACCGGGCACGATATGCCAAGGGTGGGGCCCGTTGCCCGGAGGGCTGCTTGTGGTTGGGGGCCTTCCTGCGCACGCGCGGCCCCACGTCTGGGCCTGAAACTAACCAGCCGCGGCTCGGACAAAAGCCATCTCCTGGGGGCCTCCCCCCTGTTCTTCCATCCGTAAAGGGGGACCCCTTTACGGATGGAAGAACAGGGGGATCTTCCCCGTGGTGGGTACGTGACGGAGGGGTCTCCGTGTTTTCCGCCACGTAGACAGGTTGCTCCCACCCTGGCCCCTTGTGTTTGAGCCCCTTGGAGGCAGAGGGCCGCCTATCCCGGGATGCAGGGGTCCTGCGGGGGTCATGGGACGACGTGGACACTCTCCGGGCGAGAGAGGGCGCCTGCGCCCCGAGAGAGCCCCCGGCAAAATGCCCAGCCCTGGCCCCCATGGCTCCAGCTGCCTCCCCAGCCTCCTGCCATGCGGCCTGGTCCTGCTCACCCGGGCCCAGGTTCGCCGCAGGTGTTTGCCTTTTGCGGACACCACGGACCGAGGGCCGCGGATGCCTTCACGGGGAGGGGGGTTGGAGCTCTGGGGGACCGAGGTCTCCGCGGTCACAGTCGCTTCTTGCGGAGTTTAGGCCAGACTTTAGAGAGTGGATGTTGCCAGGTCCAAGTTTGCCGCCGGGGGGCAGGGTGGGGCAGTTTGAACCAGGGCAAGACTCTTAACTGCCCAGGCAGGGCTTAGTCCTGAGTCCCCCGGCAGAACCCGTCGGTGGGCGTGGGTTCCGCTCGATGGGGCTGGCTCCACCGGGCGCGAAACCTTGCAGGCCCCCTTTTCCGGCCCCAGGTGCCCCGGTCTACTCTGGGCAGTCTCCCTTGCGGGGGTGGGAGAGCTGCCGGGAAGTGTGTTCCACGGGAAAACTCGCGGTCTTCTGGGTGGCACGGAGGGCTTCCCTTTCCCCGGACACGACTCCAGGGACCCTGTTAACCGGGCACGATATGCCAAGGGTGGGGCCCGTTGCCCGGAGGGCTGCTTGTGGTTGGGGGCCTTCCTGCGCACGCGCGGCCCCACGTCTGGGCCTGAAACTAACCAGCCGCGGCTCGGACAAAAGCCATCTCCTGGGGGCCTCCCCCCTGTTCTTCCATCCGTAAAGGGGTCCCCCTTTACGGATGGAAGAACAGGGGGATCTTCGCAGTGGTGGGGACGTGACGGAGGGGTCTCCGTGTTTTCCGCCACGTAGACAGGTTGCTCCCACCCTGGCCCCTTGTGTTTGAGCCCCTTGGAGGCAGAGGGCCGCCTATCCCGGGATGCAGGGGTCCTGCGGGGGTCAAGGGACGACGTGGACACTCTCCGGGCGAGAGAGGGCGCCTGCGCCCCGAGAGAGCCCCCGGCAAAATGCCCAGCCCTGGCCCCCATGGCTCCAGCTGCCTCCCCAGCCTCCTGCCATGCGGCCTGGTCCTGCTCACCCGGGCCCAGGTTCGCCGCAGGTGTTTGCCTTTTGCGGACACCACGGACCGAGGGCCGCGGATGCCTTCACGGGGAGGGGGATTGGAGCTCTGGGGGACCGAGGTCTCGGCGGTCACAGTCGCTTCTTGCGGAGATTAGGCCAGACTTTAGAGAGTGGATGTTGACAGGTCCAAGTTTGCCGCCAGGGGGCAGGGTGGGGCAGTTTGAACCAGGGCAAGACTCTTAACTGCCCAGGCAGGGCTCAGTCCTGAGTCCCCCGGCAGAACCCGTCGGTGGGCGTGGGTTCCGCTCGATGGGGCTGGCTCCACCGGGCGCGAAACCTTGCAGGCCCCCTTTTCCGGCCCCAGGTGCCCCGGTCTTCTCTGGGCACTCTGCCTTGCGGGGTGGGAGAGCTGCCGGGAAGTGTGTTCCACGGGAAAACTCGCGGTCTTCTGGGTGGCACGGAGGGCTTCCCTTTCCCCGGACACGACTCCAGGGACCCTGTTAACCGGGCACGATATGCCAAGGGTGGGGCCCGTTGCCCGGAGGGCTGCTTGTGGTTGGGGGCCTTCCTGCGCACGCGCGGCCCCACGTCTGGGCCTGAAACTAACCAGCCGCGGCTCGGACAAAAGCCATCTCCTGGGGGCCTCCCCCCTGTTCTTCCATCCGTAAAGGGGGACCCCTTTACGGATGGAAGAACAGGGGGATCTTCGCAGTGGTGGGGACGTGACGGAGGGGTCTCCGTGTTTTCCGCCACGTAGACAGGTTGCTCCCACCCTGGCCCCTTGTGTTTGAGCCCCTTGGAGGCAGAGGGCCGCCTATCCCGGGATGCAGGGGTCCTGCGGGGGTCAAGGGACGACGTGGACACTCTCCGGGCGAGAGAGGGCGCCTGCGCCCCGAGAGAGCCCCCGGCAAAATGCCCAGCCCTGGCCCCCATGGCTCCAGCTGCCTCCCCAGCCTCCTGCCATGCGGCCTGGTCCTGCTCACCCGGGCCCAGGTTCGCCGCAGGTGTTTGCCTTTTGCGGACACCACGGACCGAGGGCCGCGGATGCCTTCACGGGGAGGGGGGTTGGAGCTCTGGGGGACCGAGGTCTCGGCGGTCACAGTCGCTTCTTGCGGAGTTTAGGCCAGACTTTAGAGAGTGGAAGTTGCCAGGTCCAAGTTTGCCGCCAGGGGGCAGGGTGGGGTAGTTTGAACCAGGGCAAGACTCTTAACTGCCCAGGCAGGGCTCAGTCCTGAGTCCCCCGGCAGAACCCGTCGGTGGGCGTGGGTTCCGCTCGATGGGGCTGGCTCCACCGGGCGCGAAACCTTGCAGGCCCCCTTTTCCGGCCCCAGGTGCCCCGGTCTTCTCTGGGCACTCTGCCTTGCGGGGGTGGGAGAGCTGCCGGGAAGTGTGTTCCACGGGAAAACTCGCGGTCTTCTGGGTGGCACGGAGGGCTTCCCTTTCCCCGGACACGACTCCAGGGACCCTGTTAACCGGGCACGATATGCCAAGGGTGGGGCCCGTTGCCCGGAGGGCTGCTTGTGGTTGGGGGCCTTCCTGCGCACCCGCGGCCCCACGTCTGGGCCTGAAACTAACCAGCCGCGGCTCGGACAAAAGCCATCTCCTGGGGGCCTCCCCCCTGTTCTTCCATCCGTAAAGGGGGACCCCTTTACGGATGGAAGAACAGGGGGATCTTCGCAGTGGTGGGGACGTGACGGAGGGGTCTCCGTGTTTTCCGCCACGTAGACAGGTTGCTCCCACCCTGGCCCCTTGTGTTTGAGCCCCTTGGAGGCAGAGGGCCGCCTATCCCGGGATGCAGGGGTCCTGCGGGGGTCAAGGGACGACGTGGACACTCTCAGGGCGAGAGAGGGCGCCTGCGCCCCGAGAGAGCCCCCGGCAAAATGCCCAGCCCTGGCCCCCATGGCTCCAGCTGCCTCCCCAGCCTCCTGCCATGCGGCCTGGTCCTGCTCACCCGGGCCCAGGTTCGCCGCAGGTGTTTGCCTTTTGCGGACACCACGGACCGAGGGCCGCGGATGCCTTCACGGGGAGGGGGGTTGGAGCTCTGGGGGACCGAGGTCTCGGCGGTCACAGTCGCTTCTTGCGGAGTTTAGGCCAGACTTTAGAGAGTGGAAGTTGCCAGGTCCCAGTTTGCCGCCAGGGGGCAGGGTGGGGTAGTTTGAACCAGGGCAAGACACTTAACTGCCCAGGCAGGGCTCAGGCCTGAGTCCCTCGGCAGAACCCGTCGGTGGGCGTGGGTTCCGCTCGATGGGGCTGGCTCCACCGGGCGCGAAACCTTGCAGGCCCCCTTTTCCGGCCCCAGGTGCCCCGGTCTTCTCTGGGCACTCTGCCTTGCGGGGGTGGGAGAGCTGCCGGGAAGTGTGTTCCACGGGAAAACTCGGGGTCTTCTGGGTGGCACGGAGGGCTTCCCTTTCCCCGGACACGACTCCAGGGACCCTGTTAACCGGGCACGATATGCCAAGGGTGGGGCCCGTTGCCCGGAGGGCTGCTTGTGGTTGGGGGCCTTCCTGCGCATGCGCGGCCCCACGTCTGGGCCTGAAACTAACCAGCCGCGGCTCGGACAAAAGCCATCTCCTGGGGGCCTCCCCCCTGTTCTTCCATCCGTAAAGGGGGACCCCTTTACGGATGGAAGAACAGGGGGATCTTCGCAGTGGTGGGGACGTGACGGAGGGGTCTCCGTGTTTTCCGCCACGTAGACAGGTTGCTCCCACCCTGGCCCCTTGTGTTTGAGCCCCTTGGAGGCAGAGGGCCGCCTATCCCGGGATGCAGGGGTCCTGCGGGGGTCAAGGGACGACGTGGACACTCTCCGGGCGAGAGAGGGCGCCTGCGCCCCGAGAGAGCCCCCGGCAAAATGCCCAGCCCTGGCCCCCATGGCTCCAGCTGCCTCCCCAGCCTCCTGCCATGCGGCCTGGTCCTGCTCACCCGGGCCCAGGTTCGCCGCAGGTGTTTGCCTTTTGCGGACACCAAGGACCGAGGGCCGCGGATGCCTTCACGGGGAGGGGGGTTGGAGCTCTGGGGGACCGAGGTCTCGGCGGTCACAGTCGCTTCTTGCGGAGTTTAGGCCAGACTTTAGAGAGTGGAAGTTGCCAGGTCCAAGTTTGCCGCCAGGGGGCAGGGTGGGGCAGTTTGAACCAGGGCAAGACTCTTAACTGCCCAGGCAGGGCTCAGGCCTGAGTCCCCCGGCAGAACCCGTCGGTTGGCGTGGGTTCCGCTCGATGGGGCTGGTTCCACCGGGCGCCAAACCTTGCAGGCCCCCTTTTCCGGCCCCAGGTGCCCCGGTCTTCTCTGGGCACTCTGCCTTGCGGGGGTGGGAGAGCTGCCGGGAAGTGTGTTCCATGGGAAAACTCGCGGTCTTCTGGGTGGCACGGAGGGCTTCCCTTTCCCCGGACACGACTCCAGGGACCCTGTTAACCGGGGACGATATGCCAAGGGTGGGGCCCGTTGCCCGGAGGGCTGCTTGTGGTTGGGGGCCTTCCTGCGCATGCGCGGCCCCACGTCTGGGCCTGAAACTAACCAGCCGCAGCTCGGACAAAAGCCATCTCCTGGGGGCCTCCCCCCTGTTCTTCCATCCGTAAAGGGGGACCCGTTTACGGATGGAAGTACAGGGGGATCTTCGCAGTGGTGGGGACGTGACGGAGGGGTCTCCGTGTTTACCGCCACGTAGACAGGTTGCTCCCACCCTGGCCCCTTGTGTTTGAGCCCCTTGGAGGCAGAGGGCCGCCTATCCCGGGATGCAGGGGTCCTGCGGGGGTCAAGGGACGACGTGGACACTCTCCGGGCGAGAGAGGGCCCCTGCGCCCCGATAGAGCCCCCGGCAAAATGCCCAGCCCTGGCCCCCATGGCTCCAGCTGCCTCCCCAGCCTCCTGCCATGCGGCCTGGTCCTGCTCACCTGGGCCCAGGTTCGCCGCAGGTGTTTGCCTTTTGCGGACACCACGGACCGAGGGCCGCGGATGCCTTCACGGGGAGGGGGGTTGGAGCTCTGGGGGACCGAGGTCTCGGCGGTCACAGTCGCTTCTTGCGGAGTTTAGGCCAGACTTTAGAGAGTGGAAGTTGCCAGGTCCAAGTTTGCCGCCAGGGGGCAGGGTGGGGCAGTTTGAACCAGGGCAAGACTCTTAACTGCCCAGGCAGGGCTCAGGCCTGAGTCCCCCGGCAGAACCCGTCGGTGGGCGTGGGTTCCGCTCGATGGGGCTGGCTCCACCGGGCGCGAAACCTTGCAGGCCCCCTTTTCCGGCCCCAGGTGCCCCGGTCTTCTCTGGGCACTCTGCCTTGCGGGGGTGGGAGAGCTGCCGGGAAGTGTGTTCCACGGGAAAACTCGCGGTCTTCTGGGTGGCACGGAGGGCTTCCCTTTCCCCGGACACGACTCCAGGGACCCTGTTAACCGGGCACGATATGCCAAGGGTGGGGCCCGTTGCCCGGAGGGCTGCTTGTGGTTGGGGGCCTTCCTGCGCACGCGCGGCCCCACGTCTGGGCCTGAAACTAACCAGCCGCGGCTCGGACAAAAGCCATCTCCTGGGGGCCTCCCCCCTGTTCTTCCATCCGTAAAGGGGGACCCCTTTACGGATGGAAGAACAGGGGGATCTTCGCAGTGGTGGGGACGTGACGGAGGGGTCTCCGTGTTTTCCGCCACGTAGACAGGTTGCTCCCACCCTGGCCCCTTGTGTTTGAGCCCCTTGGAGGCAGAGGGCCGCCTATCCCGGGATGCAGGGGTCCTGCGGGGGTCAAGGGACGACGTGGACACTCTCCGGGCGAGAGAGGGCGCCTGCGCCCCGAGAGAGCCCCCGGAAAAATGCCCAGCCCTGGCCCCCATGGCTCCAGCTGCCTCCCCAGCCTCCTGCCATGCGGCCTGGTCCTGCTCACCCGGGCCCAGGTTCGCCGCAGGTGTTTGCCTTTTGCGGACACCACGGACCGAGGGCCGCGGATGCCTTCACGGGGAGGGGGGTTGGAGCTCTGGGGGACCGAGGTCTCGGCGGTCACAGTCGCTTCTTGCGGAGTTTAGGCCAGACTTTAGAGAGTGGAAGTTGCCAGGTCCAAGTTTGCCGCCAGGGGGCAGGGTGGGGCAGTTTGAACCAGGGCAAGACTCTTAACTGCCCAGGCAGGGCTCAGGCCTGAGTCCCCCGGCAGAACCCGTCGGTGGGCGTGGGTTCCGCTCGATGGGGCTGGCTCCACCGGGCGCGAAACCTTGCAGGCCCCCTTTTCCGGCCCCAGGTGCCCCGGTCTTCTCTGGGCACTCTGCCTTGCGGGGGTGGGAGAGCTGCCGGGAAGTGTGTTCCACGGGAAAACTCGCGGTCTTCTGGGTGGCACGGAGGGCTTCCCTTTCCCCGGACACGACTCCAGGGACCCTGTTAACCGGGCACGATATGCCAAGGGTGGGGCCCGTTGCCCGGAGGGCTGCTTGTGGTTGGGGGCCTTCCTGCGCACGCGCGGCCCCACGTCTGGGCCTGAAACTAACCAGCCGCGGCTCGGACAAAAGCCATCTCCTGGGGGCCTCCCCCCTGTTCTTCCATCCGTAAAGGGGGACCCCTTTACGGATGGAAGAACAGGGGGATCTTCGCAGTGGTGGGGACGTGACGGAGGGGTCTCCGTGTTTTCCGCCACGTAGACAGGTTGCTCCCACCCTGGCCCCTTGTGTTTGAGCCCCTTGGAGGCAGAGGGCCGCCTATCCCGGGATGCAGGGGTCCTGCGGGGGTCAAGGGACGACGTGGACACTCTCCGGGCGAGAGAGGGAGCCTGCGCCCCGAGAGAGCCCCCGGCAAAATGCCCAGCCCTGGCCCCCATGGCTCCAGCTGCCTCCCCAGCCTCCTGCCATGCGGCCTGGTCCTGCTCACCCGGGCCCAGGTTCGCCGCAGGTGTTTGCCTTTTGCGGACACCAAGGACCGAGGGCCGCGGATGCCTTCACGGGGAGGGGGGTTGGAGCTCTGGGGGACCGAGGTCTCGGCGGTCACAGTCGCTTCTTGCGGAGTTTAGGCCAGACTTTAGAGAGTGGAAGTTGCCAGGTCCAAGTTTGCCGCCAGGGGGCAGGGTGGGGCAGTTAGAACCAGGGCAAGACTCTTAACTGCCCAGGCAGGGCTCAGGCCTGAGTCCCCCGGCAGAACCCGTCGGTGGGCGTGGGTTCCGCTCGATGGGGCTGGCTCCACCGGGCGCGAAACCTTGCAGGCCCCCTTTTCCGGCCCCAGGTGCCCCGGTCTTCTCTGGGCACTCTGCCTTGCGGGGGTGGGAGAGCTGCCGGGAAGTGTGTTCCACGGGAAAACTCGCGGTCTTCTGGGTGGCACGGAGGGCTTCCCTTTCCCCGGACACGACTCCAGGGACCCTGTTAACCGGGCACGATATGCCAAGGGTGGGGCCCGTTGCCCGGAGGGCTGCTTGTGGTTGGGGGCCTTCCTGCGCACGCGCGGCCCCACGTCTGGGCCTGAAACTAACCAGCCGCGGCTCGGACAAAAGCCATCTCCTGGGGGCCTCCCCCCTGTTCTTCCATCCGTAAAGGGGGACCCCTTTACGGATGGAAGAACAGGGGGATCTTCGCAGTGGTGGGGACGTGACGGAGGGGTCTCCGTGTTTTCCGCCACGTAGACAGGTTGCTCCCACCCTGGCCCCTTGTGTTTGAGCCCCTTGGAGGCAGAGGGCCGCCTATCCCGGGATGCAGGGGTCCTGCGGGGGTCATGGGACGACGTGGACACTCTCCGGGCGAGAGAGGGCGCCTGCGCCCCGAGAGAGCCCCCGGCAAAATGCCCAGCCCTGGCCCCCATGGCTCCAGCTGCCTCCCCAGCCTCCTGCCATGCGGCCTGGTCCTGCTCACCCGGGCCCAGGTTCGCCGCAGGTGTTTGCCTTTTGCGGACACCACGGACCGAGGGCCGCGGATGCCTTCACGGGGAGGGGGATTGGAGCTCTGGGGGACCGAGGTCTCGGCGGTCACAGTCGCTTCTTGCGGAGTTTAGGCCAGACTTTAGAGAGTGGATGTTGCCAGGTCCAAGTTTGCCGCCAGGGGGCAGGGTGGGGCAGTTTGAACCAGGGCAAGACTCTTAACTGCCCAGGCAGGGCTTAGTCCTGAGTCCCCCGGCAGAACCCGTCGGTGGGCGTGGGTTCCGCTCGATGGGGCTGGCTCCACCGGGCGCGAAACCTTGCAGGCCCCCTTTTCCGGCCCCAGGTGCCCTGGTCTACTCTGGGCACTCTGCCTTGCGGGGGTGGGAGAGCTGCCGGAAAGTGTGTTCCACGGGAAAACTCGCGGTCTTCTGGGTGGCACGGAGGGCTTCCCTTTCCCCGGACACGACTCCAGGGACCCTGTTAACCGGGCACGATATGCCAAGGGTGGGGCCCGTTGCCCGGAGGGCTGCTTGTGGTTGGGGGCCTTCCTGCGCACGCGCGGCCCCACGTCTGGGCCTGAAACTAACCAGCCGCGGCTCGGACAAAAGCCATCTCCTGGGGGCCTCCCCCCTGTTCTTCCATCCGTAAAGGGGGACCCCTTTACGGATGGAAGAACAGGGGGATCTTCCCCGTGGTGGGTACGTGACGGAGGGGTCTCCGTGTTTTCCGCCACGTAGACAGGTTGCTCCCACCCTGGCCCCTTGTGTTTGAGCCCCTTGGAGGCAGAGGGCCGCCTATCCCGGGATGCAGGGGTCCTGCGGGGGTCAAGGGACGACGTGGACACTCTCCGGGCGAGAGAGGGCGCCTGCGCCCCGAGAGAGCCCCCGGAAAAATGCCCAGCCTGGCCCCCATGGCTCCAGCTGCCTCCCCAGCCTCCTGCCATGCGGCCTGGTCCTGCTCACCCGGGCCCAGGTTCGCCGCAGGTGTTTGCCTTTTGCGGACACCACGGACCGAGGGCCGCAGATGCCTTCACGGGGAGGGGGGTTGGAGCTCTGGGGGACCGAGGTCTCGGCGGTCACAGTCGCTTCTTGCGGAGTTTAGGCCAGACTTTAGAGAGTGGAAGTTGCCAGGTCCAAGTTTGCCGCCAGGGGGCAGGGTGGGGCAGTTAGAACCAGGGCAAGACTCTTAACTGCCCAGGCAGGGCTCAGGCCTGAGTCCCCCGGCAGAACCCGTCGGTGGGCGTGGGTTCCGCTCGATGGGGCTGGCTCCACCGGGCGCGAAACCTTGCAGGCCCCCTTTTCCGGCCCCAGGTGCCCCGGTCTTCTCTGGGCACTCTGCCTTGCGGGGGTGGGAGAGCTGCCGGGAAGTGTGTTCCACGGGAAAACTCGCGGTCTTCTGGGTTGCACGGACGGCTTCCCTTTCCCCGGACACGACTCCAGGGACCCTGTTAACCGGGCACGATATGCCAAGGGTGGGGCCCGTTGCCCGGAGGGCTGCTTGTGGTTGGGGGCCTTCCTGCGCACGCGCGGCCCCACGTCTGGGCCTGAAACTAACCAGCCGCGGCTCGGACAAAAGCCATCTCCTGGGGGCCTCCCCCCTGTTCTTCCATCCGTAAAGGGGGACCCCTTTACGGATGGAAGAACAGGGGGATCTTCGCAGTGGTGGGGACGTGACGGAGGGGTCTCCGTGTTTTCCGCCACGTAGACAGGTTGCTCCCACCCTGGCCCCTTGTGTTTGAGCCCCTTGGAGGCAGAGGGCCGCCTATCCCGGGATGCAGGGGTCCTGCGGGGGTCAAGGGACGACGTGGACACTCTCCGGGCGAGAGAGGGCGCCTGCGCCCCGAGAGAGCCCCCGGCAAAATGCCCAGCCCTGGCCCCCATGGCTCCAGCTGCCTCCCCAGCCTCCTGCCATGCGGCCTGGTCCTGCTCACCCGGGCCCAGGTTCGCCGCAGGTGTTTGCCTTTTGCGGACACCACGGACCGAGGGCCGCGGATGCCTTCACGGGGAGGGGGGTTGGAGCTCTGGGGGACCGAGGTCTCGGCGGTCACAGTCGCTTCTTGCGGAGTTTAGGCCAGACTTTAGAGAGTGGAAGTTGCCAGGTCCAAGTTTGCCGCCAGGGGGCAGGGTGGGGCAGTTTGAACCAGGGCAAGACTCTTAACTGCCCAGGCAGGGCTCAGGCCTGAGTCCCCCGGCAGAACCCGTCGGTGGGCGTGGGTTCCGCTCGATGGGGCTGGCTCCACCGGGCGCGAAACCTTGCAGGCCCCCTTTTCCGGCCCCAGGTGCCCCGGTCTTCTCTGGGCACTCTGCCTTGCGGGGGTGGGAGAGCTGCCGGGAAGTGTGTTCCACGGGAAAACTCGCGGTCTTCTGGGTGGCACGGAGGGCTTCCCTTTCCCCGGACACGACTCCAGGGACCCTGTTAACCGGGCACGATATGCCAAGGGTGGGGCCCGTTGCCCGGAGGGCTGCTTGTGGTTGGGGGCCTTCCTGCGCACGCGCGGCCCCACGTCTGGGCCTGAAACTAACCAGCCGCGGCTCGGACAAAAGCCATCTCCTGGGGGCCTCCCCCCTGTTCTTCCATCCGTAAAGGGGGACCCCTTTACGGATGGAAGAACAGGGGGATCTTCCCCGTGGTGGGTACGTGACGGAGGGGTCTCCGTGTTTTCCGCCACGTAGACAGGTTGCTCCCACCCTGGCCCCTTGTGTTTGAGCCCCTTGGAGGCAGAGGGCCGCCTATCCCGGGATGCAGGGGTCCTGCGGGGGTCAAGGGACGACGTGGACACTCTCCGGGCGAGAGAGGGCGCCTGCGCCCCGAGAGAGCCCCCGGAAAAATGCCCAGCCCTGGCCCCCATGGCTCCAGCTGCCTCCCCAGCCTCCTGCCATGCGGCCTGGTCCTGCTCACCCGGGCCGAGGTTCGCCGCAGGTGTTTGCCTTTTGCGGACACCAAGGACCGAGGGCCGCGGATGCCTTCACGGGGAGGGGGGTTGGAGCTCTGGGGGACCGAGGTCTCGGCGGTCACAGTCGCTTCTTGCGGAGTTTAGGCCAGACTTTAGAGAGTGGAAGTTGCCAGGTCCAAGATTGCCGCCAGGGGGCAGGGTGGGGCAGTTTGAACCAGTGCAAGACTCTTAACTGCCCAGGCAGGGCTCAGGCCTGAGTCCCCCGGCAGAACCCGTCGGTGGGCGTGGGTTCCGCTCAATGGGGCTGGCTCCAACGGGCGCGAAACCTTGCAGGCCCCCTTTTCCGGCCCCAGGTGCCCCGGTCTTCTCTGGGCACTCTGCCTTGCGGGGGTGGGAGAGCTGCCGGGAAGTGTGTTCCACGGGAAAACTCGCGGTCTTCTGGGTGGCACGGAGGGCTTCCCTTTCCCCGGACACGACTCCAGGGACCCTGTTAACCGGGCACGATATGCCAAGGGTGGGGCCCGTTGCCCGGAGGGCTGCTTGTGGTTGGGGGCCTTCCTGCGCACGCGCGGCCCCACGTCTGGGCCTGAAACTAACCAGCCGCGGCTCGGACAAAAGCCATCTCCTGGGGGCCTCCCCCCTGTTCTTCCATCCGTAAAGGGGGACCCCTTTACGGATGGAAGAACAGGGGGATCTTCGCAGTGGTGGGGACGTGACGGAGGGGTCTCCGTGTTTTCCGCCACGTAGACAGGTTGCTCCCACCCTGGCCCCTTGTGTTTGAGCCCCTTGGAGGCAGAGGGCCGCCTATCCCGGGATGCAGGGGTCCTGCGGGGGTCAAGGGACGACGTGGACACTCTCCGGGCGAGAGAGGGCGCCTGCGCCCCGAGAGAGCCCCCGGCAAAATGCCCAGCCCTGGCCCCCATGGCTCCAGCTGCCTCCCCAGCCTCCTGCCATGCGGCCTGGTCCTGCTCACCCGGGCCCAGGTTCGCCGCAGGTGTTTGCCTTTTGCGGACACCACGGACCGAGGGCCGCGGATGCCTTCACGGGGAGGGGGGTTGGAGCTCTGGGGGACCGAGGTCTCGGCGGTCACAGTCGCTTCTTGCGGAGTTTAGGCCAGACTTTAGAGAGTGGAAGTTGCCAGGTCCAAGTTTGCCGCCAGGGGGCAGGGTGGGGCAGTTTGAACCAGGGCAAGACTCTTAACTGCCCAGGCAGGGCTCAGGCCTGAGTCCCCCGGCAGAACCCGTCGGTGGGCGTGGGTTCCGCTCGATGGGGCTGGCTCCACCGGGCGCGAAACCTTGCAGGCCCCCTTTTCCGGCCCCAGGTGCCCCGGTCTTCTCTGGGCACTCTGCCTTGCGGGGGTGGGAGAGCTGCCGGGAAGTGTGTTCCACGGGAAAACTCGCGGTCTTCTGGGTGGCACGGAGGGCTTCCCTTTCCCCGGACACGACTCCAGGGACCCTGTTAACCGGGCACGATATGCCAAGGGTGGGGCCCGTTGCCCGGAGGGCTGCTTGTGGTTGGGGGCCTTCCTGCGCACGCGCGGCCCCACGTCTGGGCCTGAAACTAACCAGCCGCGGCTCGGACAAAAGCCATCTCCTGGGGGCCTCCCCCCTGTTCTTCCATCCGTAAAGGGGGACCCCTTTACGGATGGAAGAACAGGGGGATCTTCCCCGTGGTGGGTACGTGACGGAGGGGTCTCCGTGTTTTCCGCCACGTAGACAGGTTGCTCCCACCCTGGCCCCTTGTGTTTGAGCCCCTTGGAGGCAGAGGGCCGCCTATCCCGGGATGCAGGGGTCCTGCGGGGGTCAAGGGACGACGTGGACACTCTCCGGGCGAGAGAGGGCGCCTGCGCCCCGAGAGAGCCCCCGGAAAAATGCCCAGCCCTGGCCCCCATGGCTCCAGCTGCCTCCCCAGCCTCCTGCCATGCGGCCTGGTCCTGCTCACCCGGGCCGAGGTTCGCCGCAGGTGTTTGCCTTTTCCGGACACCAAGGACCGAGGGCCGCGGATGCCTTCACGGGGAGGGGGGTTGGAGCTCTGGGGGACCGAGGTCTCGGCGGTCACAGTCGCTTCTTGCGGAGTTTAGGCCAGACTTTAGAGAGTGGAAGTTGCCAGGTCCAAGATTGCCGCCAGGGGGCAGGGTGGGGCAGTTTGAACCAGTGCAAGACTCTTAACTGCCCAGGCAGGGCTCAGGCCTGAGTCCCCCGGCAGAACCCGTCGGTGGGCGTGGGTTCCGCTCAATGGGGCTGGCTCCAACGGGCGCGAAACCTTGCAGGCCCCCTTTTCCGGCCCCAGGTGCCCCGGTCTTCTCTGGGCACTCTGCCTTGCGGGGGTGGGAGAGCTGCCGGGAAGTGTGTTCCACGGGAAAACTCGCGGTCTTCTGGGTGGCACGGAGGGCTTCCCTTTCCCCGGACACGACTCCAGGGACCCTGTTAACCGGGCACGATATGCCAAGGGTGGGGCCCGTTGCCCGGAGGGCTGCTTGTGGTTGGGGGCCTTCCTGCGCACGCGCGGCCCCACGTCTGGGCCTGAAACTAACCAGCCGCGGCTCGGACAAAAGCCATCTCCTGGGGGCCTCCCCCCTGTTCTTCCATCCGTAAAGGGGGACCCCTTTACGGATGGAAGAACAGGGGGATCTTCGCAGTGGTGGGGACGTGACGGAGGGGTCTCCGTGTTTTCCGCCACGTAGACAGGTTGCTCCCACCCTGGCCCCTTGTGTTTGAGCCCCTTGGAGGCAGAGGGCCGCCTATCCCGGGATGCAGGGGTCCTGCGGGGGTCAAGGGACGACGTGGACACTCTCCGGGCGAGAGAGGGCGCCTGCGCCCCGAGAGAGCCCCCGGCAAAATGCCCAGCCCTGGCCCCCATGGCTCCAGCTGCCTCCCCAGCCTCCTGCCATGCGGCCTGGTCCTGCTCACCCGGGCCCAGGTTCGCCGCAGGTGTTTGCCTTTTGGGGACACCACGGACCGAGGGCCGCGGATGCCTTCACGGGGAGGGGGGTTGGAGCTCTGGGGGACCGAGGTCTCGGCGGTCACAGTCGCTTCTTGCGGAGTTTAGGCCAGACTTTAGAGAGTGGAAGTTGCCAGGTCCAAGTTTGCCGCCAGGGGGCAGGGTGGGGTAGTTTGAACCAGGGCAAGACTCTTAACTGCCCAGGCAGGGCTCAGTCCTGAGTCCCCCGGCAGAACCCGTCGGTGGGCGTGGGTTCCGCTCGATGGGGTTGGCTCCACCGGGCGCGAAACCTTGCAGGCCCCCTTTTCCGGCCCCAGGTGCCCCGGTCTTCTCTGGGCACTCTGCCTTGCGGGGGTGGGAGAGCTGCCGGGAAGTGTGTTCCACGGGAAAACTCGCGGTCTTCTGGGTGGCACGGAGGGCTTCCCTTTCCCCGGACACGACTCCAGGGACCCTGTTAACCGGGCACGATATGCCAAGGGTGGGGCCCGTTGCCCGGAGGGCTGCTTGTGGTTGGGGGCCTTCCTGCGCACCCGCGGCCCCACGTCTGGGCCTGAAACTAACCAGCCGCGGCTCGGACAAAAGCCATCTCCTGGGGGCCTCCCCCCTGTTCTTCCATCCGTAAAGGGGGACCCCTTTACGGATGGAAGAACAGGGGGATCTTCGCAGTGGTGGGGACGTGACGGAGGGGTCTCCGTGTTTTCCGCCACGTAGACAGGTTGCTCCCACCCTGGCCCCTTGTGTTTGAGCCCCTTGGAGGCAGAGGGCCGCCTATCCCGGGATGCAGGGGTCCTGCGGGGGTCAAGGGACGACGTGGACACTCTCAGGGCGAGAGAGGGCGCCTGCGCCCCGAGAGAGCCCCCGGCAAAATGCCCAGCCCTGGCCCCCATGGCTCCAGCTGCCTCCCCAGCCTCCTGCCATGCGGCCTGGTCCTGCTCACCCGGGCCCAGGTTCGCCGCAGGTGTTTGCCTTTTGCGGACACCACGGACCGAGGGCCGCGGATGCCTTCACGGGGAGGGGGGTTGGAGCTCTGGGGGACCGAGGTCTCGGCGGTCACAGTCGCTTCTTGCGGAGTTTAGGCCAGACTTTAGAGAGTGGAAGTTGCCAGGTCCAAGTTTGCCGCCAGGGGGCAGGGTGGGGTAGTTTGAACCAGGGCAAGACACTTAACTGCCCAGGCAGGGCTCAGGCCTGAGTCCCTCGGCAGAACCCGTCGGTGGGCGTGGGTTCCGCTCGATGGGGCTGGCTCCACCGGGCGCGAAACCTTGCAGGCCCCCTTTTCCGGCCCCAGGTGCCCCGGTCTTCTCTGGGCACTCTGCCTTGCGGGGGTGGGAGAGCTGCCGGGAAGTGTGTTCCACGGGAAAACTCGGGGTCTTCTGGGTGGCACGGAGGGCTTCCCTTTCCCCGGACACGACTCCAGGGACCCTGTTAACCGGGCACGATATGCCAAGGGTGGGGCCCGTTGCCCGGAGGGCTGCTTGTGGTTGGGGGCCTTCCTGCGCATGCGCGGCCCCACGTCTGGGCCTGAAACTAACCAGCCGCGGCTCGGACAAAAGCCATCTCCTGGGGGCCTCCCCCCTGTTCTTCCATCCGTAAAGGGGGACCCCTTTACGGATGGAAGAACAGGGGGATCTTCGCAGTGGTGGGGACGTGACGGAGGGGTCTCCGTGTTTTCCGCCACGTAGACAGGTTGCTCCCACCCTGGCCCCTTGTGTTTGAGCCCCTTGGAGGCAGAGGGCCGCCTATCCCGGGATGCAGGGGTCCTGCGGGGGTCAAGGGACGACGTGGACACTCTCCGGGCGAGAGAGGGCGCCTGCGCCCCGAGAGAGCCCCCGGCAAAATGCCCAGCCCTGGCCCCCATGGCTCCAGCTGCCTCCCCAGCCTCCTGCCATGCGGCCTGGTCCTGCTCACCCGGGCCCAGGTTCGCCGCAGGTGTTTGCCTTTTGCGGACACCAAGGACCGAGGGCCGCGGATGCCTTCACGGGGAGGGGGGTTGGAGCTCTGGGGGACCGAGGTCTCGGCGGTCACAGTCGCTTCTTGCGGAGTTTAGGCCAGACTTTAGAGAGTGGAAGTTGCCAGGTCCAAGTTTGCCGCCAGGGGGCAGGGTGGGGCAGTTTGAACCAGGGCAAGACTCTTAACTGCCCAGGCAGGGCTCAGGCCTGAGTCCCCCGGCAGAACCCGTCGGTTGGCGTGGGTTCCGCTCGTTGGGGCTGGTTCCACCGGGCGCCAAACCTTGCAGGCCCCCTTTTCCGGCCCCAGGTGCCCCGGTCTTCTCTGGGCACTCTGCCTTGCGGGGGTGGGAGAGCTGCCGGGAAGTGTGTTCCACGGGAAAACTCGCGGTCTTCTGGGTGGCACGGAGGGCTTCCCTTTCCCCGGACACGACTCCAGGGACCCTGTTAACCGGGGACGATATGCCAAGGGTGGGGCCCGTTGCCCGGAGGGCTGCTTGTGGTTGGGGGCCTTCCTGCGCATGCGCGGCCCCACGTCTGGGCCTGAAACTAACCAGCCGCGGCTCGGACAAAAGCCATCTCCTGGGGGCCTCCCCCCTGTTCTTCCATCCGTAAAGGGGGACCCGTTTACGGATGGAAGTACAGGGGGATCTTCGCAGTGGTGGGGACGTGACGGAGGGGTCTCCGTGTTTACCGCCACGTAGACAGGTTGCTCCCACCCTGGCCCCTTGTGTTTGAGCCCCTTGGAGGCAGAGGGCCGCCTATCCCGGGATGCAGGGGTCCTGCGGGGGTCAAGGGACGACGTGGACACTCTCCGGGCGAGAGAGGGCCCCTGCGCCCCGATAGAGCCCCCGGCAAAATGCCCAGCCCTGGCCCCCATGGCTCCAGCTGCCTCCCCAGCCTCCTGCCATGCGGCCTGGTCCTGCTCACCTGGGCCCAGGTTCGCCGCAGGTGTTTGCCTTTTGCGGACACCACGGACCGAGGGCCGCGGATGCCTTCACGGGGAGGGGGGTTGGAGCTCTGGGGGACCGAGGTCTCGGCGGTCACAGTCGCTTCTTGCGGAGTTTAGGCCAGACTTTAGAGAGTGGAAGTTGCCAGGTCCAAGTTTGCCGCCAGGGGGCAGGGTGGGGCAGTTTGAACCAGGGCAAGACTCTTAACTGCCCAGGCAGGGCTCAGGCCTGAGTCCCCCGGCAGAACCCGTCGGTGGGCGTGGGTTCCGCTCGATGGGGCTGGCTCCACCGGGCGCGAAACCTTGCAGGCCCCCTTTTCCGGCCCCAGGTGCCCCGGTCTTCTCTGGGCACTCTGCCTTGCGGGGGTGGGAGAGCTGCCGGGAAGTGTGTTCCACGGGAAAACTCGCGGTCTTCTGGGTGGCACGGAGGGCTTCCCTTTCCCCGGACACGACTCCAGGGACCCTGTTAACCGGGCACGATATGCCAAGGGTGGGGCCCGTTGCCCGGAGGGCTGCTTGTGGTTGGGGGCCTTCCTGCGCACGCGCGGCCCCACGTCTGGGCCTGAAACTAACCAGCCGCGGCTCGGACAAAAGCCATCTCCTGGGGGCCTCCCCCCTGTTCTTCCATCCGTAAAGGGGGACCCCTTTACGGATGGAAGAACAGGGGGATCTTCGCAGTGGTGGGGACGTGACGGAGGGGTCTCCGTGTTTTCCGCCACGTAGACAGGTTGCTCCCACCCTGGCCCCTTGTGTTTGAGCCCCTTGGAGGCAGAGGGCCGCCTATCCCGGGATGCAGGGGTCCTGCGGGGGTCAAGGGACGACGTGGACACTCTCCGGGCGAGAGAGGGCGCCTGCGCCCCGAGAGAGCCCCCGGCAAAATGCCCAGCCCTGGCCCCCATGGCTCCAGCTGCCTCCCCAGCCTCCTGCCATGCGGCCTGGTCCTGCTCACCCGGGCCCAGGTTCGCCGCAGGTGTTTGCCTTTTGCGGACACCACGGACCGAGGGCCGCGGATGCCTTCACGGGGAGGGGGGTTGGAGCTCTGGGGGACCGAGGTCTCGGCGGTCACAGTCGCTTCTTGCGGAGTTTAGGCCAGACTTTAGAGAGTGGAAGTTGCCAGGTCCAAGTTTGCCGCCAGGGGGCAGGGTGGGGCAGTTTGAACCAGGGCAAGACTCTTAACTGCCCAGGCAGGGCTCAGGCCTGAGTCCCCCGGCAGAACCCGTCGGTGGGCGTGGGTTCCGCTCGATGGGGCTGGCTCCACCGGGCGCGAAACCTTGCAGGCCCCCTTTTCCGGCCCCAGGTGCCCCGGTCTTCTCTGGGCACTCTGCCTTGCGGGGGTGGGAGAGCTGCCGGGAAGTGTGTTCCACGGGAAAACTCGCGGTCTTCTGGGTGGCACGGAGGGCTTCCCTTTCCCCGGACACGACTCCAGGGACCCTGTTAACCGGGCACGATATGCCAAGGGTGGGGCCCGTTGCCCGGAGGGCTGCTTGTGGTTGGGGGCCTTCCTGCGCACGCGCGGCCCCACGTCTGGGCCTGAAACTAACCAGCCGCGGCTCGGACAAAAGCCATCTCCTGGGGGCCTCCCCCCTGTTCTTCCATCCGTAAAGGGGGACCCCTTTACGGATGGAAGAACAGGGGGATCTTCCCCGTGGTGGGTACGTGACGGAGGGGTCTCCGTGTTTTCCGCCACGTAGACAGGTTGCTCCCACCCTGGCCCCTTGTGTTTGAGCCCCTTGGAGGCAGAGGGCCGCCTATGCCGGGATGCAGGGGTCCTGCGGGGGTCAAGGGACGACGTGGACACTCTCCGGGCGAGAGAGGGAGCCTGCGCCCCGAGAGAGCCCCCGGCAAAATGCCCAGCCCTGGCCCCCATGGCTCCAGCTGCCTCCCCAGCCTCCTGCCATGCGGCCTGGTCCTGCTCACCCGGGCCCAGGTTCGCCGCAGGTGTTTGCCTTTTGCGGACACCAAGGACCGAGGGCCGCGGATGCCTTCACGGGGAGGGGGGTTGGAGCTCTGGGGGACCGAGGTCTCGGCGGTCACAGTCGCTTCTTGCGGAGTTTAGGCCAGACTTTAGAGAGTGGAAGTTGCCAGGTCCAAGTTTGCCGCCAGGGGGCAGGGTGGGGCAGTTAGAACCAGGGCAAGACTCTTAACTGCCCAGGCAGGGCTCAGGCCTGAGTCCCCCGGCAGAACCCGTCGGTGGGCGTGGGTTCCGCTCGATGGGGCTGGCTCCACCGGGCGCGAAACCTTGCAGGCCCCCTTTTCCGGCCCCAGGTGCCCCGGTCTTCTCTGGGCACTCTGCCTTGCGGGGGTGGGAGAGCTGCCGGGAAGTGTGTTCCACGGGAAAACTCGCGGTCTTCTGGGTGGCACGGAGGGCTTCCCTTTCCCCGGACACGACTCCAGGGACCCTGTTAACCGGGCACGATATGCCAAGGGTGGGGCCCGTTGCCCGGAGGGCTGCTTGTGGTTGGGGGCCTTCCTGCGCACGCGCGGCCCCACGTCTGGGCCTGAAACTAACCAGCCGCGGCTCGGACAAAAGCCATCTCCTGGGGGCCTCCCCCCTGTTCTTCCATCCGTAAAGGGGGACCCCTTTACGGATGGAAGAACAGGGGGATCTTCGCAGTGGTGGGGACGTGACGGAGGGGTCTCCGTGTTTTCCGCCACGTAGACAGGTTGCTCCCACCCTGGCCCCTTGTGTTTGAGCCCCTTGGAGGCAGAGGGCCGCCTATCCCGGGATGCAGGGGTCCTGCGGGGGTCAAGGGACGACGTGGACACTCTCCGGGCGAGAGAGGGCGCCTGTGCCCCGAGAGAGCCCCCGGCAAAATGCCCAGCCCTGGCCCCCATGGCTCCAGCTGCCTCCCCAGCCTCCTGCCATGCGGCCTGGTCCTGCTCACCCGGGCCCAGGTTCGCCGCAGGTGTTTGCCTTTTGCGGACACCACGGACCGAGGGCCGCGGATGCCTTCACGGGGAGGGGGGTTGGAGCTCTGGGGGACCGAGGTCTCGGCGGTCACAGTCGCTTCTTGCGGAGTTTAGGCCAGACTTTAGAGAGTGGAAGTTGCCAGGTCCAAGTTTGCCGCCAGGGGGCAGGGTGGGGCAGTTTGAACCAGGGCAAGACTCTTAACTGCCCAGGCAGGGCTCAGGCCTGAGTCCCCCGGCAGAACCCGTCGGTGGGCGTGGGTTCCGCTCGATGGGGCTGGCTCCACCGGGCGCGAAACCTTGCAGGCCCCCTTTTCCGGCCCCAGGTGCCCCGGTCTTCTCTGGGCACTCTGCCTTGCGGGGGTGGGAGAGCTGCCGGGAAGTGTGTTCCACGGGAAAACTCGCGGTCTTCTGGGTGGCACGGAGGGCTTCCCTTTCCCCGGACACGACTCCAGGGACCCTGTTAACCGGGCACGATATGCCAAGGGTGGGGCCCGTTGCCCGGAGGGCTGCTTGTGGTTGGGGGCCTTCCTGCGCACGCGCGGCCCCACGTCTGGGCCTGAAACTAACCAGCCGCGGCTCGGACAAAAGCCATCTCCTGGGGGCCTCCCCCCTGTTCTTCCATCCGTAAAGGGGGACCCCTTTACGGATGGAAGAACAGGGGGATCTTCCCCGTGGTGGGTACGTGACGGAGGCGTCTCCGTGTTTTCCGCCACGTAGACAGGTTGCTCCCACCCTGGCCCCTTGTGTTTGAGCCCCTTGGAGGCAGAGGGCCGCCTATCCCGGGATGCAGGGGTCCTGCGGGGGTCAAGGGACGACGTGGACACTCTCCGGGCGAGAGAGGGCGCCTGCGCCCCGAGAGAGCCCCCGGAAAAATGCCCAGCCCTGGCCCCCATGGCTCCAGCTGCCTCCCCAGCCTCCTGCCATGCGGCCTGGTCCTGCTCACCCGGGCCCAGGTTCGCCGCAGGTGTTTGCCTTTTGCGGACACCAAGGACCGAGGGCCGCGGATGCCTTCACGGGGAGGGGGGTTGGAGCTCTGGGGGACCGAGGTCTCGGAGGTCACAGTCGCTTCTTGCGGAGTTTAGGCCAGACTTTAGAGAGTGGAAGTTGCCAGGTCCAAGATTGCCGCCAGGGGGCAGGGTGGGGCAGTTTGAACCAGTGCAAGACTCTTAACTGCCCAGGCAGGGCTCAGGCCTGAGTCCCCCGGCAGAACCCGTCGGTGGGCGTGGGTTCCGCTCAATGGGGCTGGCTCCAACGGGCGCGAAACCTTGCAGGCCCCCTTTTCCGGCCCCAGGTGCCCCGGTCTTCTCTGGGCACTCTGCCTTGCGGGGGTGGGAGAGCTGCCGGGAAGTGTGTTCCACGGGAAAACTCGCGGTCTTCTGGGTGGCACGGAGGGCTTCCCTTTTCCCGGACACGACTCCAGGGACCCTGTTAACCGGGCACGATATGCCAAGGGTGGGGCCCGTTGCCCGGAGGGCTGCTTGTGGTTGGGGGCCTTCCTGCGCATGCGCGGCCCCACGTCTGGGCCTGAAACTAACCAGCCGCGGCTCGGACAAAAGCCATCTCCTGGGGGCCTCCCCCCTGTTCTTCCATCCGTAAAGGGGGACCCCTTTACGGATGGAAGAACAGGGGGATCTTCGCAGTGGTGGGGACGTGACGGAGGGGCCTCCGTGTTTTCCGCCACGTAGACAGGTTGCTCCCACCCTGGCCCCTTGTGTTTGAGCCCCTTGGAGGCAGAGGGCCGCCTATCCCGGGATGCAGGGGTCCTGCGGGGGTCATGGGACGACGTGGACACTCTCCGGGCGAGAGAGGGCGCCTGCGCCCCGAGAGAGCCCCCGGCAAAATGCCCAGCCCTGGCCCCCATGGCTCCAGCTGCCTCCCCAGCCTCCTGCCATGCGGCCTGGTCCTGCTCACCCGGGCCCAGGTTCGCCGCAGGTGTTTGCCTTTTGCGGACACCACGGACCGAGGGCCGCGGATGCCTTCACGGGGAGGGGGGTTGGAGCTCTGGGGGACCGAGGTCTCGGCGGTCACAGTCGCTTCTTGCGGAGTTTAGGCCAGACTTTAGAGAGTGGAAGTTGCCAGGTCCAAGTTTGCCGCCAGGGGGCAGGGTGGGGCAGTTAGAACCAGGGCAAGACTCTTAACTGCCCAGGCAGGGCTCAGGCCTGAGTCCCCCGGCAGAACCCGTCGGTGGGCGTGGGTTCCGCTCGATGGGGCTGGCTCCACCGGGCGCGAAACCTTGCAGGCCCCCTTTTCCGGCCCCAGGTGCCCCGGTCTTCTCTGGGCACTCTGCCTTGCGGGGGTGGGAGAGCTGCCGGGAAGTGTGTTCCACGGGAAAACTCGCGGTCTTCTGGGTTGCACGGACGGCTCCCCTTTCCCCGGACACGACTCCAGGGACCCTGTTAACCGGGCACGATATGCCAAGGGTGGGGCCCGTTGCCCGGAGGGCTGCTTGTGGTTGGGGGCCTTCCTGAGCACGCGCGGCCCCACGTCTGGGCCTGAAACTAACCAGCCGCGGCTCGGACAAAAGCCATCTCCTGGGGGCCTCCCCCCTGTTCTTCCATCCGTAAAGGGGGACCCCTTTACGGATGGAAGAACAGGGGGATCTTCGCAGTGGTGGGGACGTGACGGAGGGGTCTCCGTGTTTTCCGCCACGTAGACAGGTTGCTCCCACCCTGGCCCCTTGTGTTTGAGCCCCTTGGAGGCAGAGGGCCGCCTATCCCGGGATGCAGGGGTCCTGCGGGGGTCAAGGGACGACGTGGACACTCTCCGGGCGAGAGAGGGCGCCTGCGCCCCGAGAGAGCCCCCGGCAAAATGCCCAGCCCTGGCCCCCATGGCTCCAGCTGCCTCCCCAGCCTCCTGCCATGCGGCCTGGTCCTGCTCACCCGGGCCCAGGTTCGCCGCAGGTGTTTGCCTTTTGCGGACACCACGGACCGAGGGCCGCGGATGCCTTCACGGGGAGGGGGGTTGGAGCTCTGGGGGACCGAGGTCTCGGCGGTCACAGTCGCTTCTTGCGGAGTTTAGGCCAGACTTTAGAGAGTGGAAGTTGCCAGGTCCAAGTTTGCCGCCAGGGGGCAGGGTGGGGCAGTTTGAACCAGGGCAAGACTCTTAACTGCCCAGACAGGGCTCAGGCCTGAGTCCCCCGGCAGAACCCGTCGGTGGGCGTGGGTTCCGCTCGATGGGGCTGGCTCCACCGGGCGCGAAACCTTGCAGGCCCCCTTTTCCGGCCCCAGGTGCCCCGGTCTTCTCTGGGCACTCTGCCTTGCGGGGGTGGGAGAGCTGCCGGGAAGTGTGTTCCACGGGAAAACTCGCGGTCTTCTGGGTGGCACGGAGGGCTTCCCTTTCCCCGGACACGACTCCAGGGACCCTGTTAACCGGGCACGATATGCCAAGGGTGGGGCCCGTTGCCCGGAGGGCTGCTTGTGGTTGGGGGCCTTCCTGCGCACGCGCGGCCCCACGTCTGGGCCTGAAACTAACCAGCCGCGGCTCGGACAAAAGCCATCTCCTGGGGGCCTCCCCCCTGTTCTTCCATCCGTAAAGGGGGACCCCTTTACGGATGGAAGAACAGGGGGATCTTCGCAGTGGTGGGGACGTGACGGAGGGGTCTCCGTGTTTTCCGCCACGTAGACAGGTTGCTCCCACCCTGGCCCCTTGTGTTTGAGCCCCTTGGAGGCAGAGGGCCGCCTATCCCGGGATGCAGGGGTCCTGCGGGGGTCATGGGACGACGTGGACACTCTCCGGGCGAGAGAGGGCGCCTGCGCCCCGAGAGAGCCCCCGGCAAAATGCCCAGCCCTGGCCCCCATGGCTCCAGCTGCCTCCCCAGCCTCCTGCCATGCGGCCTGGTCCTGCTCACCCGGGCCCAGGTTCGCCGCAGGTGTTTGCCTTTTGCGGACACCAAGGACCGAGGGCCGCGGATGCCTTCACGGGGAGGGGGGTTGGAGCTCTGGGGGACCGAGGTCTCGGCGGTCACAGTCGCTTCTTGCGGAGTTTAGGCCAGACTTTAGAGAGTGGAAGTTGCCAGGTCCAAGTTTGCCGCCAGGGGGCCGGGTGGGGCAGTTAGAACCAGGGCAAGACTCTTAACTGCCCAGGCAGGGCTCAGGCCTGAGTCCCCCGGCAGAACCCGTCGGTGGGCGTGGGTTCCACTCGATGGGGCTGGCTCCACCGGGCGCGAAACCTTGCAGGCCCCCTTTTGCGGCCCCAGGTGCCCCGGTCTTCTCTGGGCACTCTGCCTTGCGGGGGTGGGAGAGCTGCCGGGAAGTGTGTTCCACGGGAAAACTCTCGGTCTTCTGGGTGGCACGGAGGGCTTCCCTTTCCCCGGACACGACTCCAGGGACCCTGTTAACCGGGCACGATATGCCAAGGGTGGGGCCCGTTGCCCGGAGGGCTGCTTGTGGTTGGGGGTCTTCCTGCGCATGCGCGGCCCCACGTCTGGGCCTGAAACTAACCAGCCGCGGCTCGGACAAAAGCCATCTCCTGGGGGCCTCCCCCCTGTTCTTCCATCCGTAAAGGGGGACCACTTTACGGATGGAAGAACAGGGGGATCTTCGCAGTGGTGGGGACGTGACGGAGGGGTCTCCGTGTTTTCCGCCACGTAGACAGGTTGCTCCCACCCTGGCCCCTTGTGTTTGAGCCCCTTGGAGGCAGAGGGCCGCCTATCCCGGGATGCAGGGGTCCTGCGGGGGTCATGGGACGACGTGGACACTCTCCGGGCGAGAGAGGGCGCCTGCGCCCCGAGAGAGCCCCCGGCAAAATGCCCAGCCCTGGCGCCCATGGCTCCAGCTGCCTCCCCAGCCTCCTGCCATGCGGCCTGGTCCTGCTCACCCGGGCCCAGGTTCGCCGCAGGTGTTTGCCTTTTGCGGACACCACGGACCGAGGGCCGCGGATGCCTTCACGGGGAGGGGGGTTGGAGCTCTGGGGGACCGAGGTCTCGGCGGTCACAGTCGCTTCTTGCGGAGTTTAGGCCAGACTTTAGAGAGTGGAAGTTGCCAGGTCCAAGTTTGCCGCCAGGGGGCAGGGTGGGGCAGTTTGAACCAGGGCAAGACTCTTAACTGCCCAGGCAGGGCTCAGGCCTGAGTCCCCCGGCAGAACCCGTCGGTGGGCGTGGGTTCCGCTCGATGGGGCTGGCTCCACCGGGCGCGAAACCTTGCAGGCCCCCTTTTCCGGCCCCAGGTGCCCCGGTCTTCTCTGGGCACTCTGCCTTGCGGGGGTGGGAGAGCTGCCGGGAAGTGTGTTCCACGGGAAAACTCGCGGTCTTCTGGGTGGCACGGAGGGCTTCCCTTTCCCCGGACACGACTCCAGGGACCCTGTTAACCGGGCACGATATGCCAAGGGTGGGGCCCGTTGCCCGGAGGGCTGCTTGTGGTTGGGGGCCTTCCTGCGCACGCGCGGCCCCACGTCTGGGCCTGAAACTAACCAGCCGCGGCTCGGACAAAAGCCATCTCCTGGGGGCCTCCCCCCTGTTCTTCCATCCGTAAAGGGGGACCCCTTTACGGATGGAAGAACAGGGGGATCTTCCCCGTGGTGGGTACGTGACGGAGGGGTCTCCGTGTTTTCCGCCACGTAGACAGGTTGCTCCCACCCTGGCCCCTTGTGTTTGAGCCCCTTGGAGGCAGAGGGCCGCCTATGCCGGGATGCAGGGGTCCTGCGGGGGTCAAGGGACGACGTGGACACTCTCCGGGCGAGAGAGGGAGCCTGCGCCCCGAGAGAGCCCCCGGCAAAATGCCCAGCCCTGGCCCCCATGGCTCCAGCTGCCTCCCCAGCCTCCTGCCATGCGGCCTGGTCCTGCTCACCCGGGCCCAGGTTCGCCGCAGGTGTTTGCCTTTTGCGGACACCAAGGACCGAGGGCCGCGGATGCCTTCACGGGGAGGGGGGTTGGAGCTCTGGGGGACCGAGGTCTCGGCGGTCACAGTCGCTTCTTGCGGAGTTTAGGCCAGACTTTAGAGAGTGGAAGTTGCCAGGTCCAAGTTTGCCGCCAGGGGGCAGGGTGGGGCAGTTAGAACCAGGGCAAGACTCTTAACTGCCCAGGCAGGGCTCAGGCCTGAGTCCCCCGGCAGAACCCGTCGGTGGGCGTGGGTTCCGCTCGATGGGGCTGGCTCCACCGGGCGCGAAACCTTGCAGGCCCCCTTTTCCGGCCCCAGGTGCCCCGGTCTTCTCTGGGCACTCTGCCTTGCGGGGGTGGGAGAGCTGCCGGGAAGTGTGTTCCACGGGAAAACTCGCGGTCTTCTGGGTGGCACGGAGGGCTTCCCTTTCCCCGGACACGACTCCAGGGACCCTGTTAACCGGGCACGATATGCCAAGGGTGGGGCCCGTTGCCCGGAGGGCTGCTTGTGGTTGGGGGCCTTCCTGCGCACGCGCGGCCCCACGTCTGGGCCTGAAACTAACCAGCCGCGGCTCGGACAAAAGCCATCTCCTGGGGGCCTCCCCCCTGTTCTTCCATCCGTAAAGGGGGACCCCTTTACGGATGGAAGAACAGGGGGATCTTCGCAGTGGTGGGGACGTGACGGAGGGGTCTCCGTGTTTTCCGCCACGTAGACAGGTTGCTCCCACCCTGGCCCCTTGTGTTTGAGCCCCTTGGAGGCAGAGGGCCGCCTATCCCGGGATGCAGGGGTCCTGCGGGGGTCAAGGGACGACGTGGACACTCTCCGGGCGAGAGAGGGCGCCTGTGCCCCGAGAGAGCCCCCGGCAAAATGCCCAGCCCTGGCCCCCATGGCTCCAGCTGCCTCCCCAGCCTCCTGCCATGCGGCCTGGTCCTGCTCACCCGGGCCCAGGTTCGCCGCAGGTGTTTGCCTTTTGCGGACACCACGGACCGAGGGCCGCGGATGCCTTCACGGGGAGGGGGGTTGGAGCTCTGGGGGACCGAGGTCTCGGCGGTCACAGTCGCTTCTTGCGGAGTTTAGGCCAGACTTTAGAGAGTGGAAGTTGCCAGGTCCAAGTTTGCCGCCAGGGGGCAGGGTGGGGCAGTTTGAACCAGGGCAAGACTCTTAACTGCCCAGGCAGGGCTCAGGCCTGAGTCCCCCGGCAGAACCCGTCGGTGGGCGTGGGTTCCGCTCGATGGGGCTGGCTCCACCGGGCGCGAAACCTTGCAGGCCCCCTTTTCCGGCCCCAGGTGCCCCGGTCTTCTCTGGGCACTCTGCCTTGCGGGGGTGGGAGAGCTGCCGGGAAGTGTGTTCCACGGGAAAACTCGCGGTCTTCTGGGTGGCACGGAGGGCTTCCCTTTCCCCGGACACGACTCCAGGGACCCTGTTAACCGGGCACGATATGCCAAGGGTGGGGCCCGTTGCCCGGAGGGCTGCTTGTGGTTGGGGGCCTTCCTGCGCACGCGCGGCCCCACGTCTGGGCCTGAAACTAACCAGCCGCGGCTCGGACAAAAGCCATCTCCTGGGGGCCTCCCCCCTGTTCTTCCATCCGTAAAGGGGGACCCCTTTACGGATGGAAGAACAGGGGGATCTTCCCCGTGGTGGGTACGTGACGGAGGGGTCTCCGTGTTTTCCGCCACGTAGACAGGTTGCTCCCACCCTGGCCCCTTGTGTTTGAGCCCCTTGGAGGCAGAGGGCCGCCTATCCCGGGATGCAGGGGTCCTGCGGGGGTCAAGGGACGACGTGGACACTCTCCGGGCGAGAGAGGGCGCCTGCGCCCCGAGAGAGCCCCCGGCAAAATGCCCAGCCCTGGCCCCCATGGCTCCAGCTGCCTCCCCAGCCTCCTGCCATGCGGCCTGGTCCTGCTCACCCGGGCCCAGGTTCGCCGCAGGTGTTTGCCTTTTGCGGACACCAAGGACCGAGGGCCGCGGATGCCTTCACGGGGAGGGGGGTTGGAGCTCTGGGGGACCGAGGTCTCGGCGGTAACAGTCGCTTCTTGCGGAGTTTAGGCCAGACTTTAGAGAGTGGAAGTTGCCAGGTCCAAGATTGCCGCCAGGGGGCAGGGTGGGGCAGTTTGAACCAGTGCAAGACTCTTAACTGCCCAGGCAGGGCTCAGGCCTGAGTCCCCCGGCAGAACCCGTCGGTGGGCGTGGGTTCCGCTCAATGGGGCTGGCTCCAACGGGCGCGAAACCTTGCAGGCCCCCTTTTCCGGCCCCAGGTGCCCCGGTCTTCTCTGGGCACTCTGCCTTGCGGGGGTGGGAGAGCTGCCGGGAAGTGTGTTCCACGGGAAAACTCGCGGTCTTCTGGGTGGCACGGAGGGCTTCCCTTTTCCCGGACACGACTCCAGGGACCCTGTTAACCGGGCACGATATGCCAAGGGTGGGGCCCGTTGCCCGGAGGGCTGCTTGTGGTTGGGGGCCTTCCTGCGCATGCGCGGCCCCACGTCTGGGCCTGAAACTAACCAGCCGCGGCTCGGACAAAAGCCATCTCCTGGGGGCCTCCCCCCTGTTCTTCCATCCGTAAAGGGGGACCCCTTTACGGATGGAAGAACAGGGGGATCTTCGCAGTGGTGGGGACGTGACGGAGGGGCCTCCGTGTTTTCCGCCACGTAGACAGGTTGCTCCCACCCTGGCCCCTTGTGTTTGAGCCCCTTGGAGGCAGAGGGCCGCCTATCCCGGGATGCAGGGGTCCTGCGGGGGTCATGGGACGACGTGGACACTCTCCGGGCGAGAGAGGGCGCCTGCGCCCCGAGAGAGCCCCCGGCAAAATGCCCAGCCCTGGCCCCCATGGCTCCAGCTGCCTCCCCAGCCTCCTGCCATGCGGCCTGGTCCTGCTCACCCGGGCCCAGGTTCGCCGCAGGTGTTTGCCTTTTGCGGACACCACGGACCGAGGGCCGCGGATGCCTTCACGGGGAGGGGGGTTGGAGCTCTGGGGGACCGAGGTCTCGGCGGTCACAGTCGCTTCTTGCGGAGTTTAGGCCAGACTTTAGAGAGTGGAAGTTGCCAGGTCCAAGTTTGCCGCCAGGGGGCAGGGTGGGGCAGTTAGAACCAGGGCAAGACTCTTAACTGCCCAGGCAGGGCTCAGGCCTGAGTCCCCCGGCAGAACCCGTCGGTGGGCGTGGGTTCCGCTCGATGGGGCTGGCTCCACCGGGCGCGAAACCTTGCAGGCCCCCTTTTCCGGCCCCAGGTGCCCCGGTCTTCTCTGGGCACTCTGCCTTGCGGGGGTGGGAGAGCTGCCGGGAAGTGTGTTCCACGGGAAAACTCGCGGTCTTCTGGGTTGCACGGACGGCTCCCCTTTCCCCGGACACGACTCCAGGGACCCTGTTAACCGGGCACGATATGCCAAGGGTGGGGCCCGTTGCCCGGAGGGCTGCTTGTGGTTGGGGGCCTTCCTGAGCACGCGCGGCCCCACGTCTGGGCCTGAAACTAACCAGCCGCGGCTCGGACAAAAGCCATCTCCTGGGGGCCTCCCCCCTGTTCTTCCATCCGTAAAGGGGGACCCCTTTACGGATGGAAGAACAGGGGGATCTTCGCAGTGGTGGGGACGTGACGGAGGGGTCTCCGTGTTTTCCGCCACGTAGACAGGTTGCTCCCACCCTGGCCCCTTGTGTTTGAGCCCCTTGGAGGCAGAGGGCCGCCTATCCCGGGATGCAGGGGTCCTGCGGGGGTCAAGGGACGACGTGGACACTCTCCGGGCGAGAGAGGGCGCCTGCGCCCCGAGAGAGCCCCCGGCAAAATGCCCAGCCCTGGCCCCCATGGCTCCAGCTGCCTCCCCAGCCTCCTGCCATGCGGCCTGGTCCTGCTCACCCGGGCCCAGGTTCGCCGCAGGTGTTTGCCTTTTGCGGACACCACGGACCGAGGGCCGCGGATGCCTTCACGGGGAGGGGGGTTGGAGCTCTGGGGGACCGAGGTCTCGGCGGTCACAGTCGCTTCTTGCGGAGTTTAGGCCAGACTTTAGAGAGTGGAAGTTGCCAGGTCCAAGTTTGCCGCCAGGGGGCAGGGTGGGGCAGTTTGAACCAGGGCAAGACTCTTAACTGCCCAGACAGGGCTCAGGCCTGAGTCCCCCGGCAGAACCCGTCGGTGGGCGTGGGTTCCGCTCGATGGGGCTGGCTCCACCGGGCGCGAAACCTTGCAGGCCCCCTTTTCCGGCCCCAGGTGCCCCGGTCTTCTCTGGGCACTCTGCCTTGCGGGGGTGGGAGAGCTGCCGGGAAGTGTGTTCCACGGGAAAACTCGCGGTCTTCTGGGTGGCACGGAGGGCTTCCCTTTCCCCGGACACGACTCCAGGGACCCTGTTAACCGGGCACGATATGCCAAGGGTGGGGCCCGTTGCCCGGAGGGCTGCTTGTGGTTGGGGGCCTTCCTGCGCACGCGCGGCCCCACGTCTGGGCCTGAAACTAACCAGCCGCGGCTCGGACAAAAGCCATCTCCTGGGGGCCTCCCCCCTGTTCTTCCATCCGTAAAGGGGGACCCCTTTACGGATGGAAGAACAGGGGGATCTTCGCAGTGGTGGGGACGTGACGGAGGGGTCTCCGTGTTTTCCGCCACGTAGACAGGTTGCTCCCACCCTGGCCCCTTGTGTTTGAGCCCCTTGGAGGCAGAGGGCCGCCTATCCCGGGATGCAGGGGTCCTGCGGGGGTCATGGGACGACGTGGACACTCTCCGGGCGAGAGAGGGCGCCTGCGCCCCGAGAGAGCCCCCGGCAAAATGCCCAGTCCTGGCCCCCATGGCTCCAGCTGCCTCCCCAGCCTCCTGCCATGCGGCCTGGTCCTGCTCACCCGGGCCCAGGTTCGCCGCAGGTGTTTGCCTTTTGCGGACACCAAGGACCGAGGGCCGCGGATGCCTTCACGGGGAGGGGGGTTGGAGCTCTGGGGGACCGAGGTCTCGGCGGTCACAGTCGCTTCTTGCGGAGTTTAGGCCAGACTTTAGAGAGTGGAAGTTGCCAGGTCCAAGTTTGCCGCCAGGGGGCCGGGTGGGGCAGTTAGAACCAGGGCAAGACTCTTAACTGCCCAGGCAGGGCTCAGGCCTGAGTCCCCCGGCAGAACCCGTCGGTGGGCGTGGGTTCCACTCGATGGGGCTGGCTCCACCGGGCGCGAAACCTTGCAGGCCCCCTTTTGCGGCCCCAGGTGCCCCGGTCTTCTCTGGGCACTCTGCCTTGCGGGGGTGGGAGAGCTGCCGGGAAGTGTGTTCCACGGGAAAACTCTCGGTCTTCTGGGTGGCACGGAGGGCTTCCCTTTCCCCGGACACGACTCCAGGGACCCTGTTAACCGGGCACGATATGCCAAGGGTGGGGCCCGTTGCCCGGAGGGCTGCTTGTGGTTGGGGGTCTTCCTGCGCATGCGCGGCCCCACGTCTGGGCCTGAAACTAACCAGCCGCGGCTCGGACAAAAGCCATCTCCTGGGGGCCTCCCCCCTGTTCTTCCATCCGTAAAGGGGGACCACTTTACGGATGGAAGAACAGGGGGATCTTCGCAGTGGTGGGGACGTGACGGAGGGGTCTCCGTGTTTTCCGCCACGTAGACAGGTTGCTCCCACCCTGGCCCCTTGTGTTTGAGCCCCTTGGAGGCAGAGGGCCGCCTATCCCGGGATGCAGGGGTCCTGCGGGGGTCATGGGACGACGTGGACACTCTCCGGGCGAGAGAGGGCGCCTGCGCCCCGAGAGAGCCCCCGGCAAAATGCCCAGCCCTGGCGCCCATGGCTCCAGCTGCCTCCCCAGCCTCCTGCCATGCGGCCTGGTCCTGCTCACCCGGGCCCAGGTTCGCCGCAGGTGTTTGCCTTTTGCGGACACCACGGACCGAGGGCCGCGGATGCCTTCACGGGGAGGGGGGTTGGAGCTCTGGGGGACCGAGGTCTCGGCGGTCACAGTCGCTTCTTGCGGAGTTTAGGCCAGACTTTAGAGAGTGGAAGTTGCCAGGTCCAAGTTTGCCGCCAGGGGGCAGGGTGGGGCAGTTAGAACCAGGGCAAGACTCTTAACTGCCCAGGCAGGGCTCAGGCCTGAGTCCCCCGGCAGAACCCGTCGGTTGGCGTGGGTTCCGCTCGATGGGGCTGGCTCCACCGGGCGCGAAACCTTGCAGGCCCCCTTTTCCGGCCCCAGGTGCCCCGGTCTACTCTGGGCACTCTGCCTTGCGGGGGTGGGAGAGCTGCCGGAAAGTGTGTTCCACGGGAAAACTCTCGGTCTTCTGGGTGGCACGGAGGGCTTCCCTTTCCCCGGACACGACTCCAGGGACCCTGTTAACCGGGCACGATATGCCAAGGGTGGGGCCCGTTGCCCGGAGGGTGCTTGTGGTTGGGGGTCTTCCTGCGCATGCGCGGCCCCACGTCTGGGCCTGAAACTAACCAGCCGCGGCTCGGACAAAAGCCATCTCCTGGGGGCCTCCCCCCTGTTCTTCCATCCGTAAAGGGGGACCACTTTACGGATGGAAGAACAGGGGGATCTTCGCAATGGTGGGGACGTGACGGAGGGGTCTCCGTGTTTTCCGCCACGTAGACAGGTTGCTCCCACCCTGGCCCCTTGTGTTTGAGCCCCTTGGAGGCAGAGGGCCGCCTATCCCGGGATGCAGGGGTCCTGCGGGGGTCATGGGACGACGTGGACACTCTCCGGGCGAGAGAGGGCGCCTGCGCCCCGAGAGAGCCCCCGGCAAAATGCCCAGCCCTGGCGCCCATGGCTCCAGCTGCCTCCCCAGCCTCCTGCCATGCGGCCTGGTCCTGCTCACCCGGGCCCAGGTTCGCCGCAGGTGTTTGCCTTTTGCGGACACCACGGACCGAGGGCCGCGGATGCCTTCACGGGGAGGGGGGTTGGAGCTCTGGGGGACCGAGGTCTCGGCGGTCACAGTCGCTTCTTGCGGAGTTTAGGCCAGACTTTAGAGAGTGGAAGTTGCCAGGTCCAAGTTTGCCGCCAGGGGGCAGGGTGGGGCAGTTTGAACCAGGGCAAGACTCTTAACTGCCCAGGCAGGGCTCAGGCCTGAGTCCCCCGGCAGAACCCGTCGGTGGGCGTGGGTTCCGCTCGATGGGGCTGGCTCCACCGGGCGCGAAACCTTGCAGGCCCCCTTTTCCGGCCCCAGGTGCCCCGGTCTTCTCTGGGCACTCTGCCTTGCGGGGGTGGGAGAGCTGCCGGGAAGTGTGTTCCACGGGAAAACTCGCGGTCTTCTGGGTGGCACGGAGGGCTTCCCTTTCCCCGGACACGACTCCAGGGACCCTGTTAACCGGGCACGATATGCCAAGGGTGGGGCCCGTTGCCCGGAGGGCTGCTTGTGGTTGGGGGCCTTCCTGCGCACGCGCGGCCCCACGTCTGGGCCTGAAACTAACCAGCCGCGGCTCGGACAAAAGCCATCTCCTGGGGGCCTCCCCCCTGTTCTTCCATCCGTAAAGGGGGACCCCTTTACGGATGGAAGAACAGGGGGATCTTCCCCGTGGTGGGTACGTGACGGAGGCGTCTCCGTGTTTTCCGCCACGTAGACAGGTTGCTCCCACCCTGGCCCCTTGTGTTTGAGCCCCTTGGAGGCAGAGGGCCGCCTATCCCGGGATGCAGGGGTCCTGCGGGGGTCAAGGGACGACGTGGACACTCTCCGGGCGAGAGAGGGCGCCTGCGCCCCGAGAGAGCCCCCGGAAAAATGCCCAGCCCTGGCCCCCATGGCTCCAGCTGCCTCCCCAGCCTCCTGCCATGCGGCCTGGTCCTGCTCACCCGGGCCCAGGTTCGCCGCAGGTGTTTGCCTTTTGCGGACACCAAGGACCGAGGGCCGCGGATGCCTTCACGGGGAGGGGGGTTGGAGCTCTGGGGGACCGAGGTCTCGGAGGTCACAGTCGCTTCTTGCGGAGTTTAGGCCAGACTTTAGAGAGTGGAAGTTGCCAGGTCCAAGATTGCCGCCAGGGGGCAGGGTGGGGCAGTTTGAACCAGTGCAAGACTCTTAACTGCCCAGGCAGGGCTCAGGCCTGAGTCCCCCGGCAGAACCCGTCGGTGGGCGTGGGTTCCGCTCAATGGGGCTGGCTCCAACGGGCGCGAAACCTTGCAGGCCCCCTTTTCCGGCCCCAGGTGCCCCGGTCTTCTCTGGGCACTCTGCCTTGCGGGGGTGGGAGAGCTGCCGGGAAGTGTGTTCCACGGGAAAACTCGCGGTCTTCTGGGTGGCACGGAGGGCTTCCCTTTTCCCGGACACGACTCCAGGGACCCTGTTAACCGGGCACGATATGCCAAGGGTGGGGCCCGTTGCCCGGAGGGCTGCTTGTGGTTGGGGGCCTTCCTGCGCATGCGCGGCCCCACGTCTGGGCCTGAAACTAACCAGCCGCGGCTCGGACAAAAGCCATCTCCTGGGGGCCTCCCCCCTGTTCTTCCATCCGTAAAGGGGGACCCCTTTACGGATGGAAGAACAGGGGGATCTTCGCAGTGGTGGGGACGTGACGGAGGGGCCTCCGTGTTTTCCGCCACGTAGACAGGTTGCTCCCACCCTGGCCCCTTGTGTTTGAGCCCCTTGGAGGCAGAGGGCCGCCTATCCCGGGATGCAGGGGTCCTGCGGGGGTCATGGGACGACGTGGACACTCTCCGGGCGAGAGAGGGCGCCTGCGCCCCGAGAGAGCCCCCGGCAAAATGCCCAGCCCTGGCCCCCATGGCTCCAGCTGCCTCCCCAGCCTCCTGCCATGCGGCCTGGTCCTGCTCACCCGGGCCCAGGTTCGCCGCAGGTGTTTGCCTTTTGCGGACACCACGGACCGAGGGCCGCGGATGCCTTCACGGGGAGGGGGGTTGGAGCTCTGGGGGACCGAGGTCTCGGCGGTCACAGTCGCTTCTTGCGGAGTTTAGGCCAGACTTTAGAGAGTGGAAGTTGCCAGGTCCAAGTTTGCCGCCAGGGGGCAGGGTGGGGCAGTTAGAACCAGGGCAAGACTCTTAACTGCCCAGGCAGGGCTCAGGCCTGAGTCCCCCGGCAGAACCCGTCGGTGGGCGTGGGTTCCGCTCGATGGGGCTGGCTCCACCGGGCGCGAAACCTTGCAGGCCCCCTTTTCCGGCCCCAGGTGCCCCGGTCTTCTCTGGGCACTCTGCCTTGCGGGGGTGGGAGAGCTGCCGGGAAGTGTGTTCCACGGGAAAACTCGCGGTCTTCTGGGTTGCACGGACGGCTCCCCTTTCCCCGGACACGACTCCAGGGACCCTGTTAACCGGGCACGATATGCCAAGGGTGGGGCCCGTTGCCCGGAGGGCTGCTTGTGGTTGGGGGCCTTCCTGAGCACGCGCGGCCCCACGTCTGGGCCTGAAACTAACCAGCCGCGGCTCGGACAAAAGCCATCTCCTGGGGGCCTCCCCCCTGTTCTTCCATCCGTAAAGGGGGACCCCTTTACGGATGGAAGAACAGGGGGATCTTCGCAGTGGTGGGGACGTGACGGAGGGGTCTCCGTGTTTTCCGCCACGTAGACAGGTTGCTCCCACCCTGGCCCCTTGTGTTTGAGCCCCTTGGAGGCAGAGGGCCGCCTATCCCGGGATGCAGGGGTCCTGCGGGGGTCAAGGGACGACGTGGACACTCTCCGGGCGAGAGAGGGCGCCTGCGCCCCGAGAGAGCCCCCGGCAAAATGCCCAGCCCTGGCCCCCATGGCTCCAGCTGCCTCCCCAGCCTCCTGCCATGCGGCCTGGTCCTGCTCACCCGGGCCCAGGTTCGCCGCAGGTGTTTGCCTTTTGCGGACACCACGGACCGAGGGCCGCGGATGCCTTCACGGGGAGGGGGGTTGGAGCTCTGGGGGACCGAGGTCTCGGCGGTCACAGTCGCTTCTTGCGGAGTTTAGGCCAGACTTTAGAGAGTGGAAGTTGCCAGGTCCAAGTTTGCCGCCAGGGGGCAGGGTGGGGCAGTTTGAACCAGGGCAAGACTCTTAACTGCCCAGACAGGGCTCAGGCCTGAGTCCCCCGGCAGAACCCGTCGGTGGGCGTGGGTTCCGCTCGATGGGGCTGGCTCCACCGGGCGCGAAACCTTGCAGGCCCCCTTTTCCGGCCCCAGGTGCCCCGGTCTTCTCTGGGCACTCTGCCTTGCGGGGGTGGGAGAGCTGCCGGGAAGTGTGTTCCACGGGAAAACTCGCGGTCTTCTGGGTGGCACGGAGGGCTTCCCTTTCCCCGGACACGACTCCAGGGACCCTGTTAACCGGGCACGATATGCCAAGGGTGGGGCCCGTTGCCCGGAGGGCTGCTTGTGGTTGGGGGCCTTCCTGCGCACGCGCGGCCCCACGTCTGGGCCTGAAACTAACCAGCCGCGGCTCGGACAAAAGCCATCTCCTGGGGGCCTCCCCCCTGTTCTTCCATCCGTAAAGGGGGACCCCTTTACGGATGGAAGAACAGGGGGATCTTCGCAGTGGTGGGGACGTGACGGAGGGGTCTCCGTGTTTTCCGCCACGTAGACAGGTTGCTCCCACCCTGGCCCCTTGTGTTTGAGCCCCTTGGAGGCAGAGGGCCGCCTATCCCGGGATGCAGGGGTCCTGCGGGGGTCATGGGACGACGTGGACACTCTCCGGGCGAGAGAGGGCGCCTGCGCCCCGAGAGAGCCCCCGGCAAAATGCCCAGCCCTGGCCCCCATGGCTCCAGCTGCCTCCCCAGCCTCCTGCCATGCGGCCTGGTCCTGCTCACCCGGGCCCAGGTTCGCCGCAGGTGTTTGCCTTTTGCGGACACCAAGGACCGAGGGCCGCGGATGCCTTCACGGGGAGGGGGGTTGGAGCTCTGGGGGACCGAGGTCTCGGCGGTCACAGTCGCTTCTTGCGGAGTTTAGGCCAGACTTTAGAGAGTGGAAGTTGCCAGGTCCAAGTTTGCCGCCAGGGGGCCGGGTGGGGCAGTTAGAACCAGGGCAAGACTCTTAACTGCCCAGGCAGGGCTCAGGCCTGAGTCCCCCGGCAGAACCCGTCGGTGGGCGTGGGTTCCACTCGATGGGGCTGGCTCCACCGGGCGCGAAACCTTGCAGGCCCCCTTTTGCGGCCCCAGGTGCCCCGGTCTTCTCTGGGCACTCTGCCTTGCGGGGGTGGGAGAGCTGCCGGGAAGTGTGTTCCACGGGAAAACTCTCGGTCTTCTGGGTGGCACGGAGGGCTTCCCTTTCCCCGGACACGACTCCAGGGACCCTGTTAACCGGGCACGATATGCCAAGGGTGGGGCCCGTTGCCCGGAGGGCTGCTTGTGGTTGGGGGTCTTCCTGCGCATGCGCGGCCCCACGTCTGGGCCTGAAACTAACCAGCCGCGGCTCGGACAAAAGCCATCTCCTGGGGGCCTCCCCCCTGTTCTTCCATCCGTAAAGGGGGACCACTTTACGGATGGAAGAACAGGGGGATCTTCGCAGTGGTGGGGACGTGACGGAGGGGTCTCCGTGTTTTCCGCCACGTAGACAGGTTGCTCCCACCCTGGCCCCTTGTGTTTGAGCCCCTTGGAGGCAGAGGGCCGCCTATCCCGGGATGCAGGGGTCCTGCGGGGGTCATGGGACGACGTGGACACTCTCCGGGCGAGAGAGGGCGCCTGCGCCCCGAGAGAGCCCCCGGCAAAATGCCCAGCCCTGGCGCCCATGGCTCCAGCTGCCTCCCCAGCCTCCTGCCATGCGGCCTGGTCCTGCTCACCCGGGCCCAGGTTCGCCGCAGGTGTTTGCCTTTTGCGGACACCACGGACCGAGGGCCGCGGATGCCTTCACGGGGAGGGGGGTTGGAGCTCTGGGGGACCGAGGTCTCGGCGGTCACAGTCGCTTCTTGCGGAGTTTAGGCCAGACTTTAGAGAGTGGAAGTTGCCAGGTCCAAGTTTGCCGCCAGGGGGCAGGGTGGGGCAGTTTGAACCAGGGCAAGACTCTTAACTGCCCAGGCAGGGCTCAGGCCTGAGTCCCCCGGCAGAACCCGTCGGTGGGCGTGGGTTCCGCTCGATGGGGCTGGCTCCACCGGGCGCGAAACCTTGCAGGCCCCCTTTTCCGGCCCCAGGTGCCCCGGTCTTCTCTGGGCACTCTGCCTTGCGGGGGTGGGAGAGCTGCCGGGAAGTGTGTTCCACGGGAAAACTCGCGGTCTTCTGGGTGGCACGGAGGGCTTCCCTTTCCCCGGACACGACTCCAGGGACCCTGTTAACCGGGCACGATATGCCAAGGGTGGGGCCCGTTGCCCGGAGGGCTGCTTGTGGTTGGGGGCCTTCCTGCGCACGCGCGGCCCCACGTCTGGGCCTGAAACTAACCAGCCGCGGCTCGGACAAAAGCCATCTCCTGGGGGCCTCCCCCCTGTTCTTCCATCCGTAAAGGGGGACCCCTTTACGGATGGAAGAACAGGGGGATCTTCCCCGTGGTGGGTACGTGACGGAGGGGTCTCCGTGTTTTCCGCCACGTAGACAGGTTGCTCCCACCCTGGCCCCTTGTGTTTGAGCCCCTTGGAGGCAGAGGGCCGCCTATGCCGGGATGCAGGGGTCCTGCGGGGGTCAAGGGACGACGTGGACACTCTCCGGGCGAGAGAGGGAGCCTGCGCCCCGAGAGAGCCCCCGGCAAAATGCCCAGCCCTGGCCCCCATGGCTCCAGCTGCCTCCCCAGCCTCCTGCCATGCGGCCTGGTCCTGCTCACCCGGGCCCAGGTTCGCCGCAGGTGTTTGCCTTTTGCGGACACCAAGGACCGAGGGCCGCGGATGCCTTCACGGGGAGGGGGGTTGGAGCTCTGGGGGACCGAGGTCTCGGCGGTCACAGTCGCTTCTTGCGGAGTTTAGGCCAGACTTTAGAGAGTGGAAGTTGCCAGGTCCAAGTTTGCCGCCAGGGGGCAGGGTGGGGCAGTTAGAACCAGGGCAAGACTCTTAACTGCCCAGGCAGGGCTCAGGCCTGAGTCCCCCGGCAGAACCCGTCGGTGGGCGTGGGTTCCGCTCGATGGGGCTGGCTCCACCGGGCGCGAAACCTTGCAGGCCCCCTTTTCCGGCCCCAGGTGCCCCGGTCTTCTCTGGGCACTCTGCCTTGCGGGGGTGGGAGAGCTGCCGGGAAGTGTGTTCCACGGGAAAACTCGCGGTCTTCTGGGTGGCACGGAGGGCTTCCCTTTCCCCGGACACGACTCCAGGGACCCTGTTAACCGGGCACGATATGCCAAGGGTGGGGCCCGTTGCCCGGAGGGCTGCTTGTGGTTGGGGGCCTTCCTGCGCACGCGCGGCCCCACGTCTGGGCCTGAAACTAACCAGCCGCGGCTCGGACAAAAGCCATCTCCTGGGGGCCTCCCCCCTGTTCTTCCATCCGTAAAGGGGGACCCCTTTACGGATGGAAGAACAGGGGGATCTTCGCAGTGGTGGGGACGTGACGGAGGGGTCTCCGTGTTTTCCGCCACGTAGACAGGTTGCTCCCACCCTGGCCCCTTGTGTTTGAGCCCCTTGGAGGCAGAGGGCCGCCTATCCCGGGATGCAGGGGTCCTGCGGGGGTCAAGGGACGACGTGGACACTCTCCGGGCGAGAGAGGGCGCCTGTGCCCCGAGAGAGCCCCCGGCAAAATGCCCAGCCCTGGCCCCCATGGCTCCAGCTGCCTCCCCAGCCTCCTGCCATGCGGCCTGGTCCTGCTCACCCGGGCCCAGGTTCGCCGCAGGTGTTTGCCTTTTGCGGACACCACGGACCGAGGGCCGCGGATGCCTTCACGGGGAGGGGGGTTGGAGCTCTGGGGGACCGAGGTCTCGGCGGTCACAGTCGCTTCTTGCGGAGTTTAGGCCAGACTTTAGAGAGTGGAAGTTGCCAGGTCCAAGTTTGCCGCCAGGGGGCAGGGTGGGGCAGTTTGAACCAGGGCAAGACTCTTAACTGCCCAGGCAGGGCTCAGGCCTGAGTCCCCCGGCAGAACCCGTCGGTGGGCGTGGGTTCCGCTCGATGGGGCTGGCTCCACCGGGCGCGAAACCTTGCAGGCCCCCTTTTCCGGCCCCAGGTGCCCCGGTCTTCTCTGGGCACTCTGCCTTGCGGGGGTGGGAGAGCTGCCGGGAAGTGTGTTCCACGGGAAAACTCGCGGTCTTCTGGGTGGCACGGAGGGCTTCCCTTTCCCCGGACACGACTCCAGGGACCCTGTTAACCGGGCACGATATGCCAAGGGTGGGGCCCGTTGCCCGGAGGGCTGCTTGTGGTTGGGGGCCTTCCTGCGCACGCGCGGCCCCACGTCTGGGCCTGAAACTAACCAGCCGCGGCTCGGACAAAAGCCATCTCCTGGGGGCCTCCCCCCTGTTCTTCCATCCGTAAAGGGGGACCCCTTTACGGATGGAAGAACAGGGGGATCTTCCCCGTGGTGGGTACGTGACGGAGGGGTCTCCGTGTTTTCCGCCACGTAGACAGGTTGCTCCCACCCTGGCCCCTTGTGTTTGAGCCCCTTGGAGGCAGAGGGCCGCCTATCCCGGGATGCAGGGGTCCTGCGGGGGTCAAGGGACGACGTGGACACTCTCCGGGCGAGAGAGGGCGCCTGCGCCCCGAGAGAGCCCCCGGCAAAATGCCCAGCCCTGGCCCCCATGGCTCCAGCTGCCTCCCCAGCCTCCTGCCATGCGGCCTGGTCCTGCTCACCCGGGCCCAGGTTCGCCGCAGGTGTTTGCCTTTTGCGGACACCAAGGACCGAGGGCCGCGGATGCCTTCACGGGGAGGGGGGTTGGAGCTCTGGGGGACCGAGGTCTCGGCGGTAACAGTCGCTTCTTGCGGAGTTTAGGCCAGACTTTAGAGAGTGGAAGTTGCCAGGTCCAAGATTGCCGCCAGGGGGCAGGGTGGGGCAGTTTGAACCAGTGCAAGACTCTTAACTGCCCAGGCAGGGCTCAGGCCTGAGTCCCCCGGCAGAACCCGTCGGTGGGCGTGGGTTCCGCTCAATGGGGCTGGCTCCAACGGGCGCGAAACCTTGCAGGCCCCCTTTTCCGGCCCCAGGTGCCCCGGTCTTCTCTGGGCACTCTGCCTTGCGGGGGTGGGAGAGCTGCCGGGAAGTGTGTTCCACGGGAAAACTCGCGGTCTTCTGGGTGGCACGGAGGGCTTCCCTTTTCCCGGACACGACTCCAGGGACCCTGTTAACCGGGCACGATATGCCAAGGGTGGGGCCCGTTGCCCGGAGGGCTGCTTGTGGTTGGGGGCCTTCCTGCGCATGCGCGGCCCCACGTCTGGGCCTGAAACTAACCAGCCGCGGCTCGGACAAAAGCCATCTCCTGGGGGCCTCCCCCCTGTTCTTCCATCCGTAAAGGGGGACCCCTTTACGGATGGAAGAACAGGGGGATCTTCGCAGTGGTGGGGACGTGACGGAGGGGCCTCCGTGTTTTCCGCCACGTAGACAGGTTGCTCCCACCCTGGCCCCTTGTGTTTGAGCCCCTTGGAGGCAGAGGGCCGCCTATCCCGGGATGCAGGGGTCCTGCGGGGGTCATGGGACGACGTGGACACTCTCCGGGCGAGAGAGGGCGCCTGCGCCCCGAGAGAGCCCCCGGCAAAATGCCCAGCCCTGGCCCCCATGGCTCCAGCTGCCTCCCCAGCCTCCTGCCATGCGGCCTGGTCCTGCTCACCCGGGCCCAGGTTCGCCGCAGGTGTTTGCCTTTTGCGGACACCACGGACCGAGGGCCGCGGATGCCTTCACGGGGAGGGGGGTTGGAGCTCTGGGGGACCGAGGTCTCGGCGGTCACAGTCGCTTCTTGCGGAGTTTAGGCCAGACTTTAGAGAGTGGAAGTTGCCAGGTCCAAGTTTGCCGCCAGGGGGCAGGGTGGGGCAGTTAGAACCAGGGCAAGACTCTTAACTGCCCAGGCAGGGCTCAGGCCTGAGTCCCCCGGCAGAACCCGTCGGTGGGCGTGGGTTCCGCTCGATGGGGCTGGCTCCACCGGGCGCGAAACCTTGCAGGCCCCCTTTTCCGGCCCCAGGTGCCCCGGTCTTCTCTGGGCACTCTGCCTTGCGGGGGTGGGAGAGCTGCCGGGAAGTGTGTTCCACGGGAAAACTCGCGGTCTTCTGGGTTGCACGGACGGCTCCCCTTTCCCCGGACACGACTCCAGGGACCCTGTTAACCGGGCACGATATGCCAAGGGTGGGGCCCGTTGCCCGGAGGGCTGCTTGTGGTTGGGGGCCTTCCTGAGCACGCGCGGCCCCACGTCTGGGCCTGAAACTAACCAGCCGCGGCTCGGACAAAAGCCATCTCCTGGGGGCCTCCCCCCTGTTCTTCCATCCGTAAAGGGGGACCCCTTTACGGATGGAAGAACAGGGGGATCTTCGCAGTGGTGGGGACGTGACGGAGGGGTCTCCGTGTTTTCCGCCACGTAGACAGGTTGCTCCCACCCTGGCCCCTTGTGTTTGAGCCCCTTGGAGGCAGAGGGCCGCCTATCCCGGGATGCAGGGGTCCTGCGGGGGTCAAGGGACGACGTGGACACTCTCCGGGCGAGAGAGGGCGCCTGCGCCCCGAGAGAGCCCCCGGCAAAATGCCCAGCCCTGGCCCCCATGGCTCCAGCTGCCTCCCCAGCCTCCTGCCATGCGGCCTGGTCCTGCTCACCCGGGCCCAGGTTCGCCGCAGGTGTTTGCCTTTTGCGGACACCACGGACCGAGGGCCGCGGATGCCTTCACGGGGAGGGGGGTTGGAGCTCTGGGGGACCGAGGTCTCGGCGGTCACAGTCGCTTCTTGCGGAGTTTAGGCCAGACTTTAGAGAGTGGAAGTTGCCAGGTCCAAGTTTGCCGCCAGGGGGCAGGGTGGGGCAGTTTGAACCAGGGCAAGACTCTTAACTGCCCAGACAGGGCTCAGGCCTGAGTCCCCCGGCAGAACCCGTCGGTGGGCGTGGGTTCCGCTCGATGGGGCTGGCTCCACCGGGCGCGAAACCTTGCAGGCCCCCTTTTCCGGCCCCAGGTGCCCCGGTCTTCTCTGGGCACTCTGCCTTGCGGGGGTGGGAGAGCTGCCGGGAAGTGTGTTCCACGGGAAAACTCGCGGTCTTCTGGGTGGCACGGAGGGCTTCCCTTTCCCCGGACACGACTCCAGGGACCCTGTTAACCGGGCACGATATGCCAAGGGTGGGGCCCGTTGCCCGGAGGGCTGCTTGTGGTTGGGGGCCTTCCTGCGCACGCGCGGCCCCACGTCTGGGCCTGAAACTAACCAGCCGCGGCTCGGACAAAAGCCATCTCCTGGGGGCCTCCCCCCTGTTCTTCCATCCGTAAAGGGGGACCCCTTTACGGATGGAAGAACAGGGGGATCTTCGCAGTGGTGGGGACGTGACGGAGGGGTCTCCGTGTTTTCCGCCACGTAGACAGGTTGCTCCCACCCTGGCCCCTTGTGTTTGAGCCCCTTGGAGGCAGAGGGCCGCCTATCCCGGGATGCAGGGGTCCTGCGGGGGTCATGGGACGACGTGGACACTCTCCGGGCGAGAGAGGGCGCCTGCGCCCCGAGAGAGCCCCCGGCAAAATGCCCAGTCCTGGCCCCCATGGCTCCAGCTGCCTCCCCAGCCTCCTGCCATGCGGCCTGGTCCTGCTCACCCGGGCCCAGGTTCGCCGCAGGTGTTTGCCTTTTGCGGACACCAAGGACCGAGGGCCGCGGATGCCTTCACGGGGAGGGGGGTTGGAGCTCTGGGGGACCGAGGTCTCGGCGGTCACAGTCGCTTCTTGCGGAGTTTAGGCCAGACTTTAGAGAGTGGAAGTTGCCAGGTCCAAGTTTGCCGCCAGGGGGCCGGGTGGGGCAGTTAGAACCAGGGCAAGACTCTTAACTGCCCAGGCAGGGCTCAGGCCTGAGTCCCCCGGCAGAACCCGTCGGTGGGCGTGGGTTCCACTCGATGGGGCTGGCTCCACCGGGCGCGAAACCTTGCAGGCCCCCTTTTGCGGCCCCAGGTGCCCCGGTCTTCTCTGGGCACTCTGCCTTGCGGGGGTGGGAGAGCTGCCGGGAAGTGTGTTCCACGGGAAAACTCTCGGTCTTCTGGGTGGCACGGAGGGCTTCCCTTTCCCCGGACACGACTCCAGGGACCCTGTTAACCGGGCACGATATGCCAAGGGTGGGGCCCGTTGCCCGGAGGGCTGCTTGTGGTTGGGGGTCTTCCTGCGCATGCGCGGCCCCACGTCTGGGCCTGAAACTAACCAGCCGCGGCTCGGACAAAAGCCATCTCCTGGGGGCCTCCCCCCTGTTCTTCCATCCGTAAAGGGGGACCACTTTACGGATGGAAGAACAGGGGGATCTTCGCAGTGGTGGGGACGTGACGGAGGGGTCTCCGTGTTTTCCGCCACGTAGACAGGTTGCTCCCACCCTGGCCCCTTGTGTTTGAGCCCCTTGGAGGCAGAGGGCCGCCTATCCCGGGATGCAGGGGTCCTGCGGGGGTCATGGGACGACGTGGACACTCTCCGGGCGAGAGAGGGCGCCTGCGCCCCGAGAGAGCCCCCGGCAAAATGCCCAGCCCTGGCGCCCATGGCTCCAGCTGCCTCCCCAGCCTCCTGCCATGCGGCCTGGTCCTGCTCACCCGGGCCCAGGTTCGCCGCAGGTGTTTGCCTTTTGCGGACACCACGGACCGAGGGCCGCGGATGCCTTCACGGGGAGGGGGGTTGGAGCTCTGGGGGACCGAGGTCTCGGCGGTCACAGTCGCTTCTTGCGGAGTTTAGGCCAGACTTTAGAGAGTGGAAGTTGCCAGGTCCAAGTTTGCCGCCAGGGGGCAGGGTGGGGCAGTTAGAACCAGGGCAAGACTCTTAACTGCCCAGGCAGGGCTCAGGCCTGAGTCCCCCGGCAGAACCCGTCGGTTGGCGTGGGTTCCGCTCGATGGGGCTGGCTCCACCGGGCGCGAAACCTTGCAGGCCCCCTTTTCCGGCCCCAGGTGCCCCGGTCTACTCTGGGCACTCTGCCTTGCGGGGGTGGGAGAGCTGCCGGAAAGTGTGTTCCACGGGAAAACTCTCGGTCTTCTGGGTGGCACGGAGGGCTTCCCTTTCCCCGGACACGACTCCAGGGACCCTGTTAACCGGGCACGATATGCCAAGGGTGGGGCCCGTTGCCCGGAGGGTGCTTGTGGTTGGGGGTCTTCCTGCGCATGCGCGGCCCCACGTCTGGGCCTGAAACTAACCAGCCGCGGCTCGGACAAAAGCCATCTCCTGGGGGCCTCCCCCCTGTTCTTCCATCCGTAAAGGGGGACCACTTTACGGATGGAAGAACAGGGGGATCTTCGCAATGGTGGGGACGTGACGGAGGGGTCTCCGTGTTTTCCGCCACGTAGACAGGTTGCTCCCACCCTGGCCCCTTGTGTTTGAGCCCCTTGGAGGCAGAGGGCCGCCTATCCCGGGATGCAGGGGTCCTGCGGGGGTCATGGGACGACGTGGACACTCTCCGGGCGAGAGAGGGCGCCTGCGCCCCGAGAGAGCCCCCGGCAAAATGCCCAGCCCTGGCGCCCATGGCTCCAGCTGCCTCCCCAGCCTCCTGCCATGCGGCCTGGTCCTGCTCACCCGGGCCCAGGTTCGCCGCAGGTGTTTGCCTTTTGCGGACACCACGGACCGAGGGCCGCGGATGCCTTCACGGGGAGGGGGGTTGGAGCTCTGGGGGACCGAGGTCTCGGCGGTCACAGTCGCTTCTTGCGGAGTTTAGGCCAGACTTTAGAGAGTGGAAGTTGCCAGGTCCAAGTTTGCCGCCAGGGGGCAGGGTGGGGCAGTTAGAACCAGGGCAAGACTCTTAACTGCCCAGGCAGGGCTCAGGCCTGAGTCCCCCGGCAGAACCCGTCGGTTGGCGTGGGTTCCGCTCGATGGGGCTGGCTCCACCGGGCGCGAAACCTTGCAGGCCCCCTTTTCCGGCCCCAGGTGCCCCGGTCTACTCTGGGCACTCTGCCTTGCGGGGGTGGGAGAGCTGCCGGAAAGTGTGTTCCACGGGAAAACTCGCGGTCTTCTGGGTGGCACGGAGGGCTTCCCTTTCCCCGGACACGACTCCAGGGACCCTGTTAACCGGGCACGATATGCCAAGGGTGGGGCCCGTTGCCCGGAGGGCTGCTTGTGGTTGGGGGCCTTCCTGCGCACGCGCGGCCCCACGTCTGGGCCTGAAACTAACCAGCCGCGGCTCGGACAAAAGCCATCTCCTGGGGGCCTCCCCCCTGTTCTTCCATCCGTAAAGGGGGACCCCTTTACGGATGGAAGAACAGGGGGATCTTCGCAGTGGTGGGGACGTGACGGAGGGGTCTCCGTGTTTTCCGCCACGTAGACAGGTTGCTCCCACCCTGGCCCCTTGTGTTTGAGCCCCTTGGAGGCAGAGGGCCGCCTATCCCGGGATGCAGGGGTCCTGCGGGGGTCATGGGACGACGTGGACACTCTCCGGGCGAGAGAGGGCGCCTGCGCCCCGAGAGAGCCCCCGGCAAAATGCCCAGCCCTGGCCCCCATGGCTCCAGCTGCCTCCCCAGCCTCCTGCCATGCGGCCTGGTCCTGCTCACCCGGGCCCAGGTTCGCCGCAGGTGTTTGCCTTTTGCGGACACCACGGACCGAGGGCCGCGGATGCCTTCACGGGGAGGGTGATTGGAGCTCTGGGGGACCGAGGTCTCGGCGGTCACAGTCGCTTCTTGCGGAGTTTAGGCCAGACTTTAGAGAGTGGATGTTGCCAGGTCCAAGTTTGCCGCCAGGGGGGCAGGGTGGGGCAGTTTGAACCAGGGCAAGACTCTTAACTGCCCAGGCAGGGCTTAGTCCTGAGTCCCCCGGCAGAACCCGTCGGTGGGCGTGGGTTCCGCTCGATGGGGCTGGCTCCACCGGGCGCGAAACCTTGCAGGCCCCCTTTTCCGGCCCCAGGTGCTCCGGTCTACTCTGGGCACTCTGCCTTGCGGGGGTGGGAGAGCTGCCGGAAAGTGTGTTCCACGGGAAAACTCGCGGTCTTCTGGGTAGCACGGAGGGCTTCCCTTTCCCCGGACACGACTCCAGGGACCCTGTTAACCGGGCACGATATGCCAAGGGTGGGGCCCGTTGCCCGGAGGGCTGCTTGTGGTTGGGGGCCTTCCTGCGCACGCGCGGCCCCACGTCTGGGCCTGAAACTAACCAGCCGCGGCTCGGACAAAAGCCATCTCCTGGGGGCCTCCCCCCTGTTCTTCCATCCGTAAAGGGGGACCCCTTTACGGATGGAAGAACAGGGGGATCTTCCCCGTGGTGGGTACGTGACGGAGGGGTCTCCGTGTTTTCCGCCACGTAGACAGGTTGCTCCCACCCTGGCCCCTTGTGTTTGAGCCCCTTGGAGGCAGAGGGCCGCCTATCCCGGGATGCAGGGGTCCTGCGGGGGTCAAGGGACGACGTGGACACTCTCCGGGCGAGAGAGGGCGCCTGCGCCCCGAGAGAGCCCCCGGCAAAATGCCCAGCCCTGGCCCCCATGGCTCCAGCTGCCTCCCCAGCCTCCTGCCATGCGGCCTGGTCCTCCTCACCCGGACCCAGGTTCGCCGCAGGTGTTTGCCTTTTGCGGACACCACGGACCGAGGGCCGCGGATGCCTTCACGGGGAGGGGGGTTGGAGCTCTGGGGGACCGAGGTCTTGGCGGTCACAGTCGCTTCTTGCGGAGTTTAGGCCAGACTTTAGAGAGTGGAAGTTGCCAGGTCCAAGTTTGCCGGCAGGGGGCAGGGTGGGGCAGTTAGAACCAGGGCAAGACTCTTAACTGCCCAGGCAGGGCTCAGGCCTGAGTCCCCCGGCAGAACCCGTCGGTGGGCGTGGGTTCCGCTCGATGGGGCTGGCTCCACCGGGCGAGAAACCTTGCAGGCCCCCTTTTCCGGCCCCAGGTGCCCCGGTCTTCTCTGGGCACTCTGCCTTGCGGGGGTGGGAGAGCTGCCGGGAAGTGTGTTCCACGGGAAAACTCGCGGTCTTCTGGGTGGCACGGAGGGCTTCCCTTTCCCCGGACACGACTCCAGGGACCCTGTTAACCGGGCACGATATGCCAAGGGTGGGGCCCGTTGCCCGGAGGGCTGCTTGTGGTTGGGGGCCTTCCTGCGCACGCGCGGCCCCACGTCTGGGCCTGAAACTAACCAGCCGCGGCTCGGACAAAAGCCATCTCCTGGGGGCCTCCCCCCTGTTCTTCCATCCGTAAAGGGGGACCCCTTTACGGATGGAAGAACAGGGGGATCTTCGCAGTGGTGGGGACGTGACGGAGGGGTCTCCGTGTTTTCCGCCACGTAGACAGGTTGCTCCCACCCTGGCCCCTTGTGTTTGAGCCCCTTGGAGGCAGAGGGCCGCCTATCCCGGGATGCAGGGGTCCTGCGGGGGTCAAGGGACGACGTGGACACTCTCCGGGCGAGAGAGGGCGCCTGCGCCCCGAGAGAGCCCCCGGCAAAATGCCCAGCCCTGGCCCCCATGGCTCCAGCTGCCTCCCCAGCCTCCTGCCATGCGGCCTGGTCCTGCTCACCCGGGCCCAGGTTCGCCGCAGGTGTTTGCCTTTTGCGGACTCCACGGACCGAGGGCCGCGGATGCCTTCACGGGGAGGGGGGTTGGAGCTCTGGGGGACCGAGGTCTCGGCGGTCACAGTCGCTTCTTGCGGAGTTTAGGCCAGACTTTAGAGAGTGGAAGTTGCCAGGTCCAAGTTTGCCGCCAGGGGGCAGGGTGGGGCAGTTTGAACCAGGGCAAGACTCTTAACTGCCCAGGCAGGGCTCAGGCCTGAGTCCCCCGGCAGAACCCGTCGGTGGGCGTGGGTTCCGCTCGATGGGGCTGGCTCCACCGGGCGCGAAACCTTGCAGGCCCCCTTTTCCGGCCCCAGGTGCCCCGGTCTTCTCTGGGCACTCTGCCTTGCGGGGGTGGGAGAGCTGCCGGGAAGTGTGTTCCACGGGAAAACTCGCTGTCTTCTGGGTGGCACGGAGGGCTTCCCTTTCCCCGGACACGACTCCAGGGACCCTGTTAACCGGGCACGATATGCCAAGGGTGGGGCCCGTTGCCCGGAGGGCTGCTTGTGGTTGGGGGCCTTCCTGCGCACGCGCGGCCCCACGTCTGGGCCTGAAACTAACCAGCCGCGGCTCGGACAAAAGCCATCTCCTGGGGGCCTCCCCCCTGTTCTTCCATCCGTAAAGGGGGACCCCTTTACGGATGGAAGAACAGGGGGATCTTCCCCGTGGTGGGTACGTGACGGAGGGGTCTCCGTGTTTTCCGCCACGTAGACAGGTTGCTCCCACCCTGGCCCCTTGTGTTTGAGCCCCTTGGAGGCAGAGGGCCGCCTATCCCGGGATGCAGGGGTCCTGCGGGGGTCAAGGGACGACGTGGACACTCTCCGGGCGAGAGAGGGCGCCTGCGCCCCGAGAGAGCCCCCGGCAAAATGCCCAGCCCTGGCCCCCATGGCTCCAGCTGCCTCCCCAGCCTCCTGCCATGCGGCCTGGTCCTGCTCACCCGGGCCCAGGTTCGCCGCAGGTGTTTGCCTTTTGCGGACACCAAGGACCGAGGGCCGCGGATGCCTTCACGGGGAGGGGGGTTGGAGCTCTGGGGGACCGAGGTCTCGGCGGTCACAGTCGCTTCTTGCGGAGTTTAGGCCAGACTTTAGAGAGTGGAAGTTGCCAGGTCCAAGTTTGCCGCCAGGGGGCAGGGTGGGGCAGTTAGAACCAGGGCAAGACTCTTAACTGCCCAGGCAGGGCTCAGGCCTGAGTCCCCCGGCAGAACCCGTCGGTTGGCGTGGGTTCCGCTCGATGGGGCTGGCTCCACCGGGCGCGAAACCTTGCAGGCCCCCTTTTCCGGCCCCAGGTGCCCCGGTCTTCTCTGGGCACTCTGCCTTGCGGGGGTGGGAGAGCTGCCGGAAAGTGTGTTCCACGGGAAAACTCGCGGTCTTCTGGGTGGCACGGAGGGCTTCCCTTTCCCCGGACACGACTCCAGGGACCCTGTTAACCGGGCACGATATGCCAAGGGTGGGGCCCGTTGCCCGGAGGGCTGCTTGTGGTTGGGGGCCTTCCTGCGCACGCGCGGCCCCACGTCTGGGCCTGAAACTAACCAGCCGCGGCTCGGACAAAAGCCATCTCCTGGGGGCCTCCCCCCTGTTCTTCCATCCGTAAAGGGGGACCCCTTTACGGATGGAAGAACAGGGGGATCTTCCCCGTGGTGGGTACGTGACGGAGGGGTCTCCGTGTTTTCCGCCACGTAGACAGGTTGCTCCCACCCTGGCCCCTTGTGTTTGAGCCCCTTGGAGGCAGAGGGCCGCCTATCCCGGGATGCAGGGGTCCTGCGGGGGTCAAGGGACGACGTGGACACTCTCCGGGCGAGAGAGGGCGCCTGCACCCCGAGAGAGCCCCCGGCAAAATGCCCAGCCCTGGCCCCCATGGCTCCAGCTGCCTCCCCAGCCTCCTGCCATGCGGCCTGGTCCTGCTCACCCTGGCCCAGGTTCGCCGCAGGTGTTTGCCTTTTGCGGACACCACGGACCGAGGGCCGCGGATGCCTTCACGGGGAGGGGGGTTGGAGCTCTGGGGGACCGAGGTCTCGGCGGTCACAGTCGCTTCTTGCGGAGTTTAGGCCAGACTTTAGAGAGTGGAAGTTGCCAGGTCCAAGTTTGCCGCCAGGGGGCAGGGTGGGGCAGTTAGAACCAGGGCAAGACTCTTAACTGCCCAGGCAGGGCTCAGGCCTGAGTCCCCCGGCAGAACCCGTCGGTGGGCGTGGGTTCCGCTCGATGGGGCTGGCTCCACCGGGCGCGAAACCTTGCAGGCCCCCTTTTCCGGCCCCAGGTGCCCCGGTCTTCTCTGGGCACTCTGCCTTGCGGGGGTGGGAGAGCTGCCGGGAAGTGTGTTCCACGGGAAAACTCGCGGTCTTCTGGGTGGCACGGAGGGCTTCCCTTTCCCCGGACACGACTCCAGGGACCCTGTTAACCGGGCACGATATGCCAAGGGTGGGGCCCGTTGCCCGGAGGGCTGCTTGTGGTTGGGGGCCTTCCTGCGCACGCGCGGCCCCACGTCTGGGCCTGAAACTAACCAGCCGCGGCTCGGACAAAAGCCATCTCCTGGGGGCCTCCCCCCTGTTCTTCCATCCGTAAAGGGGGACCCCTTTACGGATGGAAGAACAGGGGGATCTTCCCCGTGGTGGGTACGTGACGGAGGGGTCTCCGTGTTTTCCGCCACGTAGACAGGTTGCTCCCACCCTGGCCCCTTGTGTTTGAGCCCCTTGGAGGCAGAGGGCCGCCTATCCCGGGATGCAGGGGTCCTGCGGGGGTCAAGGGACGACGTGGACACTCTCCGGGCGAGAGAGGGCGCCTGCGCCCCGAGAGAGCCCCCGGCAAAATGCCCAGCCCTGGCCCCCATGGCTCCAGCTGCCTCCCCAGCCTCCTGCCATGCGGCCTGGTCCTGCTCACCCTGGCCCAGGTTCGCCGAAGGTGTTTGCCTTTTGCGGACACCACGGACCGAGGGCCGCGGATGCCTTCACGGGGAGGGGGGTTGGAGCTCTGGGGGACCGAGGTCTCGGCGGTCACAGTCGCTTCTTGCGGAGTTTAGGCCAGACTTTAGAGAGTGGAAGTTGCCAGGTCCAAGTTTGCCGCCAGGGGGCAGGGTGGGGCAGTTTGAACCAGGGCAAGACTCTTAACTGCCCAGGCAGGGCTCAGGCCTGAGTCCCCCGGCAGAACCCGTCGGTGGGCGTGGGTTCCGCTCGATGGGGCTGGCTCCACCGGGCGCGAAACCTTGCAGGCCCCCTTTTCCGGCCCCAGGTGCCCCGGTCTTCTCTGGGCACTCTGCCTTGCGGGGGTGGGAGAGCTGCCGGGAAGTGTGTTCCACGGGAAAACTCGCGGTCTTCTGGGTGGCACGGAGGGCTTCCCTTTCCCCGGACACGACTCCAGGGACCCTGTTAACCGGGCACGATATGCAAAGGGTGGGGCCCGTTGCCCGGAGGGCTGCTTGTGGTTGGGGGCCTTCCTGCGCACGCGCGGCCCCACGTCTGGGCCTGAAACTAACCAGCCGCGGCTCGGACAAAAGCCATCTCCTGGGGGCCTCCCCCCTGTTCTTCCATCCGTAAAGGGGGACCCCTTTACGGATGGAAGAACAGGGGGATCTTCGCAGTGGTGGGGACGTGACGGAGGGGTCTCCGTGTTTTCCGCCACGTAGACAGGTTGCTCCCACCCTGGCCCCTTGTGTTTGAGCCCCTTGGAGGCAGAGGGCCGCCTATCCCGGGATGCAGGGGTCCTGCGGGGGTCATGGGACGACGTGGACACTCTCCGGGCGAGAGAGGGCGCCTGCGCCCCGAGAGAGCCCCCGGCAGAATGCCCAGCCCTGGCCCCCATGGCTCCAGCTGCCTCCCCAGCCTCCTGCCATGCGGCCTGGTCCTGCTCACCCGGGCCCAGGTTCGCCGCAGGTGTTTGCCTTTTGCGGACACCACGGACCGAGGGCCGCGGATGCCTTCACGGGGAGGGTGGTTGGAGCTCTGGGGGACCGAGGTCTCGGCGGTCACAGTCGCTTCTTGCGGAGTTTAGGCCAGACTTTAGAGAGTGGATGTTGCCAGGTCCAAGTTTGCCGCCAGGGGGGCAGGGTGGGGCAGTTTGAACCAGGGCAAGACTCTTAACTGCCCAGGCAGGGCTTAGTCCTGAGTCCCCCGGCAGAACCCGTCGGTGGGCGTGGGTTCCGCTCGATGGGGCTGGCTCCACCGGGCGCGAAACCTTGCAGGCCCCCTTTTCCGGCCCCAGGTGCCCCGGTCTACTCTGGGCACTCTGCCTTGCGGGGGTGGGAGAGCTGCCGGAAAGTGTGTTCCACGGGAAAACTCGCGGTCTTCTGGGTGGCACGGAGGGCTTCCCTTTCCCCGGACACGACTCCAGGGACCCTGTTAACCGGGCACGATATGCCAAGGGTGGGGCCCGTTGCCCGGAGGGCTGCTTGTGGTTGGGGGCCTTCCTGCGCACGCGCGGCCCCACGTCTGGGCCTGAAACTAACCAGCCGCGGCTCGGACAAAAGCCATCTCCTGGGGGCCTCCCCCCTGTTCTTCCCAGTGGTGGGGACGTGACGGAGGGGTCTCCGTGTTTTCCGCCACGTAGACAGGTTGCTCCCACCCTGGCCCCTTGTGTTTGAGCCCCTTGGAGGCAGAGGGCCGCCTATCCCGGGATGCAGGGGTCCTGCGGGGGTCATGGGACGACGTGGACACTCTCCGGGCGAGAGAGGGCGCCTGCGCCCCGAGAGAGCCCCCGGCAGAATGCCCAGCCCTGGCCCCCATGGCTCCAGCTGCCTCCCCAGCCTCCTGCCATGCGGCCTGGTCCTGCTCACCCGGGCCCAGGTTCGCCGCAGGTGTTTGCCTTTTGCGGACACCACGGACCGAGGGCCGCGGATGCCTTCACGGGGAGGGTGGTTGGAGCTCTGGGGGACCGAGGTCTCGGCGGTCACAGTCGCTTCTTGCGGAGTTTAGGCCAGACTTTAGAGAGTGGATGTTGCCAGGTCCAAGTTTGCCGCCAGGGGGGCAGGGTGGGGCAGTTTGAACCAGGGCAAGACTCTTAACTGCCCAGGCAGGGCTTAGTCCTGAGTCCCCCGGCAGAACCCGTCGGTGGGCGTGGGTTCCGCTCGATGGGGCTGGCTCCACCGGGCGCGAAACCTTGCAGGCCCCCTTTTCCGGCCCCAGGTGCCCCGGTCTACTCTGGGCACTCTGCCTTGCGGGGGTGGGAGAGCTGCCGGAAAGTGTGTTCCACGGGAAAACTCGCGGTCTTCTGGGTGGCACGGAGGGCTTCCCTTTCCCCGGACACGACTCCAGGGACCCTGTTAACCGGGCACGATATGCCAAGGGTGGGGCCCGTTGCCCGGAGGGCTGCTTGTGGTTGGGGGCCTTCCTGCGCACGCGCGGCCCCACGTCTGGGCCTGAAACTAACCAGCCGCGGCTCGGACAAAAGCCATCTCCTGGGGGCCTCCCCCCTGTTCTTCCATCCGTAAAGGGGGACCCCTTTACGGATGGAAGAACAGGGGGATCTTCCCCGTGGTGGGTACGTGACGGAGGGGTCTCCGTGTTTTCCGCCACGTAGACAGGTTGCTCCCACCCTGGCCCCTTGTGTTTGAGCCCCTTGGAGGCAGAGGGCCGCCTATCCCGGGATGCAGGGGTCCTGCGGGGGTCAAGGGACGACGTGGACACTCTCCGGGCGAGAGAGGGCGCCTGCGCCCCGAGAGAGCCCCCGGCAAAATGCCCAGCCCTGGCCCCCATGGCTCCAGCTGCCTCCCCAGCCTCCTGCCATGCGGCCTGGTCCTGCTCACCCGGGCCCAGGTTCGCCGCAGGTGTTTGCCTTTTGCGGACACCACGGACCGAGGGCCGCGGATGCCTTCACGGGGAGGGGGGTTGGAGCTCTGGGGGACCGAGGTCTCGGCGGTCACAGTCGCTTCTTGCGGAGTTTAGGCCAGACTTTAGAGAGTGGAAGTTGCCAGGTCCAAGTTTGCCGCCAGGGGGCAGGGTGGGGCAGTTTGAACCAGGGCAAGACTCTTAACTGCCCAGGCAGGGCTCAGGCCTGAGTCCCCCGGCAGAACCCGTCGGTGGGCGTGGGTTCCGCTCGATGGGGCTGGCTCCACCGGGCGCGAAACCTTGCAGGCCCCCTTTTCCGGACCCAGGTGCCCCGGTCTTCTCTGGGCACTCTGCCTTGCGGGGGTGGGAGAGCTGCCGGGAAGTGTGTTCCACGGGAAAACTCGCGGTCTTCTGGGTGGCACGGAGGGCTTCCCTTTCCCCGGACACGACTCCAGGGACCCTGTTAACCGGGCACGATATGCCAAGGGTGGGGCCCGTTGCCCGGAGGGCTGCTTGTGGTTGGGGGCCTTCCTGCGCACGCGCGGCCCCACGTCTGGGCCTGAAACTAACCAGCCGCGGCTCGGACAAAAGCCATCTCCTGGGGGCCTCCCCCCTGTTCTTCCATCCGTAAAGGGGGACCCCTTTACGGATGGAAGAACAGGGGGATCTTCCCCGTGGTGGGTACGTGACGGAGGGGTCTCCGTGTTTTCCGCCACGTAGACAGGTTGCTCCCACCCTGGCCCCTTGTGTTTGAGCCCCTTGGAGGCAGAGGGCCGCCTATCCCGGGATGCAGGGGTCCTGCGGGGGTCAAGGGACGACGTGGACACTCTCCGGGCGAGAGAGGGCGCCTGCGCCCCGAGAGAGCCCCCGGAAAAATGCCCAGCCCTGGCCCCCATGGCTCCAGCTGCCTCCCCAGCCTCCTGCCATGCGGCCTGGTCCTGCTCACCCGGGCCCAGGTTCGCCGCAGGTGTTTGCCTTTTGCGGACACCAAGGACCGAGGGCCGCGGATGCCTTCACGGGGAGGGGGGTTGGAGCTCTGGGGGACCGAGGTCTCGGCGGTCACAGTCGCTTCTTGCGGAGTTTAGGCCAGACTTTAGAGAGTGGAAGTTGCCAGGTCCAAGTTTGCCGCCAGGGGGCAGGGTGGGGCAGTTTGAACCAGGGCAAGACTCTTAACTGCCCAGGCAGGGCTCAGGCCTGAGTCCCCCGGCAGAACCCGTCGGTGGGCGTGGGTTCCGCTCAATGGGGCTGGCTCCACCGGGCGCGAAACCTTGCAGGCCCCCTTTTCCGGCCCCAGGTGCCCCGGTCTTCTCTGGGCACTCTGCCTTGCGGGGGTGGGAGAGCTGCCGGGAAGTGTGTTCCACGGGAAAACTCGCGGTCTTCTGGGTGGCACGGAGGGCTTCCCTTTCCCCGGACACGACTCCAGGGACCCTGTTAACCGGGCACGATATGCCAAGGGTGGGGCCCGTTGCCCGGAGGGCTGCTTGTGGTTGGGGGCCTTCCTGCGCACGCGCGGCCCCACGTCTGGGCCTGAAACGAACCAGCCGCGGCTCGGACAAAAGCCATCTCCTGGGGGCCTCCCCCCTGTTCTTCCATCCGTAAAGGGGGACCCCTTTACGGATGGAAGAACAGGGGGATCTTCCCCGTGGTGGGTACGTGACGGAGGGGTCTCCGTGTTTTCCGCCACGTAGACAGGTTGCTCCCACCCTGGCCCCTTGTGTTTGAGCCCCTTGGAGGCAGAGGGCCGCCTATCCCGGGATGCAGGGGTCCTGCGGGGGTCAAGGGACGACGTGGACACTCTCCGGGCGAGAGAGGGCGCCTGCGCCCCGAGAGAGCCCCCGGCAAAATGCCCAGCCCTGGCCCCCATGGCTCCAGCTGCCTCCCCAGCCTCCTGCCATGCGGCCTGGTCCTGCTCACCCGGGCCCAGGTTCGCCGCAGGTGTTTGCCTTTTGCGGACACCCCGGACCGAGGGCCGCGGATGCCTTCACGGGGAGGGGGGTTGGAGCTCTGGGGGACCGAGGTCTCGGCGGTCACAGTCGCTTCTTGCGGAGTTTAGGCCAGACTTTAGAGAGTGGAAGTTGCCAGGTCCAAGTTTGCCGCCAGGGGGCAGGCTGGGGCAGTTTGAACCAGGGCAAGACTCTTAACTGCCCAGGCAGGGCTCAGGCCTGAGTCCCCCGGCAGAACCCGTCGGTTGGCGTGGGTTCCGCTCGATGGGGCTGGCTCCACCGGGCGCGAAACCTTGCAGGCCCCCTTTTCCGGCCCCAGGTGCCCCGGTCTTCTCTGGGCACTCTGCCTTGCGGGGGTGGGAGAGCTGCCGGGAAGTGTGTTCCACGGGAAAACTCGCGGTCTTCTGGGTGGCACGTGGGGCTTCCCTTTCCCCGGACACGACTCCAGGGACCCTGTTAACCGGGCACGATATGCCAAGGGTGGGGCCCGTTGCCCGGAGGGCTGCTTGTGGTTGGGGGCCTTCCTGCGCACGCGCGGCCCCACGTCTGGGCCTGAAACTAACCAGCCGCGGCTCGGACAAAAGCCATCTCCTGGGGGCCTCCCCCCTGTTCTTCCCAGTGGTGGGGACGTGACGGAGGGGTCTCCGTGTTTTCCGCCACGTAGACAGGTTGCTCCCACCCTGGCCCCTTGTGTTTGAGCCCCTTGGAGGCAGAGGGCCGCCTATCCCGGGATGCAGGGGTCCTGCGGGGGTCATGGGACGACGTGGACACTCTCCGGGCGAGAGAGGGCGCCTGCGCCCCGAGAGAGCCCCCGGCAAAATGCCCAGCCCTGGCCCCCATGGCTCCAGCTGCCTCCCCAGCCTCCTGCCATGCGGCCTGGTCCTGCTCACCCGGGCCCAGGTTCGCCGCAGGTGTTTGCCTTTTGCGGACACCACGGACCGAGGGCCGCGGATGCCTTCACGGGGAGGGGGATTGGAGCTCTGGGGGACCGAGGTCTCGGCGGTCACAGTCGCTTCTTGCGGAGTTTAGGCCAGACTTTAGAGAGTGGATGTTGCCAGGTCCAAGTTTGCCGCCAGGGGGCAGGGTGGGGCAGTTTGAACCAGGGCAAGACTCTTAACTGCCCAGGCAGGGCTTAGTCCTGAGTCCCCCGGCAGAACCCGTCGGTGGGCGTGGGTTCCGCTCGATGGGGCTGGCTCCACCGGGCGCGAAACCTTGCAGGCCCCCTTTTCCGGCCCCAGGTGCCCCGGTCTACTCTGGGCACTCTGCCTTGCGGGAGTGGGAGAGCTGCCGGAAAGTGTGTTCCACGGGAAAACTCGCGGTCTTCTGGGTGGCACGGAGGGCTTCCCTTTCCCCGGACACGACTCCAGGGACCCTGTTAACCGGGCACGATATGCCAAGGGTGGGGCCCGTTGCCCGGAGGGCTGCTTGTGGTTGGGGGCCTTCCTGCGCACGCGCGGCCCCACGTCTGGGCCTGAAACTAACCAGCCGCGGCTCGGACAAAAGCCATCTCCTGGGGGCCTCCCCCCTGTTCTTCCATCCGTAAAGGGGGACCCCTTTACGGATGGAAGAACAGGGGGATCTTCCCCGTGGTGGGTACGTGACGGAGGGGTCTCCGTGTTTTCCGCCACGTAGACAGGTTGCTCCCACCCTGGCCCCTTGTGTTTGAGCCCCTTGGAGGCAGAGGGCCGCCTATCCCGGGATGCAGGGGTCCTGCGGGGGTCAAGGGACGACGTGGACACTCTCCGGGCGAGAGAGGGCGCCTGCGCCCCGAGAGAGCCCCCGGCAAAATGCCCAGCCCTGGCCCCCATGGCTCCAGCTGCCTCCCCAGCCTCCTGCCATGCGGCCTGGTCCTGCTCACCCGGGCCCAGGTTCGCCGCAGGTGTTTGCCTTTTGCGGACACCAAGGACCGAGGGCCGCGGATGCCTTCACGGGGAGGGGGGTTGGAGCTCTGGGGGACCGAGGTCTCGGCGGTCACAGTCGCTTCTTGCGGAGTTTAGGCCAGACTTTAGAGAGTGGAAGTTGCCAGGTCCAAGTTTGCCGCCAGGGGGCAGGGTGGGGCAGTTTGAACCAGGGCAAGACTCTTAACTGCCCAGGCAGGGCTCAGGCCTGAGTCCCCCGGCAGAACCCGTCGGTGGGCGTGGGTTCCGCTCGATGGGGCTGGCTCCACCGGGCGCGAAACCTTGCAGGCCCCCTTTTCCGGCCCCAGGTGCCCCGGTCTTCTCTGGGCACTCTGCCTTGCGGGGGTGGGAGAGCTGCCGGGAAGTGTGTTCCACGGGAAAACTCGCGGTCTTCTGGGTGGCACGGAGGGCTTCCCTTTCCCCGGACACGACTCCAGGGACCCTGTTAACCGGGCACGATATGCCAAGGGTGGGGCCCGTTGCCCGGAGGGCTGCTTGTGGTTGGGGGCCTTCCTGCGCACGCGCGGCCCCACGTCTGGGCCTGAAACTAACCAGCCGCGGCTCGGACAAAAGCCATCTCCTGGGGGCCTCCCCCCTGTTCTTCCATCCGTAAAGGGGGACCCCTTTACGGATGGAAGAACAGGGGGATCTTCGCAGTGGTGGGGACGTGACGGAGGGGTCTCCGTGTTTTCCGCCACGTAGACAGGTTGCTCCCACCCTGGCCCCTTGTGTTTGAGCCCCTTGGAGGCAGAGGGCCGCCTATCCCGGGATGCAGGGGTCCTGCGGGGGTCAAGGGACGACGTGGACACTCTCCGGGCGAGAGAGGGCGCCTGCGCCCCGAGAGAGCCCCCGGCAAAATGCCCAGCCCTGGCCCCCATGGCTCCAGCTGCCTCCCCAGCCTCCTGCCATGCGGCCTGGTCCTGCTCACCCGGGCCCAGGTTCGCCGCAGGTGTTTGCCTTTTGCGGACACCACGGACCGAGGGCCGCGGATGCCTTCACGGGGAGGGGGGTTGGAGCTCTGGGGGACCGAGGTCTCGGCGGTCACAGTCGCTTCTTGCGGAGTTTAGGCCAGACTTTAGAGAGTGGAAGTTGCCAGGTCCAAGTTTGCCGCCAGGGGGCAGGGTGGGGCAGTTAGAACCAGGGCAAGACTCTTAACTGCCCAGGCAGGGCTCAGGCCTGAGTCCCCCGGCAGAACCCGTCGGTGGGCGTGGGTTCCGCTCGATGGGGCTGGCTCCACCGGGCGCGAAACCTTGCAGGCCCCCTTTTCCGGCCCCAGGTGCCCCGGTCTTCTCTGGGCACTCTGCCTTGCGGGGGTGGGAGAGCTGCCGGGAAGTGTGTTCCACGGGAAAACTCGCGGTCTTCTGGGTGGCACGGAGGGCTTCCCTTTCCCCGGACACGACTCCAGGGACCCTGTTAACCGGGCACGATATGCCAAGGGTGGGGCCCGTTGCCCGGAGGGCTGCTTGTGGTTGGGGGCCTTCCTGCGCACGCGCGGCCCCACGTCTGGGCCTGAAACTAACCAGCCGCGGCTCAGACAAAAGCCATCTCCTGGGGGCCTCCCCCCTGTTCTTCCATCCGTAAAGGGGGACCCCTTTACGGATGGAAGAACAGGGGGATCTTCGCAGTGGTGGGGACGTGACGGAGGGGTCTCCGTGTTTTCCGCCACGTAGACAGGTTGCTCCCACCCTGGCCCCTTGTGTTTGAGCCCCTTGGAGGCAGAGGGCCGCCTATCCCGGGATGCAGGGGTCCTGCGGGGGTCAAGGGACGACGTGGACACTCTCCGGGCGAGAGAGGGCGCCTGCGCCCCGAGAGAGCCCCCGGCAAAATGCCCAGCCCTGGCCCCCATGGCTCCAGCTGCCTCCCCAGCCTCCTGCCATGCGGCCTGGTCCTGCTCACCCGGGCCCAGGTTCGCCGCAGGTGTTTGCCTTTTGCGGACACCACGGACCGAGGGCCGCGGATGCCTTCACGGGGAGGGGGGTTGGAGCTCTGGGGGACCGAGGTCTCGGCGGTCACAGTCGCTTCTTGCGGAGTTTAGGCCAGACTTTAGAGAGTGGAAGTTGCCAGGTCCAAGTTTGCCGCCAGGGGGCAGGGTGGGGCAGTTTGAACCAGGGCAAGACTCTTAACTGCCCAGGCAGGGCTCAGGCCTGAGTCCCCCGGCAGAACCCGTCGGTGGGCGTGGGTTCCGCTCGATGGGGCTGGCTCCACCGGGCGCGAAACCTTGCAGGCCCCCTTTTCCGGCCCCAGGTGCCCCGGTCTTCTCTGGGCACTCTGCCTTGCGGGGGTGGGAGAGCTGCCGGGAAGTGTGTTCCACGGGAAAACTCGCGGTCTTCTGGGTGGCACGGAGGGCTTCCCTTTCCCCGGACACGACTCCAGGGACCCTGTTAACCGGGCACGATATGCCAAGGGTGGGGCCCGTTGCCCGGAGGGCTGCTTGTGGTTGGGGGCCTTCCTGCGCACGCGCGGCCCCACGTCTGGGCCTGAAACTAACCAGCCGCGGCTCGGACAAAAGCCATCTCCTGGGGGCCTCCCCCCTGTTCTTCCATCCGTAAAGGGGGACCCCTTTACGGATGGAAGAACAGGGGGATCTTCGCAGTGGTGGGGACGTGACGGAGGGGTCTCCGTGTTTTCCGCCACGTAGACAGGTTGCTCCCACCCTGGCCCCTTGTGTTTGAGCCCCTTGGAGGCAGAGGGCCGCCTATCCCGGGATGCAGGGGTCCTGCGGGGGTCAAGGGACGACGTGGACACACTCCGGGCGAGAGAGGGCGCCTGCGCCCCGAGAGAGCCCCCGGCAAAATGCCCAGCCCTGGCCCCCATGGCTCCAGCTGCCTCCCCAGCCTCCTGCCATGCGGCCTGGTCCTGCTCACCCGGGCCCAGGTTCGCCGCAGGTGTTTGCCTTTTGCGGACACCACGGACCGAGGGCCGCGGATGCCTTCACGGGGAGGGGGGTTGGAGCTCTGGGGGACCGAGGTCTCGGCGGTCACAGTCGCTTCTTGCGGAGTTTAGGCCAGACTTTAGAGAGTGGAAGTTGCCAGGTCCAAGTTTGCCGCCAGGGGGCAGGGTGGGGCAGTTAGAACCAGGGCAAGACTCTTAACTGCCCAGGCAGGGCTCAGGCCTGAGTCCCCCGGCAGAACCCGTCGGTGGGCGTGGGTTCCGCTCGATGGGGCTGGCTCCACCGGGCGCGAAACCTTGCAGGCCCCCTTTTCCGGCCCCAGGTGCCCCGGTCTTCTCTGGGCACTCTGCCTTGCGGGGGTGGGAGAGCTGCCGGGAAGTGTGTTCCACGGGAAAACTCGCGGTCTTCTGGGTGGCACGGAGGGCTTCCCTTTCCCCGGACACGACTCCAGGGACCCTGTTAACCGGGCACGATATGCCAAGGGTGGGGCCCGTTGCCCGGAGGGCTGCTTGTGGTTGGGGGCCTTCCTGCGCACGCGCGGCCCCACGTCTGGGCCTGAAACTAACCAGCCGCGGCTCGGACAAAAGCCATCTCCTGGGGGCCTCCCCCCTGTTCTTCCATCCGTAAAGGGGGACCCCTTTACGGATGGAAGAACAGGGGGATCTTCGCAGTGGTGGGGACGTGACGGAGGGGTCTCCGTGTTTTCCGCCACGTAGACAGGTTGCTCCCACCCTGGCCCCTTGTGTTTGAGCCCCTTGGAGGCAGAGGGCCGCCTATCCCGGGATGCAGGGGTCCTGCGGGGGTCAAGGGACGACGTGGACACTCTCCGGGCGAGAGAGGGCGCCTGCGCCCCGAGAGAGCCCCCGGCAAAATGCCCAGCCCTGGCCCCCATGGCTCCAGCTGCCTCCCCAGCCTCCTGCCATGCGGCCTGGTCCTGCTCACCCGGGCCCAGGTTCGCCGCAGGTGTTTGCCTTTTGCGGACACCACGGACCGAGGGCCGCGGATGCCTTCACGGGGAGGGGGATTGGAGCTCTGGGGGACCGAGGTCTCGGCGGTCACAGTCGCTTCTTGCGGAGTTTAGGCCAGACTTTAGAGAGTGGATGTTGCCAGGTCCAAGTTTGCCTCCAGGGGGCAGGGTGGGGCAGTTTGAACCAGGGCAAGACTCTTAACTGCCCAGGCAGGGCTTAGTCCTGAGTCCCCCGGCAGAACCCGTCGGTGGGCGTGGGTTCCGCTCGATGGGGCTGGCTCCACCGGGCGCGAAACCTTGCAGGCCCCCTTTTCCGGCCCCAGGTGCCCCGGTCTACTCTGGGCACTCTGCCTTGCGGGGGTGGGAGAGCTGCCGGAAAGTGTGTTCCACGGGAAAACTCGCGGTCTTCTGGGTGGCACGGAGGGCTTCCCTTTCCCCGGACACGACTCCAGGGACCCTGTTAACCGGGCACGATATGCCAAGGGTGGGGCCCGTTGCCCGGAGGGCTGCTTGTGGTTGGGGGCCTTCCTGCGCACGCGCGGCCCCACGTCTGGGCCTGAAACTAACCAGCCGCGGCTCGGACAAAAGCCATCTCCTGGGGGCCTCCCCCCTGTTCTTCCATCCGTAAAGGGGGACCCCTTTACGGATGGAAGAACAGGGGGATCTTCCCCGTGGTGGGTACGTGACGGAGGGGTCTCCGTGTTTTCCGCCACGTAGACAGGTTGCTCCCACCCTGGCCCCTTGTGTTTGAGCCCCTTGGAGGCAGAGGGCCGCCTATCCCGGGATGCAGGGGTCCTGCGGGGGTCAAGGGACGACGTGGACACTCTCCGGGCGAGAGAGGGCGCCTGCGCCCCGAGAGAGCCCCCGGCAAAATGCCCAGCCCTGGCCCCCATGGCTCCAGCTGCCTTCCCAGCCTCCTGCCATGCGGCCTGGTCCTGCTCACCCGGGCCCAGGTTCGCCGCAGGTGTTTGCCTTTTGCGGACACCACGGACCGAGGGCCGCGGATGCCTTCACGGGGAGGGGGGTTGGAGCTCTGGGGGACCGAGGTCTCGGCGGTCACAGTCGCTTCTTGCGGAGTTTAGGCCAGACTTTAGAGAGTGGAAGTTGCCAGGTCCAAGTTTGCCGCCAGGGGGCAGGGTGGGGCAGTTTGAACCAGGGCAAGACTCTTAACTGCCCAGGCAGGGCTCAGGCCTGAGTCCCCCGGCAGAACCCGTCGGTGGGCGTGGGTTCCGCTCGATGGGGCTGGCTCCACCGGGCGCGAAACCTTGCAGGCCCCCTTTTCCGGCCCCAGGTGCCCCGGTCTTCTCTGGGCACTCTGCCTTGCGGGGGTGGGAGAGCTGCCGGGAAGTGTGTTCCACGGGAAAACTCGCGGTCTTCTGGGTGGCACGGAGGGCTTCCCTTTCCCCGGACACGACTCCAGGGACCCTGTTAACCGGGCACGATATGCCAAGGGTGGGGCCCGTTGCCCGGAGGGCTGCTTGTGGTTGGGGGCCTTCCTGCGCACGCGCGGCCCCACGTCTGGGCCTGAAACTAACCAGCCGCGGCTCGGACAAAAGCCATCTCCTGGGGGCCTCCCCCCTGTTCTTCCATCCGTAAAGGGGGACCCCTTTACGGATGGAAGAACAGGGGGATCTTCGCAGTGGTGGGGACGTGACGGAGGGGTCTCCGTGTTTTCCGCCACGTAGACAGGTTGCTCCCACCCTGGCCCCTTGTGTTTGAGCCCCTTGGAGGCAGAGGGCCGCCTATCCCGGGATGCAGGGGTCCTGCGGGGGTCAAGGGACGACGTGGACACTCTCCGGGCGAGAGAGGGCGCCTGCGCCCCGAGAGAGCCCCCGGCAAAATGCCCAGCCCTGGCCCCCATGGCTCCAGCTGCCTCCCCAGCCTCCTGCCATGCGGCCTGGTCCTGCTCACCCGGGCCCAGGTTCGCCGCAGGTGTTTGCCTTTTGCGGACACCAAGGACCGAGGGCCGCGGATGCCTTCACGGGGAGGGGGATTGGAGCTCTGGGGGACCGAGGTCTCGGCGGTCACAGTCGCTTCTTGCGGAGTTTAGGCCAGACTTTAGAGAGTGGAAGTTGCCAGGTCCAAGTTTGCCGCCAGGGGGCAGGCTGGGGCAGTTTGAACCAGGGCAAGACTCTTAACTGCCCAGGCAGGGCTCAGGCCTGAGTCCCCCGGCAGAACCCGTCGGTTGGCGTGGGTTCCGCTCGATGGGGCTGGCTCCACCGGGCGCGAAACCTTGCAGGCCCCCTTTTCCGGCCCCAGGTGCCCCGGTCTTCTCTGGGCACTCTGCCTTGCGGGGGTGGGAGAGCTGCCGGGAAGTGTGTTCCACGGGAAAACTCGCGGTCTTCTGGGTGGCACGGAGGGCTTCCCTTTCCCCGGACACGACTCCAGGGACCCTGTTAACCGGGCACGATATGCCAAGGGTGGGGCCCGTTGCCCGGAGGGCTGCTTGTGGTTGGGGGCCTTCCTGCGCATGCGCGGCCCCACGTCTGGGCCTGAAACTAACCAGCCGCGGCTCGGACAAAAGCCATCTCCTGGGGGCCTCCCCCCTGTTCTTCCATCCGTAAAGGGGGACCCCTTTACGGATGGAAGAACAGGGGTTCTTCCCAGTGGTGGGGACGTGACGGAGGGGTCTCCGTGTTTTCCGCCACGTAGACAGGTTGCTCCCACCCTGGCCCCTTGTGTTTGAGCCCCTTGGAGGCAGAGGGCCGCCTATCCCGGGATGCAGGGGTCCTGCGGGGGTCATGGGACGACGTGGACACTCTCCGGGCGAGAGAGGGCGCCTGCGCCCCGAGAGAGCCCCCGGCAAAATGCCCAGCCCTGGCCCCCATGGCTCCAGCTGCCTCCCCAGCCTCCTGCCATGCGGCCTGGTCCTGCTCACCCGGGCCCAGGTTCGCCGCAGGTGTTTGCCTTTTGCGGACACCACGGACCGAGGGCCGCGGATGCCTTCACGGGGAGGGGGATTGGAGCTCTGGGGGACCGAGGTCTCGGCGGTCACAGTCGCTTCTTGCGGAGTTTAGGCCAGACTTTAGAGAGTGGATGTTGCCAGGTCCAAGTTTGCCGCCAGGGGGCAGGGTGGGGCAGTTTGAACCAGGGCAAGACTCTTAACTGCCCAGGCAGGGCTTAGTCCTGAGTCCCCCGGCAGAACCCGTCGGTGGGCGTGGGTTCCGCTCGATGGGGCTGGCTCCACCGGGCGCGAAACCTTGCAGGCCCCTTTTTCCGGCCCCAGGTGCCCCGGTCTACTCTGGGCACTCTGCCTTGCGGGGGTGGGAGAGCTGCCGGGAAGTGTGTTCCACGGGAAAACTCGCGGTCTTCTGGGTGGCACGGAGGGCTTCCCTTTCCCCGGACACGACTCCAGGGACCCTGTTAACCGGGCACGATATGCCAAGGGTGGGGCCCGTTGCCCGGAGGGCTGCTTGTGGTTGGGGGCCTTCCTGCGCACGCGCGGCCCCACGTCTGGGCCTGAAACTAACCAGCCGCGGCTCGGACAAAAGCCATCTCCTGGGGGCCTCCCCCCTGTTCTTCCATCCGTAAAGGGGGACCCCTTTACGGATGGAAGAACAGGGGGATCTTCCCCGTGGTGGGTACGTGACGGAGGGGTCTCCGTGTTTTCCGCCACGTAGACAGGTTGCTCCCACCCTGGCCCCTTGTGTTTGAGCCCCTTGGAGGCAGAGGGCCGCCTATCCCGGGATGCAGGGGTCCTGCGGGGGTCAAGGGACGACGTGGACACTCTCCGGGCGAGAGAGGGCGCCTGCGCCCCGAGAGAGCCCCCGGCAAAATGCCCAGCCCTGGCCCCCATGGCTCCAGCTGCCTCCCCAGCCTCCTGCCATGCGGCCTGGTCCTGCTCACCCGGGCCCAGGTTCGCCGCAGGTGTTTGCCTTTTGCGGACACCAAGGACCGAGGGCCGCGGATGCCTTCACGGGGAGGGGGGTTGGAGCTCTGGGGGACCGAGGTCTCGGCGGTCACAGTCGCTTCTTGCGGAGTTTAGGCCAGACTTTAGAGAGTGGAAGTTGCCAGGTCCAAGTTTGCCGCCAGGGGGCAGGGTGGGGCAGTTTGAACCAGGGCAAGACTCTTAACTGCCCAGGCAGGGCTCAGGCCTGAGTCCCCCGGCAGAACCCGTCGGTGGGCGTGGGTTCCGCTCGATGGGGCTGGCTCCACCGGGCGCGAAACCTTGCAGGCCCCCTTTTCCGGCCCAGGTGCCCCGGTCTTCTCTGGGCACTCTGCCTTGCGGGGGTGGGAGAGCTGCCGGGAAGTGTGTTCCACGGGAAAACTCGCGGTCTTCTGGGTGGCACGGAGGGCTTCCCTTTCCCCGGACACGACTCCAGGGACCCTGTTAACCGGGCACGATATGCCAAGGGTGGGGCCCGTTGCCCGGAGGGCTGCTTGTGGTTGGGGGCCTTCCTGCGCACGCGCGGCCCCACGTCTGGGCCTGAAACTAACCAGCCGCGGCTCGGACAAAAGCCATCTCCTGGGGGCCTCCCCCCTGTTCTTCCATCCGTAAAGGGGGACCCCTTTACGGATGGAAGAACAGGGGGATCTTCGCAGTGGTGGGGACGTGACGGAGGGGTCTCCGTGTTTTCCGCCACGTAGACAGGTTGCTCCCACCATGGCCCCTTGTGTTTGAGCCCCTTGGAGGCAGAGGGCCGCCTATCCCGGGATGCAGGGGTCCTGCGGGGGTCAAGGGACGACGTGGACACTCTCCGGGCGAGAGAGGGCGCCTGCGTCCCGAGAGAGCCCCCGGCAAAATGCCCAGCCCTGGCCCCCATGGCTCCAGCTGCCTCCCCAGCCTCCTGCCATGCGGCCTGGTCCTGCTCACCCGGGCCCAGGTTCGCCGCAGGTGTTTGCCTTTTGCGGACACCCCGGACCGAGGGCCGCGGATGCCTTCACGGGGAGGGGGGTTGGAGCTCTGGGGGACCGAGGTCTCGGCGGTCACAGTCGCTTCTTGCGGAGTTTAGGCCAGACTTTAGAGAGTGGAAGTTGCCAGGTCCAAGTTTGCCGCCAGGGGGCAGGCTGGGGCAGTTTGAACCAGGGCAAGACTCTTAACTGCCCAGGCAGGGCTCAGGCCTGAGTCCCCCGGCAGAACCCGTCGGTTGGCGTGGGTTCCGCTCGATGGGGCTGGCTCCACCGGGCGCGAAACCTTGCAGGCCCCCTTTTCCGGCCCCAGGTGCCCCGGTCTTCTCTGGGCACTCTGCCTTGCGGGGGTGGGAGAGCTGCCGGGAAGTGTGTTCCACGGGAAAACTCGCGGTCTTCTGGGTGGCACGGAGGGCTTCCCTTTCCCCGGACACGACTCCAGGGACCCTGTTAACCGGGCACGATATGCCAAGGGTGGGGCCCGTTGCCCGGAGGGCTGCTTGTGGTTGGGGGCCTTCCTGCGCATGCGCGGCCCCACGTCTGGGCCTGAAACTAACCAGCCGCGGCTCGGACAAAAGCCATCACCTGGAGGCCTCCCCCCTGTTCTTCCCAGTGGTGGGGACGTGACGGAGGGGTCTCCGTGTTTTCCGCCACGTAGACAGGTTGCTCCCACCCTGGCCCCTTGTGTTTGAGCCCCTTGGAGGCAGAGGGCCGCCTATCCCGGGATGCAGGGGTCCTGCGGGGGTCATGGGACGACGTGGACACTCTCCGGGCGAGAGAGGGCGCCTGCGCCCCGAGAGAGCCCCCGGCAAAATGCCCAGCCCTGGCCCCCATGGCTCCAGCTGCCTCCCCAGCCTCCTGCCATGCGGCCTGGTCCTGCTCACCCGGGCCCAGGTTCGCCGCAGGTGTTTGCCTTTTGCGGACACCACGGACCGAGGGCCGCGGATGCCTTCACGGGGAGGGGGATTGGAGCTCTGGGGGACCGAGGTCTCGGCGGTCACAGTCGCTTCTTGCGGAGTTTAGGCCAGACTTTAGAGAGTGGATGTTGCCAGGTCCAAGTTTGCCGCCAGGGGGCAGGGTGGGGCAGTTTGAACCAGGGCAAGACTCTTAACTGCCCAGGCAGGGCTTAGTCCTGAGTCCCCCGGCAGAACCCGTCGGTGGGCGTGGGTTCCGCTCGATGGGGCTGGCTCCACCGGGCGCGAAACCTTGCAGGCCCCCTTTTCCGGCCCCAGGTGCCCCGGTCTACTCTGGGCACTCTGCCTTGCGGGAGTGGGAGAGCTGCCGGAAAGTGTGTTCCACGGGAAAACTCGCGGTCTTCTGGGTGGCACGGAGGGCTTCCCTTTCCCCGGACACGACTCCAGGGACCCTGTTAACCGGGCACGATATGCCAAGGGTGGGGCCCGTTGCCCGGAGGGCTGCTTGTGGATGGGGGCCTTCCTGCGCACGCGCGGCCCCACGTCTGGGCCTGAAACTAACCAGCCGCGGCTCGGACAAAAGCCATCTCCTGGGGGCCTCCCCCCTGTTCTTCCATCCGTAAAGGGGGACCCCTTTACGGATGGAAGAACAGGGGGATCTTCCCCGTGGTGGGTACGTGACGGAGGGGTCTCCGTGTTTTCCGCCACGTAGACAGGTTGCTCCCACCCTGGCCCCTTGTGTTTGAGCCCCTTGGAGGCAGAGGGCCGCCTATCCCGGGATGCAGGGGTCCTGCGGGGGTCAAGGGACGACGTGGACACTCTCCGGGCGAGAGAGGGCGCCTGCGCCCCGAGAGAGCCCCCGGCAAAATGCCCAGCCCTGGCCCCCATGGCTCCAGCTGCCTCCCCAGCCTCCTGCCATGCGGCCTGGTCCTGCTCACCCGGGCCCAGGTTCGCCGCAGGTGTTTGCCTTTTGCGGACACCAAGGACCGAGGGCCGCGGATGCCTTCACGGGGAGGGGGGTTGGAGCTCTGGGGGACCGAGGTCTCGGCGGTCACAGTCGCTTCTTGCGGAGTTTAGGCCAGACTTTAGAGAGTGGAAGTTGCCAGGTCCAAGTTTGCCGCCAGGGGGCAGGGTGGGGCAGTTTGAACCAGGGCAAGACTCTTAACTGCCCAGGCAGGGCTCAGGCCTGAGTCCCCCGGCAGAACCCGTCGGTGGGCGTGGGTTCCGCTCGATGGGGCTGGCTCCACCGGGCGCGAAACCTTGCAGGCCCCCTTTTCCGGCCCCAGGTGCCCCGGTCTTCTCTGGGCACTCTGCCTTGCGGGGGTGGGAGAGCTGCCGGGAAGTGTGTTCCACGGGAAAACTCGCGGTCTTCTGGGTGGCACGGAGGGCTTCCCTTTCCCCGGACACGACTCCAGGGACCCTGTTAACCGGGCACGATATGCCAAGGGTGGGGCCCGTTGCCCGGAGGGCTGCTTGTGGTTGGGGGCCTTCCTGCGCACGCGCGGCCCCACGTCTGGGCCTGAAACTAACCAGCCGCGGCTCGGACAAAAGCCATCTCCTGGGGGCCTCCCCCCTGTTCTTCCATCCGTAAAGGGGGACCCCTTTACGGATGGAAGAACAGGGGGATCTTCGCAGTGGTGGGGACGTGACGGAGGGGTCTCCGTGTTTTCCGCCACGTAGACAGGTTGCTCCCACCCTGGCCCCTTGTGTTTGAGCCCCTTGGAGGCAGAGGGCCGCCTATCCCGGGATGCAGGGGTCCTGCGGGGGTCAAGGGACGACGTGGACACACTCCGGGCGAGAGAGGGCGCCTGCGCCCCGAGAGAGCCCCCGGCAAAATGCCCAGCCCTGGCCCCCATGGCTCCAGCTGCCTCCCCAGCCTCCTGCCATGCGGCCTGGTCCTGCTCACCCGGGCCCAGGTTCGCCGCAGGTGTTTGCCTTTTGCGGACACCACGGACCGAGGGCCGCGGATGCCTTCACGGGGAGGGGGGTTGGAGCTCTGGGGGACCGAGGTCTCGGCGGTCACAGTCGCTTCTTGCGGAGTTTAGGCCAGACTTTAGAGAGTGGAAGTTGCCAGGTCCAAGTTTGCCGCCAGGGGGCAGGGTGGGGCAGTTAGAACCAGGGCAAGACTCTTAACTGCCCAGGCAGGGCTCAGGCCTGAGTCCCCCGGCAGAACCCGTCGGTGGGCGTGGGTTCCGCTCGATGGGGCTGGCTCCACCGGGCGCGAAACCTTGCAGGCCCCCTTTTCCGGCCCCAGGTGCCCCGGTCTTCTCTGGGCACTCTGCCTTGCGGGGGTGGGAGAGCTGCCGGGAAGTGTGTTCCACGGGAAAACTCGCGGTCTTCTGGGTGGCACGGAGGGCTTCCCTTTCCCCGGACACGACTCCAGGGACCCTGTTAACCGGGCACGATATGCCAAGGGTGGGGCCCGTTGCCCGGAGGGCTGCTTGTGGTTGGGGGCCTTCCTGCGCACGCGCGGCCCCACGTCTGGGCCTGAAACTAACCAGCCGCGGCTCGGACAAAAGCCATCTCCTGGGGGCCTCCCCCCTGTTCTTCCATCCGTAAAGGGGGACCCCTTTACGGATGGAAGAACAGGGGGATCTTCGCAGTGGTGGGGACGTGACGGAGGGGTCTCCGTGTTTTCCGCCACGTAGACAGGTTGCTCCCACCCTGGCCCCTTGTGTTTGAGCCCCTTGGAGGCAGAGGGCCGCCTATCCCGGGATGCAGGGGTCCTGCGGGGGTCAAGGGACGACGTGGACACTCTCCGGGCGAGAGAGGGCGCCTGCGCCCCGAGAGAGCCCCCGGCAAAATGCCCAGCCCTGGCCCCCATGGCTCCAGCTGCCTCCCCAGCCTCCTGCCATGCGGCCTGGTCCTGCTCACCCGGGCCCAGGTTCGCCGCAGGTGTTTGCCTTTTGCGGACACCACGGACCGAGGGCCGCGGATGCCTTCACGGGGAGGGGGGTTGGAGCTCTGGGGGACCGAGGTCTCGGCGGTCACAGTCGCTTCTTGCGGAGTTTAGGCCAGACTTTAGAGAGTGGAAGTTGCCAGGTCCAAGTTTGCCGCCAGGGGGCAGGGTGGGGCAGTTTGAACCAGGGCAAGACTCTTAACTGCCCAGGCAGGGCTCAGGCCTGAGTCCCCCGGCAGAACCCGTCGGTGGGCGTGGGTTCCGCTCGATGGGGCTGGCTCCACCGGGCGCGAAACCTTGCAGGCCCCCTTTTCCGGCCCCAGGTGCCCCGGTCTTCTCTGGGCACTCTGCCTTGCGGGGGTGGGAGAGCTGCCGGGAAGTGTGTTCCACGGGAAAACTCGCGGTCTTCTGGGTGGCACGGAGGGCTTCCCTTTCCCCGGACACGACTCCAGGGACCCTGTTAACCGGGCACGATATGCCAAGGGTGGGGCCCGTTGCCCGGAGGGCTGCTTGTGGTTGGGGGCCTTCCTGCGCACGCGCGGCCCCACGTCTGGGCCTGAAACTAACCAGCCGCGGCTCGGACAAAAGCCATCTCCTGGGGGCCTCCCCCCTGTTCTTCCATCCGTAAAGGGGGACCCCTTTACGGATGGAAGAACAGGGGGATCTTCGCAGTGGTGGGGACGTGACGGAGGGGTCTCCGTGTTTTCCGCCACGTAGACAGGTTGCTCCCACCCTGGCCCCTTGTGTTTGAGCCCCTTGGAGGCAGAGGGCCGCCTATCCCGGGATGCAGGGGTCCTGCGGGGGTCATGGGACGACGTGGACACTCTCCGGGCGAGAGAGGGCGCCTGCGCCCCGAGAGAGCCCCCGGCAAAATGCCCAGCCCTGGCCCCCATGGCTCCAGCTGCCTCCCCAGCCTCCTGCCATGCGGCCTGGTCCTGCTCACCCGGGCCCAGGTTCGCCGCAGGTGTTTGCCTTTTGCGGACACCACGGACCGAGGGCCGCGGATGCCTTCACGGGGAGGGGGATTGGAGCTCTGGGGGACCGAGGTCTCGGCGGTCACAGTCGCTTCTTGCGGAGTTTAGGCCAGACTTTAGAGAGTGGATGTTGCCAGGTCCAAGTTTGCCGCCAGGGGGCAGGGTGGGGCAGTTTGAACCAGGGCAAGACTCTTAACTGCCCAGGCAGGGCTTAGTCCTGAGTCCCCCGGCAGAACCCGTCGGTGGGCGTGGGTTCCGCTCGATGGGGCTGGCTCCACCGGGCGCGAAACCTTGCAGGCCCCCTTTTCCGGCCCCAGGTGCCCCGGTCTACTCTGGGCACTCTGCCTTGCGGGGGTGGGAGAGCTGCCGGAAAGTGTGTTCCACGGGAAAACTCGCGGTCTTCTGGGTGGCACGGAGGGCTTCCCTTTCCCCGGACACGACTCCAGGGACCCTGTTAACCGGGCACGATATGCCAAGGGTGGGGCCCGTTGCCCGGAGGGCTGCTTGTGGTTGGGGGCCTTCCTGCGCACGCGCGGCCCCACGTCTGGGCCTGAAACTAACCAGCCGCGGCTCGGAGAAAAGCCATCTCCTGGGGGCCTCCCCCCTGTTCTTCCATCCGTAAAGGGGGACCCCTTTACGGATGGAAGAACAGGGGGATCTTCCCCGTGGTGGGTACGTGACGGAGGGGTCTCCGTGTTTTCCGCCACGTAGACAGGTTGCTCCCACCCTGGCCCCTTGTGTTTGAGCCCCTTGGAGGCAGAGGGCCGCCTATCCCGGGATGCAGGGGTCCTGCGGGGGTCAAGGGACGACGTGGACACTCTCCGGGCGAGAGAGGGCGCCTGCGCCCCGAGAGAGCCCCCGGCAAAATGCCCAGCCCTGGCCCCCATGGCTCCAGCTGCCTCCCCAGCCTCCTGCCATGCGGCCTGGTCCTGCTCACCCGGGCCCAGGTTCGCCGCAGGTGTTTGCCTTTTGCGGACACCACGGACCGAGGGCCGCGGATGCCTTCACGGGGAGGGGGGTTGGAGCTCTGGGGGACCGAGGTCTCGGCGGTCACAGTCGCTTCTTGCGGAGTTTAGGCCAGACTTTAGAGAGTGGAAGTTGCCAGGTCCAAGTTTGCCGCCAGGGGGCAGGGTGGGGCAGTTTGAACCAGGGCAAGACTCTTAACTGCCCAGGCAGGGCTCAGGCCTGAGTCCCCCCGCAGAACCCGTCGGTGGGCGTGGGTTCCGCTCGATGGGGCTGGCTCCACCGGGCGCGAAACCTTGCAGGCCCCCTTTTCCGGCCCCAGGTGCCCCGGTCTTCTCTGGGCACTCTGCCTTGCGGGGGTGGGAGAGCTGCCGGGAAGTGTGTTCCACGGGAAAACTCGCGGTCTTCTGGGTGGCACGGAGGGCTTCCCTTTCCCCGGACACGACTCCAGGGACCCTGTTAACCGGGCACGATATGCCAAGGGTGGGGCCCGTTGCCCGGAGGGCTGCTTGTGGTTGGGGGCCTTCCTGCGCACGCGCGGCCCCACGTCTGGGCCTGAAACTAACCAGCCGCGGCTCGGACAAAAGCCATCTCCTGGGGGCCTCCCCCCTGTTCTTCCATCCGTAAAGGGGGACCCCTTTACGGATGGAAGAACAGGGGGATCTTCGCAGTGGTGGGGACGTGACGGAGGGGTCTCCGTGTTTTCCGCCACGTAGACAGGTTGCTCCCACCCTGGCCCCTTGTGTTTGAGCCCCTTGGAGGCAGAGGGCCGCCTATCCCGGGATGCAGGGGTCCTGCGGGGGTCAAGGGACGACGTGGACACTCTCCGGGCGAGAGAGGGCGCCTGCGCCCCGAGAGAGCCCCCGGCAAAATGCCCAGCCCTGGCCCCCATGGCTCCAGCTGCCTCCCCAGCCTCCTGCCATGCGGCCTGGTCCTGCTCACCCGGGCCCAGGTTCGCCGCAGGTGTTTGCCTTTTGCGGACACCAAGGACCGAGGGCCGCGGATGCCTTCACGGGGAGGGGGATTGGAGCTCTGGGGGACCGAGGTCTCGGCGGTCACAGTCGCTTCTTGCGGAGTTTAGGCCAGACTTTAGAGAGTGGAAGTTGCCAGGTCCAAGTTTGCCGCCAGGGGGCAGGCTGGGGCAGTTTGAACCAGGGCAAGACTCTTAACTGCCCAGGCAGGGCTCAGGCCTGAGTCCCCCGGCAGAACCCGTCGGTTGGCGTGGGTTCCGCTCGATGGGGCTGGCTCCACCGGGCGCGAAACCTTGCAGGCCCCCTTTTCCGGCCCCAGGTGCCCCGGTCTTCTCTGGGCACTCTGCCTTGCGGGGGTGGGAGAGCTGCCGGGAAGTGTGTTCCACGGGAAAACTCGCGGTCTTCTGGGTGGCACGGAGGGCTTCCCTTTCCCCGGACACGACTCCAGGGACCCTGTTAACCGGGCACGATATGCCAAGGGTGGGGCCCGTTGCCCGGAGGGCTGCTTGTGGTTGGGGGCCTTCCTGCGCATGCGCAGCCCCACGTCTGGGCCTGAAACTAACCAGCCGCGGCTCGGACAAAAGCCATCTCCTGGGGGCCTCCCCCCTGTTCTTCCATCCGTAAAGGGGGACCCCTTTACGGATGGAAGAACAGGGGTTCTTCCCAGTGGTGGGGACGTGACGGAGGGGTCTCCGTGTTTTCCGCCACGTAGACAGGTTGCTCCCACCCTGGCCCCTTGTGTTTGAGCCCCTTGGAGGCAGAGGGCCGCCTATCCCGGGATGCAGGGGTCCTGCGGGGGTCATGGGACGACGTGGACACTCTCCGGGCGAGAGAGGGCGCCTGCGCCCCGAGAGAGCCCCCGGCAAAATGCCCAGCCCTGGCCCCCATGGCTCCAGCTGCCTCCCCAGCCTCCTGCCATGCGGCCTGGTCCTGCTCACCCGGGCCCAGGTTCGCCGCAGGTGTTTGCCTTTTGCGGACACCACGGACCGAGGGCCGCGGATGCCTTCACGGGGAGGGGGATTGGAGCTCTGGGGGACCGAGGTCTCGGCGGTCACAGTCGCTTCTTGCGGAGTTTAGGCCAGACTTTAGAGAGTGGATGTTGCCAGGTCCAAGTTTGCCGCCAGGGGGCAGGGTGGGGCAGTTTGAACCAGGGCAAGACTCTTAACTGCCCAGGCAGGGCTTAGTCCTGAGTCCCCCGGCAGAACCCGTCGGTGGGCGTGGGTTCCGCTCGATGGGGCTGGCTCCACCGGGCGCGAAACCTTGCAGGCCCCCTTTTCCGGCCCCAGGTGCCCCGGTCTTCTCTGGGCACTCTGCCTTGCGGGGGTGGGAGAGCTGCCGGGAAGTGTGTTCCACGGGAAAACTCGCGGTCTTCTGGGTGGCACGGAGGGCTTCCCTTTCCCCGGACACGACTCCAGGGACCCTTTTAACCGGGCACGATATGCCAAGGGTGGGGCCCGTTGCCCGGAGGGCTGCTTGTGGTTGGGGGCCTTCCTGCGCACGCGCGGCCCCACGTCTGGGCCTGAAACTAACCAGCCGCGGCTCGGACAAAAGCCATCTCCTGGGGGCCTCCCCCCTGTTCTTCCATCCGTAAAGGGGGACCCCTTTACGGATGGAAGAACAGGGGGATCTTCGCAGTGGTGGGGACGTGACGGAGGGGTCTCCGTGTTTTCCGCCACGTAGACAGGTTGCTCCCACCCTGGCCCCTTGTGTTTGAGCCCCTTGGAGGCAGAGGGCCGCCTATCCCGGGATGCAGGGGTCCTGCGGGGGTCAAGGGACGACGTGGACACTCTCCGGGCGAGAGAGGGCGCCTGCGCCCCGAGAGAGCCCCCGGCAAAATGCCCAGCCCTGGCCCCCATGGCTCCAGCTGCCTCCCCAGCCTCCTGCCATGCGGCCTGGTCCTGCTCACCCGGGCCCAGGTTCGCCGCAGGTGTTTGCCTTTTGCGGACACCAAGGACCAAGGGCCGCGGATGCCTTCACGGGGAGGGGGGTTGGAGCTCTGGGGGACCGAGGTCTCGGCGGTCACAGTCGCTTCTTGCGGAGTTTAGGCCAGACTTTAGAGAGTGGAAGTTGCCAGGTCCAAGTTTGCCGCCAGGGGGCAGGGTGGGGCAGTTTGAACCAGGGCAAGACTCTTAACTGCCCAGGCAGGGCTCAGGCCTGAGTCCCCCGGCAGAACCCGTCGGTGGGCGTGGGTTCCGCTCGATGGGGCTGGCTCCACCGGGCGCGAAACCTTGCAGGCCCCCTTTTCCGGCCCCAGGTGCCCCGGTCTTCTCTGGGCACTCTGCCTTGCGGGGGTGGGAGAGCTGCCGGGAAGTGTGTTCCACGGGAAAACTCGCGGTCTTCTGGGTGGCACGGAGGGCTTCCCTTTCCCCGGACACGACTCCAGGGACCCTGTTAACCGGGCACGATATGCCAAGGGTGGGGCCCGTTGCCCGGAGGGCTGCTTGTGGTTGGGGGCCTTCCTGCGCACGCGCGGCCCCACGTCTGGGCCTGAAACTAACCAGCCGCGGCTCGGACAAAAGCCATCTCCTGGGGGCCTCCCCCCTGTTCTTCCATCCGTAAAGGGGGACCCCTTTACGGATGGAAGAACAGGGGGATCTTCCCCGTGGTGGGTACGTGACGGAGGGGTCTCCGTGTTTTCCGCCACGTAGACAGGTTGCTCCCACCCTGGCCCCTTGTGTTTGAGCCCCTTGGAGGCAGAGGGCCGCCTATCCCGGGATGCAGGGGTCCTGCGGGGGTCAAGGGACGACGTGGACACTCTCCGGGCGAGAGAGGGCGCCTGCGCCCCGAGAGAGCCCCCGGCAAAATGCCCAGCCCTGGCCCCCATGGCTCCAGCTGCCTCCCCAGCCTCCTGCCATGCGGCCTGGTCCTGCTCACCCGGGCCCAGGTTCGCCGCAGGTGTTTGCCTTTTGCGGACACCAAGGACCGAGGGCCGCGGATGCCTTCACGGGGAGGGGGGTTGGAGCTCTGGGGGACCGAGGTCTCGGCGGTCACAGTCGCTTCTTGCGGAGTTTAGGCCAGACTTTAGAGAGTGGAAGTTGCCAGGTCCAAGTTTGCCGCCAGGGGGCAGGGTGGGGCAGTTAGAACCAGGGCAAGACTCTTAACTGCCCAGGCAGGGCTCAGGCCTGAGTCCCCCGGCAGAACCCGTCGGTGGGCGTGGGTTCCGCTCGATGGGGCTGGCTCCACCGGGCGCGAAACCTTGCAGGCCCCCTTTTCCGGCCCCAGGTGCCCCGGTCTTCTCTGGGCACTCTGCCTTGCGGGGGTGGGAGAGCTGCCGGAAAGTGTGTTCCACGGGAAAACTCGCGGTCTTCTGGGTGGCACGGAGGGCTTCCCTTTCCCCGGACACGACTCCAGGGACCCTGTTAACCGGGCACGATATGCCAAGGGTGGGGCCCGTTGCCCGGAGGGCTGCTTGTGGTTGGGGGCCTTCCTGCGCACGCGCGGCCCCACGTCTGGGCCTGAAACTAACCAGCCGCGGCTCGGACAAAAGCCATCTCCTGGGGGCCTCCCCCCTGTTCTTCCATCCGTAAAGGGGGACCCCTTTACGGATGGAAGAACAGGGGGATCTTCCCCGTGGTGGGTACGTGACGGAGGGGTCTCCGTGTTTTCCGCCACGTAGACAGGTTGCTCCCACCCTGGCCCCTTGTGTTTGAGCCCCTTGGAGGCAGAGGGCCGCCTATCCCGGGATGCAGGGGTCCTGCGGGGGTCAAGGGACGACGTGGACACTCTCCGGGCGAGAGAGGGCGCCTGCGCCCCGAGAGAGCCCCCGGCAAAATGCCCAGCCCTGGCCCCCATGGCTCCAGCTGCCTCCCCAGCCTCCTGCCATGCGGCCTGGTCCTGCTCACCCGGGCCCAGGTTCGCCGCAGGTGTTTGCCTTTTGCGGACACCACGGACCGAGGGCCACGGATGCCTTCACGGGGAGGGGAATTGGAGCTCTGGGGGACTGAGGTCTCCGCGGTCACAGTCGCTTCTTGCGGAGTTTAGGCCAGATTTTAGAGAGTGGAAGTTGCCAGGTCCAAGTTTGCCGCCAGGGGGCAGGGTGGGGCAGTTAGAACCAGGGCAAGACTCTTAACTGCCCAGGCAGGGCTCAGGCCTGAGTCCCCCGGCAGAACCCGTCGGTGGGCGTGGGTTCCGCTCGATGGGGCTGGCTCCACCGGGCGCGAAACCTTGCAGGCCCCCTTTTCCGGCCCCAGGTGCCCCGGTCTTCTCTGGGCACTCTGCCTTGCGGGGGTGGGAGAGCTGCCGGAAAGTGTGTTCCACGGGAAAACTCGCGGTCTTCTGGGTGGCACGGAGGGCTTCCCTTTCCCCGGACACGACTCCAGGGACCCTGTTAACCGGGCACGATATGCCAAGGTGGGGACCGTTGCCCGGAGGGCTGCTTGTGGTTGGGGGCCTTCCTGCGCACGCGCGGCCCCACGTCTGGGCCTGAAACTAACCAGCCGCGGCTCGGACAAAAGCCATCTCCTGGGGGCCTCCCCCCTGTTCTTCCATCCGTAAAGGGGGACCCCTTTACGGATGGAAGAACAGGGGGATCTTCGCAGTGGTGGGGACGTGACGGAGGGGTCTCCGTGTTTTCCGCCACGTAGACAGGTTGCTCCCACCCTGGCCCCTTGTGTTTGAGCCCCTTGGAGGCAGAGGGCCGCCTATCCCGGGATGCAGGGGTCCTGCGGGGGTCAAGGGACGACGTGGACACTCTCCGGGCGAGAGAGGGCGCCTGCGCCCCGAGAGAGCCCCCGGCAAAATGCCCAGCCCTGGCCCCCATGGCTCCAGCTGCCTCCCCAGCCTCCTGCCATGCGGCCTGGTCCTGCTCACCCGGGCCCAGGTTCGCCGCAGGTGTTTGCCTTTTGCGGACACCAAGGACCGAGGGCCGCGGATGCCTTCACGGGGAGGGGGGTTGGAGCTCTGGGGGACCGAGGTCTCGGCGGTCACAGTCGCTTCTTGCGGAGTTTAGGCCAGACTTTAGAGAGTGGAAGTTGCCAGGTCCAAGTTTGCCGCCAGGGGGCAGGGTGGGGCAGTTTGAACCAGGGCAAGACACTTAACTGCCCAGGCAGGGCTCAGGCCTGAGTCCCCCGGCAGAACCCGTCGGTGGGCGTGGGTTCCGCTCGATGGGGCTGGCTCCACCGGGCGCGAAACCTTGCAGGCCCCCTTTTGCGGCCCCAGGTGCCCCGGTCTTCTCTGGGCACTCTGCCTTGCGGGGGTGGGAGAGCTGCCGGAAAGTGTGTTCCACGGGAAAACTCGCGGTCTTCTGGGTGGCACGGAGGGCTTCCCTTTCCCCGGACACGACTCCAGGGACCTTGTTAACCGGGCACGATATGCCAAGGGTGGGGCCCGTTGCCCGGAGGGCTGCTTGTGGTTGGGGGCCTTCCTGCGCATGCGCGGCCCCACGTCTGGGCCTGAAACTAACCAGCCGCGGCTCGGACAAAAGCCATCTCCTGGGGGCCTCCCCCCTGTTCTTCCATCCGTAAAGGGGGACCCCTTTACGGATGGAAGAACAGGGGGATCTTCGCAGTGGTGGGGACGTGACGGAGGGGTCTCCGTGTTTTCCGCCACGTAGACAGGTTGCTCCCACCCTGGCCCCTTGTGTTTGAGCCCCTTGGAGGCAGAGGGCCGCCTATCCCGGGATGCAGGGGTCCTGCGGGGGTCAAGGGACGACGTGGACACTCTCCGGGCGAGAGAGGGCGCCTGCGCCCCGAGAGAGCCCCCGGCAAAATGCCCAGCCCTGGCCTCCATGGCTCCAGCTGCCTCCCCAGCCTCCTGCCATGCGGCCTGGTCCTGCTCACCCGGGCCCAGGTTCGCCGCAGGTGTTTGCCTTTTGCGGACACCAAGGACCGAGGGCCGCGGATGCCTTCACGGGGAGGGGGGTTGGAGCTCTGGGGGACCGAGGTCTCGGCGGTCACAGTCGCTTCTTGCGGAGTTTAGGCCAGACTTTAGAGAGTGGAAGTTGCCAGGTCCAAGTTTGCCGCCAGGGGGCAGGGTGGGGCAGTTTGAACCAGGGCAAGACTCTTAACTGCCCAGGCAGGGCTCAGGCCTGAGTCCCCCGGCAGAACCCGTCGGTGGGCGTGGGTTCCGCTCGATGGGGCTGGCTCCACCGGGCGCGAAACCTTGCAGGCCCCCTTTTCCGGCCCCAGGTGCCCCGGTCTTCTCTGGGCACTCTGCCTTGCGGGGGTGGGAGAGCTGCCGGGAAGTGTGTTCCACGGGAAAACTCGAGGTCTTCTGGGTGGCACGGAGGGCTTCCCTTTCCCCGGACACGACTCCAGGGACCCTGTTAACCGGGCACGATATGCCAAGGGTGGGGCCCGTTGCCCGGAGGGCTGCTTGTGGTTGGGGGCCTTCCTGCGCACGCGCGGCCCCACGTCTGGGCCTGAAACTAACCAGCCGCGGCTCGGACAAAAGCCATCTCCTGGGGGCCTCCCCCCTGTTCTTCCATCCGTAAAGGGGGACCCCTTTACGGATGGAAGAACAGGGGGATCTTCCCCGTGGTGGGTACGTGACGGAGGGGTCTCCGTGTTTTCCGCCACGTAGACAGGTTGCTCCCACCCTGGCCGCTTGTGTTTGAACCCCTTGGAGGCAGAGGGCCGCCTATCCCGGGATGCAGGGGTCCTGCGGGGGTCAAGGGACGACGTGGACACTCTCCGGGCGAGAGAGGGCGCCTGCGCCCCGAGAGAGCCCCCGGCAAAATTCCCAGCCCTGGCCCCCATGGCTCCAGCTGCCTCCCCAGCCTCCTGCCATGCGGCCTGGTCCTGCTCACCCGGGCCCAGGTTCGCCGCAGGTGTTTGCCTTTTGCGGACACCACGGACCGAGGGCCGCGGATGCCTTCACGGGGAGGGGGGTTGGAGCTCTGGGGGACCGAGGTCTCGGCGGTCACAGTCGCTTCTTGCGGAGTTTAGGCCAGACTTTAGAGAGTGGAAGTTGCCAGGTCCAAGTTTGCCGCCAGGGGGCAGGGTGGGGCAGTTTGAACCAGGGCAAGACTCTTAACTGCCCAGGCAGGGCTCAGGCCTGAGTCCCCCGGCAGAACCCGTCGGTGGGCGTGGGTTCCGCTCGATGGGGCTGGCTCCACCGGGCGCGAAACCTTGCAGGCCCCCTTTTCCGGCCCCAGGTGCCCCGGTCTTCTCTGGGCACTCTGCCTTGCGGGGGTGGGAGAGCTGCCGGGAAGTGTGTTCCACGGGAAAACTCGCGGTCTTCTGGGTGGCACGGAGGGCTTCCCTTTCCCCGGACACGACTCCAGGGACCCTGTTAACCGGGCACGATATGCCAAGGGTGGGGCCCGTTGCCCGGAGGGCTGCTTGTGGTTGGGGGCCTTCCTGCGCACGCGCGGCCCCACGTCTGGGCCTGAAACTAACCAGCCGCGGCTCGGACAAAAGCCATCTCCTGGGGGCCTCCCCCCTGTTCTTCCATCCGTAAAGGGGGACCCCTTTACGGATGGAAGAACAGGGGGATCTTCCCCGTGGTGGGTACGTGACGGAGGGGTCTCCGTGTTTTCCGCCACGTAGACAGGTTGCTCCCACCCTGGCCCCTTGTGTTTGAGCCCCTTGGAGGCAGAGGGCCGCCTATCCCGGGATGCAGGGGTCCTGCGGGGGTCAAGGGACGACGTGGACACTCTCCGGGCGAGAGAGGGCGCCTGCGCCCCGAGAGAGCCCCCGGAAAAATGCCCAGCCCTGGCCCCCATGGCTCCAGCTGCCTCCCCAGCCTCCTGCCATGCGGCCTGGTCCTGCTCACCCGGGCCCAGGTTCGCCGCAGGTGTTTGCCTTTTGCGGACACCAAGGACCGAGGGCCGCGGATGCCTTCACGGGGAGGGGGGTTGGAGCTCTGGGGGACCGAGGTCTCGGCGGTCACAGTCGCTTCTTGCGGAGTTTAGGCCAGACTTTAGAGAGTGGAAGTTGCCAGGTCCAAGATTGCCGCCAGGGGGCAGGGTGGGGCAGTTTGAACCAGTGCAAGACTCTTAACTGCCCAGGCAGGGCTCAGGCCTGAGTCCCCCGGCAGAACCCGTCGGTGGGCGTGGGTTCCGCTCAATGGGGCTGGCTCCAACGGGCGCGAAACCTTGCAGGCCCCCTTTTCCGGCCCCAGGTGCCCCGGTCTTCTCTGGGCACTCTGCCTTGCGGGGGTGGGAGAGCTGCCGGGAAGTGTGTTCCACGGGAAAACTCGCGGTCTTCTGGGTGGCACGGAGGGCTTCCCTTTCCCCGGACACGACTCCAGGGACCCTGTTAACCGGGCACGATATGCCAAGGGTGGGGCCCGTTGCCCGGAGGGCTGCTTGTGGTTGGGGGCCTTCCTGCGCACGCGCGGCCCCACGTCTGGGCCTGAAACTAACCAGCCGCGGCTCGGACAAAAGCCATCTCCTGGGGGCCTCCCCCCTGTTCTTCCATCCGTAAAGGGGGACCCCTTTACGGATGGAAGAACAGGGGGATCTTCGCAGTGGTGGGGACGTGACGGAGGGGTCTCCGTGTTTTCCGCCACGTAGACAGGTTGCTCCCACCCTGGCCCCTTGTGTTTGAGCCCCTTGGAGGCAGAGGGCCGCCTATCCCGGGATGCAGGGGTCCTGCGGGGGTCAAGGGACGACGTGGACACTCTCCGGGCGAGAGAGGGCGCCTGCGCCCCGAGAGAGCCCCCGGCAAAATGCCCAGCCCTGGCCCCCATGGCTCCAGCTGCCTCCCCAGCCTCCTGCCATGCGGCCTGGTCCTGCTCACCCGGGCCCAGGTTCGCCGCAGGTGTTTGCCTTTTGGGGACACCACGGACCGAGGGCCGCGGATGCCTTCACGGGGAGGGGGGTTGGAGCTCTGGGGGACCGAGGTCTCGGCGGTCACAGTCGCTTCTTGCGGAGTTTAGGCCAGACTTTAGAGAGTGGAAGTTGCCAGGTCCAAGTTTGCCGCCAGGGGGCAGGGTGGGGTAGTTTGAACCAGGGCAAGACTCTTAACTGCCCAGGCAGGGCTCAGTCCTGAGTCCCCCGGCAGAACCCGTCGGTGGGCGTGGGTTCCGCTCGATGGGGCTGGCTCCACCGGGCGCGAAACCTTGCAGGCCCCCTTTTCCGGCCCCAGGTGCCCCGGTCTTCTCTGGGCACTCTGCCTTGCGGGGGTGGGAGAGCTGCCGGGAAGTGTGTTCCACGGGAAAACTCGAGGTCTTCTGGGTGGCACGGAGGGCTTCCCTTTCCCCGGACACGACTCCAGGGACCCTGTTAACCGGGCACGATATGCCAAGGGTGGGGCCCGTTGCCCGGAGGGCTGCTTGTGGTTGGGGGCCTTCCTGCGCACGCGCGGCCCCACGTCTGGGCCTGAAACTAACCAGCCGCGGCTCGGACAAAAGCCATCTCCTGGGGGCCTCCCCCCTGTTCTTCCATCCGTAAAGGGGGACCCCTTTACGGATGGAAGAACAGGGGGATCTTCCCCGTGGTGGGTACGTGACGGAGGGGTCTCCGTGTTTTCCGCCACGTAGACAGGTTGCTCCCACCCTGGCCGCTTGTGTTTGAACCCCTTGGAGGCAGAGGGCCGCCTATCCCGGGATGCAGGGGTCCTGCGGGGGTCAAGGGACGACGTGGACACTCTCCGGGCGAGAGAGGGCGCCTGCGCCCCGAGAGAGCCCCCGGCAAAATTCCCAGCCCTGGCCCCCATGGCTCCAGCTGCCTCCCCAGCCTCCTGCCATGCGGCCTGGTCCTGCTCACCCGGGCCCAGGTTCGCCGCAGGTGTTTGCCTTTTGCGGACACCACGGACCGAGGGCCGCGGATGCCTTCACGGGGAGGGGGGTTGGAGCTCTGGGGGACCGAGGTCTCGGCGGTCACAGTCGCTTCTTGCGGAGTTTAGGCCAGACTTTAGAGAGTGGAAGTTGCCAGGTCCAAGTTTGCCGCCAGGGGGCAGGGTGGGGCAGTTTGAACCAGGGCAAGACTCTTAACTGCCCAGGCAGGGCTCAGGCCTGAGTCCCCCGGCAGAACCCGTCGGTGGGCGTGGGTTCCGCTCGATGGGGCTGGCTCCACCGGGCGCGAAACCTTGCAGGCCCCCTTTTCCGGCCCCAGGTGCCCCGGTCTTCTCTGGGCACTCTGCCTTGCGGGGGTGGGAGAGCTGCCGGGAAGTGTGTTCCACGGGAAAACTCGCGGTCTTCTGGGTGGCACGGAGGGCTTCCCTTTCCCCGGACACGACTCCAGGGACCCTGTTAACCGGGCACGATATGCCAAGGGTGGGGCCCGTTGCCCGGAGGGCTGCTTGTGGTTGGGGGCCTTCCTGCGCACGCGCGGCCCCACGTCTGGGCCTGAAACTAACCAGCCGCGGCTCGGACAAAAGCCATCTCCTGGGGGCCTCCCCCCTGTTCTTCCATCCGTAAAGGGGGACCCCTTTACGGATGGAAGAACAGGGGGATCTTCCCCGTGGTGGGTACGTGACGGAGGGGTCTCCGTGTTTTCCGCCACGTAGACAGGTTGCTCCCACCCTGGCCCCTTGTGTTTGAGCCCCTTGGAGGCAGAGGGCCGCCTATCCCGGGATGCAGGGGTCCTGCGGGGGTCAAGGGACGACGTGGACACTCTCCGGGCGAGAGAGGGCGCCTGCGCCCCGAGAGAGCCCCCGGAAAAATGCCCAGCCCTGGCCCCCATGGCTCCAGCTGCCTCCCCAGCCTCCTGCCATGCGGCCTGGTCCTGCTCACCCGGGCCCAGGTTCGCCGCAGGTGTTTGCCTTTTGCGGACACCAAGGACCGAGGGCCGCGGATGCCTTCACGGGGAGGGGGGTTGGAGCTCTGGGGGACCGAGGTCTCGGCGGTCACAGTCGCTTCTTGCGGAGTTTAGGCCAGACTTTAGAGAGTGGAAGTTGCCAGGTCCAAGATTGCCGCCAGGGGGCAGGGTGGGGCAGTTTGAACCAGTGCAAGACTCTTAACTGCCCAGGCAGGGCTCAGGCCTGAGTCCCCCGGCAGAACCCGTCGGTGGGCGTGGGTTCCGCTCAATGGGGCTGGCTCCAACGGGCGCGAAACCTTGCAGGCCCCCTTTTCCGGCCCCAGGTGCCCCGGTCTTCTCTGGGCACTCTGCCTTGCGGGGGTGGGAGAGCTGCCGGGAAGTGTGTTCCACGGGAAAACTCGCGGTCTTCTGGGTGGCACGGAGGGCTTCCCTTTCCCCGGACACGACTCCAGGGACCCTGTTAACCGGGCACGATATGCCAAGGGTGGGGCCCGTTGCCCGGAGGGCTGCTTGTGGTTGGGGGCCTTCCTGCGCACGCGCGGCCCCACGTCTGGGCCTGAAACTAACCAGCCGCGGCTCGGACAAAAGCCATCTCCTGGGGGCCTCCCCCCTGTTCTTCCATCCGTAAAGGGGGACCCCTTTACGGATGGAAGAACAGGGGGATCTTCGCAGTGGTGGGGACGTGACGGAGGGGTCTCCGTGTTTTCCGCCACGTAGACAGGTTGCTCCCACCCTGGCCCCTTGTGTTTGAGCCCCTTGGAGGCAGAGGGCCGCCTATCCCGGGATGCAGGGGTCCTGCGGGGGTCAAGGGACGACGTGGACACTCTCCGGGCGAGAGAGGGCGCCTGCGCCCCGAGAGAGCCCCCGGCAAAATGCCCAGCCCTGGCCCCCATGGCTCCAGCTGCCTCCCCAGCCTCCTGCCATGCGGCCTGGTCCTGCTCACCCGGGCCCAGGTTCGCCGCAGGTGTTTGCCTTTTGGGGACACCACGGACCGAGGGCCGCGGATGCCTTCACGGGGAGGGGGGTTGGAGCTCTGGGGGACCGAGGTCTCGGCGGTCACAGTCGCTTCTTGCGGAGTTTAGGCCAGACTTTAGAGAGTGGAAGTTGCCAGGTCCAAGTTTGCCGCCAGGGGGCAGGGTGGGGTAGTTTGAACCAGGGCAAGACTCTTAACTGCCCAGGCAGGGCTCAGTCCTGAGTCCCCCGGCAGAACCCGTCGGTGGGCGTGGGTTCCGCTCGATGGGGTTGGCTCCACCGGGCGCGAAACCTTGCAGGCCCCCTTTTCCGGCCCCAGGTGCCCCGGTCTTCTCTGGGCACTCTGCCTTGCGGGGGTGGGAGAGCTGCCGGGAAGTGTGTTCCACGGGAAAACTCGCGGTCTTCTGGGTGGCACGGAGGGCTTCCCTTTCCCCGGACACGACTCCAGGGACCCTGTTAACCGGGCACGATATGCCAAGGGTGGGGCCCGTTGCCCGGAGGGCTGCTTGTGGTTGGGGGCCTTCCTGCGCACCCGCGGCCCCACGTCTGGGCCTGAAACTAACCAGCCGCGGCTCGGACAAAAGCCATCTCCTGGGGGCCTCCCCCCTGTTCTTCCATCCGTAAAGGGGGACCCCTTTACGGATGGAAGAACAGGGGGATCTTCGCAGTGGTGGGGACGTGACGGAGGGGTCTCCGTGTTTTCCGCCACGTAGACAGGTTGCTCCCACCCTGGCCCCTTGTGTTTGAGCCCCTTGGAGGCAGAGGGCCGCCTATCCCGGGATGCAGGGGTCCTGCGGGGGTCAAGGGACGACGTGGACACTCTCAGGGCGAGAGAGGGCGCCTGCGCCCCGAGAGAGCCCCCGGCAAAATGCCCAGCCCTGGCCCCCATGGCTCCAGCTGCCTCCCCAGCCTCCTGCCATGCGGCCTGGTCCTGCTCACCCGGGCCCAGGTTCGCCGCAGGTGTTTGCCTTTTGCGGACACCACGGACCGAGGGCCGCGGATGCCTTCACGGGGAGGGGGGTTGGAGCTCTGGGGGACCGAGGTCTCGGCGGTCACAGTCGCTTCTTGCGGAGTTTAGGCCAGACTTTAGAGAGTGGAAGTTGCCAGGTCCAAGTTTGCCGCCAGGGGGCAGGGTGGGGTAGTTTGAACCAGGGCAAGACACTTAACTGCCCAGGCAGGGCTCAGGCCTGAGTCCCTCGGCAGAACCCGTCGGTGGGCGTGGGTTCCGCTCGATGGGGCTGGCTCCACCGGGCGCGAAACCTTGCAGGCCCCCTTTTCCGGCCCCAGGTGCCCCGGTCTTCTCTGGGCACTCTGCCTTGCGGGGGTGGGAGAGCTGCCGGGAAGTGTGTTCCACGGGAAAACTCGGGGTCTTCTGGGTGGCACGGAGGGCTTCCCTTTCCCCGGACACGACTCCAGGGACCCTGTTAACCGGGCACGATATGCCAAGGGTGGGGCCCGTTGCCCGGAGGGCTGCTTGTGGTTGGGGGCCTTCCTGCGCATGCGCGGCCCCACGTCTGGGCCTGAAACTAACCAGCCGCGGCTCGGACAAAAGCCATCTCCTGGGGGCCTCCCCCCTGTTCTTCCATCCGTAAAGGGGGACCCCTTTACGGATGGAAGAACAGGGGGATCTTCGCAGTGGTGGGGACGTGACGGAGGGGTCTCCGTGTTTTCCGCCACGTAGACAGGTTGCTCCCACCCTGGCCCCTTGTGTTTGAGCCCCTTGGAGGCAGAGGGCCGCCTATCCCGGGATGCAGGGGTCCTGCGGGGGTCAAGGGACGACGTGGACACTCTCCGGGCGAGAGAGGGCGCCTGCGCCCCGAGAGAGCCCCCGGCAAAATGCCCAGCCCTGGCCCCCATGGCTCCAGCTGCCTCCCCAGCCTCCTGCCATGCGGCCTGGTCCTGCTCACCCGGGCCCAGGTTCGCCGCAGGTGTTTGCCTTTTGCGGACACCAAGGACCGAGGGCCGCGGATGCCTTCACGGGGAGGGGGGTTGGAGCTCTGGGGGACCGAGGTCTCGGCGGTCACAGTCGCTTCTTGCGGAGTTTAGGCCAGACTTTAGAGAGTGGAAGTTGCCAGGTCCAAGTTTGCCGCCAGGGGGCAGGGTGGGGCAGTTTGAACCAGGGCAAGACTCTTAACTGCCCAGGCAGGGCTCAGGCCTGAGTCCCCCGGCAGAACCCGTCGGTTGGCGTGGGTTCCGCTCGTTGGGGCTGGTTCCACCGGGCGCCAAACCTTGCAGGCCCCCTTTTCCGGCCCCAGGTGCCCCGGTCTTCTCTGGGCACTCTGCCTTGCGGGGGTGGGAGAGCTGCCGGGAAGTGTGTTCCACGGGAAAACTCGCGGTCTTCTGGGTGGCACGGAGGGCTTCCCTTTCCCCGGACACGACTCCAGGGACCCTGTTAACCGGGGACGATATGCCAAGGGTGGGGCCCGTTGCCCGGAGGGCTGCTTGTGGTTGGGGGCCTTCCTGCGCATGCGCGGCCCCACGTCTGGGCCTGAAACTAACCAGCCGCGGCTCGGACAAAAGCCATCTCCTGGGGGCCTCCCCCCTGTTCTTCCATCCGTAAAGGGGGACCCGTTTACGGATGGAAGTACAGGGGGATCTTCGCAGTGGTGGGGACGTGACGGAGGGGTCTCCGTGTTTACCGCCACGTAGACAGGTTGCTCCCACCCTGGCCCCTTGTGTTTGAGCCCCTTGGAGGCAGAGGGCCGCCTATCCCGGGATGCAGGGGTCCTGCGGGGGTCAAGGGACGACGTGGACACTCTCCGGGCGAGAGAGGGCCCCTGCGCCCCGATAGAGCCCCCGGCAAAATGCCCAGCCCTGGCCCCCATGGCTCCAGCTGCCTCCCCAGCCTCCTGCCATGCGGCCTGGTCCTGCTCACCTGGGCCCAGGTTCGCCGCAGGTGTTTGCCTTTTGCGGACACCACGGACCGAGGGCCGCGGATGCCTTCACGGGGAGGGGGGTTGGAGCTCTGGGGGACCGAGGTCTCGGCGGTCACAGTCGCTTCTTGCGGAGTTTAGGCCAGACTTTAGAGAGTGGAAGTTGCCAGGTCCAAGTTTGCCGCCAGGGGGCAGGGTGGGGCAGTTTGAACCAGGGCAAGACTCTTAACTGCCCAGGCAGGGCTCAGGCCTGAGTCCCCCGGCAGAACCCGTCGGTGGGCGTGGGTTCCGCTCGATGGGGCTGGCTCCACCGGGCGCGAAACCTTGCAGGCCCCCTTTTCCGGCCCCAGGTGCCCCGGTCTTCTCTGGGCACTCTGCCTTGCGGGGGTGGGAGAGCTGCCGGGAAGTGTGTTCCACGGGAAAACTCGCGGTCTTCTGGGTGGCACGGAGGGCTTCCCTTTCCCCGGACACGACTCCAGGGACCCTGTTAACCGGGCACGATATGCCAAGGGTGGGGCCCGTTGCCCGGAGGGCTGCTTGTGGTTGGGGGCCTTCCTGCGCACGCGCGGCCCCACGTCTGGGCCTGAAACTAACCAGCCGCGGCTCGGACAAAAGCCATCTCCTGGGGGCCTCCCCCCTGTTCTTCCATCCGTAAAGGGGGACCCCTTTACGGATGGAAGAACAGGGGGATCTTCGCAGTGGTGGGGACGTGACGGAGGGGTCTCCGTGTTTTCCGCCACGTAGACAGGTTGCTCCCACCCTGGCCCCTTGTGTTTGAGCCCCTTGGAGGCAGAGGGCCGCCTATCCCGGGATGCAGGGGTCCTGCGGGGGTCAAGGGACGACGTGGACACTCTCCGGGCGAGAGAGGGCGCCTGCGCCCCGAGAGAGCCCCCGGCAAAATGCCCAGCCCTGGCCCCCATGGCTCCAGCTGCCTCCCCAGCCTCCTGCCATGCGGCCTGGTCCTGCTCACCCGGGCCCAGGTTCGCCGCAGGTGTTTGCCTTTTGCGGACACCACGGACCGAGGGCCGCGGATGCCTTCACGGGGAGGGGGGTTGGAGCTCTGGGGGACCGAGGTCTCGGCGGTCACAGTCGCTTCTTGCGGAGTTTAGGCCAGACTTTAGAGAGTGGAAGTTGCCAGGTCCAAGTTTGCCGCCAGGGGGCAGGGTGGGGCAGTTTGAACCAGGGCAAGACTCTTAACTGCCCAGGCAGGGCTCAGGCCTGAGTCCCCCGGCAGAACCCGTCGGTGGGCGTGGGTTCCGCTCGATGGGGCTGGCTCCACCGGGCGCGAAACCTTGCAGGCCCCCTTTTCCGGCCCCAGGTGCCCCGGTCTTCTCTGGGCACTCTGCCTTGCGGGGGTGGGAGAGCTGCCGGGAAGTGTGTTCCACGGGAAAACTCGCGGTCTTCTGGGTGGCACGGAGGGCTTCCCTTTCCCCGGACACGACTCCAGGGACCCTGTTAACCGGGCACGATATGCCAAGGGTGGGGCCCGTTGCCCGGAGGGCTGCTTGTGGTTGGGGGCCTTCCTGCGCACGCGCGGCCCCACGTCTGGGCCTGAAACTAACCAGCCGCGGCTCGGACAAAAGCCATCTCCTGGGGGCCTCCCCCCTGTTCTTCCATCCGTAAAGGGGGACCCCTTTACGGATGGAAGAACAGGGGGATCTTCCCCGTGGTGGGTACGTGACGGAGGGGTCTCCGTGTTTTCCGCCACGTAGACAGGTTGCTCCCACCCTGGCCCCTTGTGTTTGAGCCCCTTGGAGGCAGAGGGCCGCCTATGCCGGGATGCAGGGGTCCTGCGGGGGTCAAGGGACGACGTGGACACTCTCCGGGCGAGAGAGGGAGCCTGCGCCCCGAGAGAGCCCCCGGCAAAATGCCCAGCCCTGGCCCCCATGGCTCCAGCTGCCTCCCCAGCCTCCTGCCATGCGGCCTGGTCCTGCTCACCCGGGCCCAGGTTCGCCGCAGGTGTTTGCCTTTTGCGGACACCAAGGACCGAGGGCCGCGGATGCCTTCACGGGGAGGGGGGTTGGAGCTCTGGGGGACCGAGGTCTCGGCGGTCACAGTCGCTTCTTGCGGAGTTTAGGCCAGACTTTAGAGAGTGGAAGTTGCCAGGTCCAAGTTTGCCGCCAGGGGGCAGGGTGGGGCAGTTAGAACCAGGGCAAGACTCTTAACTGCCCAGGCAGGGCTCAGGCCTGAGTCCCCCGGCAGAACCCGTCGGTGGGCGTGGGTTCCGCTCGATGGGGCTGGCTCCACCGGGCGCGAAACCTTGCAGGCCCCCTTTTCCGGCCCCAGGTGCCCCGGTCTTCTCTGGGCACTCTGCCTTGCGGGGGTGGGAGAGCTGCCGGGAAGTGTGTTCCACGGGAAAACTCGCGGTCTTCTGGGTGGCACGGAGGGCTTCCCTTTCCCCGGACACGACTCCAGGGACCCTGTTAACCGGGCACGATATGCCAAGGGTGGGGCCCGTTGCCCGGAGGGCTGCTTGTGGTTGGGGGCCTTCCTGCGCACGCGCGGCCCCACGTCTGGGCCTGAAACTAACCAGCCGCGGCTCGGACAAAAGCCATCTCCTGGGGGCCTCCCCCCTGTTCTTCCATCCGTAAAGGGGGACCCCTTTACGGATGGAAGAACAGGGGGATCTTCGCAGTGGTGGGGACGTGACGGAGGGGTCTCCGTGTTTTCCGCCACGTAGACAGGTTGCTCCCACCCTGGCCCCTTGTGTTTGAGCCCCTTGGAGGCAGAGGGCCGCCTATCCCGGGATGCAGGGGTCCTGCGGGGGTCAAGGGACGACGTGGACACTCTCCGGGCGAGAGAGGGCGCCTGTGCCCCGAGAGAGCCCCCGGCAAAATGCCCAGCCCTGGCCCCCATGGCTCCAGCTGCCTCCCCAGCCTCCTGCCATGCGGCCTGGTCCTGCTCACCCGGGCCCAGGTTCGCCGCAGGTGTTTGCCTTTTGCGGACACCACGGACCGAGGGCCGCGGATGCCTTCACGGGGAGGGGGGTTGGAGCTCTGGGGGACCGAGGTCTCGGCGGTCACAGTCGCTTCTTGCGGAGTTTAGGCCAGACTTTAGAGAGTGGAAGTTGCCAGGTCCAAGTTTGCCGCCAGGGGGCAGGGTGGGGCAGTTTGAACCAGGGCAAGACTCTTAACTGCCCAGGCAGGGCTCAGGCCTGAGTCCCCCGGCAGAACCCGTCGGTGGGCGTGGGTTCCGCTCGATGGGGCTGGCTCCACCGGGCGCGAAACCTTGCAGGCCCCCTTTTCCGGCCCCAGGTGCCCCGGTCTTCTCTGGGCACTCTGCCTTGCGGGGGTGGGAGAGCTGCCGGGAAGTGTGTTCCACGGGAAAACTCGCGGTCTTCTGGGTGGCACGGAGGGCTTCCCTTTCCCCGGACACGACTCCAGGGACCCTGTTAACCGGGCACGATATGCCAAGGGTGGGGCCCGTTGCCCGGAGGGCTGCTTGTGGTTGGGGGCCTTCCTGCGCACGCGCGGCCCCACGTCTGGGCCTGAAACTAACCAGCCGCGGCTCGGACAAAAGCCATCTCCTGGGGGCCTCCCCCCTGTTCTTCCATCCGTAAAGGGGGACCCCTTTACGGATGGAAGAACAGGGGGATCTTCCCCGTGGTGGGTACGTGACGGAGGGGTCTCCGTGTTTTCCGCCACGTAGACAGGTTGCTCCCACCCTGGCCCCTTGTGTTTGAGCCCCTTGGAGGCAGAGGGCCGCCTATCCCGGGATGCAGGGGTCCTGCGGGGGTCAAGGGACGACGTGGACACTCTCCGGGCGAGAGAGGGCGCCTGCGCCCCGAGAGAGCCCCCGGAAAAATGCCCAGCCCTGGCCCCCATGGCTCCAGCTGCCTCCCCAGCCTCCTGCCATGCGGCCTGGTCCTGCTCACCCGGGCCCAGGTTCGCCGCAGGTGTTTGCCTTTTGCGGACACCAAGGACCGAGGGCCGCGGATGCCTTCACGGGGAGGGGGGTTGGAGCTCTGGGGGACCGAGGTCTCGGCGGTCACAGTCGCTTCTTGCGGAGTTTAGGCCAGACTTTAGAGAGTGGAAGTTGCCAGGTCCAAGATTGCCGCCAGGGGGCAGGGTGGGGCAGTTTGAACCAGTGCAAGACTCTTAACTGCCCAGGCAGGGCTCAGGCCTGAGTCCCCCGGCAGAACCCGTCGGTGGGCGTGGGTTCCGCTCAATGGGGCTGGCTCCAACGGGCGCGAAACCTTGCAGGCCCCCTTTTCCGGCCCCAGGTGCCCCGGTCTTCTCTGGGCACTCTGCCTTGCGGGGGTGGGAGAGCTGCCGGGAAGTGTGTTCCACGGGAAAACTCGCGGTCTTCTGGGTGGCACGGAGGGCTTCCCTTTTCCCGGACACGACTCCAGGGACCCTGTTAACCGGGCACGATATGCCAAGGGTGGGGCCCGTTGCCCGGAGGGCTGCTTGTGGTTGGGGGCCTTCCTGCGCATGCGCGGCCCCACGTCTGGGCCTGAAACTAACCAGCCGCGGCTCGGACAAAAGCCATCTCCTGGGGGCCTCCCCCCTGTTCTTCCATCCGTAAAGGGGGACCCCTTTACGGATGGAAGAACAGGGGGATCTTCGCAGTGGTGGGGACGTGACGGAGGGGCCTCCGTGTTTTCCGCCACGTAGACAGGTTGCTCCCACCCTGGCCCCTTGTGTTTGAGCCCCTTGGAGGCAGAGGGCCGCCTATCCCGGGATGCAGGGGTCCTGCGGGGGTCATGGGACGACGTGGACACTCTCCGGGCGAGAGAGGGCGCCTGCGCCCCGAGAGAGCCCCCGGCAAAATGCCCAGCCCTGGCCCCCATGGCTCCAGCTGCCTCCCCAGCCTCCTGCCATGCGGCCTGGTCCTGCTCACCCGGGCCCAGGTTCGCCGCAGGTGTTTGCCTTTTGCGGACACCACGGACCGAGGGCCGCGGATGCCTTCACGGGGAGGGGGGTTGGAGCTCTGGGGGACCGAGGTCTCGGCGGTCACAGTCGCTTCTTGCGGAGTTTAGGCCAGACTTTAGAGAGTGGAAGTTGCCAGGTCCAAGTTTGCCGCCAGGGGGCAGGGTGGGGCAGTTAGAACCAGGGCAAGACTCTTAACTGCCCAGGCAGGGCTCAGGCCTGAGTCCCCCGGCAGAACCCGTCGGTGGGCGTGGGTTCCGCTCGATGGGGCTGGCTCCACCGGGCGCGAAACCTTGCAGGCCCCCTTTTCCGGCCCCAGGTGCCCCGGTCTTCTCTGGGCACTCTGCCTTGCGGGGGTGGGAGAGCTGCCGGGAAGTGTGTTCCACGGGAAAACTCGCGGTCTTCTGGGTTGCACGGACGGCTCCCCTTTCCCCGGACACGACTCCAGGGACCCTGTTAACCGGGCACGATATGCCAAGGGTGGGGCCCGTTGCCCGGAGGGCTGCTTGTGGTTGGGGGCCTTCCTGAGCACGCGCGGCCCCACGTCTGGGCCTGAAACTAACCAGCCGCGGCTCGGACAAAAGCCATCTCCTGGGGGCCTCCCCCCTGTTCTTCCATCCGTAAAGGGGGACCCCTTTACGGATGGAAGAACAGGGGGATCTTCGCAGTGGTGGGGACGTGACGGAGGGGTCTCCGTGTTTTCCGCCACGTAGACAGGTTGCTCCCACCCTGGCCCCTTGTGTTTGAGCCCCTTGGAGGCAGAGGGCCGCCTATCCCGGGATGCAGGGGTCCTGCGGGGGTCAAGGGACGACGTGGACACTCTCCGGGCGAGAGAGGGCGCCTGCGCCCCGAGAGAGCCCCCGGCAAAATGCCCAGCCCTGGCCCCCATGGCTCCAGCTGCCTCCCCAGCCTCCTGCCATGCGGCCTGGTCCTGCTCACCCGGGCCCAGGTTCGCCGCAGGTGTTTGCCTTTTGCGGACACCACGGACCGAGGGCCGCGGATGCCTTCACGGGGAGGGGGGTTGGAGCTCTGGGGGACCGAGGTCTCGGCGGTCACAGTCGCTTCTTGCGGAGTTTAGGCCAGACTTTAGAGAGTGGAAGTTGCCAGGTCCAAGTTTGCCGCCAGGGGGCAGGGTGGGGCAGTTTGAACCAGGGCAAGACTCTTAACTGCCCAGACAGGGCTCAGGCCTGAGTCCCCCGGCAGAACCCGTCGGTGGGCGTGGGTTCCGCTCGATGGGGCTGGCTCCACCGGGCGCGAAACCTTGCAGGCCCCCTTTTCCGGCCCCAGGTGCCCCGGTCTTCTCTGGGCACTCTGCCTTGCGGGGGTGGGAGAGCTGCCGGGAAGTGTGTTCCACGGGAAAACTCGCGGTCTTCTGGGTGGCACGGAGGGCTTCCCTTTCCCCGGACACGACTCCAGGGACCCTGTTAACCGGGCACGATATGCCAAGGGTGGGGCCCGTTGCCCGGAGGGCTGCTTGTGGTTGGGGGCCTTCCTGCGCACGCGCGGCCCCACGTCTGGGCCTGAAACTAACCAGCCGCGGCTCGGACAAAAGCCATCTCCTGGGGGCCTCCCCCCTGTTCTTCCATCCGTAAAGGGGGACCCCTTTACGGATGGAAGAACAGGGGGATCTTCCCCGTGGTGGGTACGTGACGGAGGGGTCTCCGTGTTTTCCGCCACGTAGACAGGTTGCTCCCACCCTGGCCCCTTGTGTTTGAGCCCCTTGGAGGCAGAGGGCCGCCTATCCCGGGATGCAGGGGTCCTGCGGGGGTCAAGGGACGACGTGGACACTCTCCGGGCGAGAGAGGGCGCCTGCGCCCCGAGAGAGCCCCCGGAAAAATGCCCAGCCCTGGCCCCCATGGCTCCAGCTGCCTCCCCAGCCTCCTGCCATGCGGCCTGGTCCTGCTCACCCGGGCCCAGGTTCGCCGCAGGTGTTTGCCTTTTGCGGACACCAAGGACCGAGGGCCGCGGATGCCTTCACGGGGAGGGGGGTTGGAGCTCTGGGGGACCGAGGTCTCGGCGGTCACAGTCGCTTCTTGCGGAGTTTAGGCCAGACTTTAGAGAGTGGAAGTTGCCAGGTCCAAGATTGCCGCCAGGGGGCAGGGTGGGGCAGTTTGAACCAGTGCAAGACTCTTAACTGCCCAGGCAGGGCTCAGGCCTGAGTCCCCCGGCAGAACCCGTCGGTGGGCGTGGGTTCCGCTCAATGGGGCTGGCTCCAACGGGCGCGAAACCTTGCAGGCCCCCTTTTCCGGCCCCAGGTGCCCCGGTCTTCTCTGGGCACTCTGCCTTGCGGGGGTGGGAGAGCTGCCGGGAAGTGTGTTCCACGGGAAAACTCGCGGTCTTCTGGGTGGCACGGAGGGCTTCCCTTTTCCCGGACACGACTCCAGGGACCCTGTTAACCGGGCACGATATGCCAAGGGTGGGGCCCGTTGCCCGGAGGGCTGCTTGTGGTTGGGGGCCTTCCTGCGCATGCGCGGCCCCACGTCTGGGCCTGAAACTAACCAGCCGCGGCTCGGACAAAAGCCATCTCCTGGGGGCCTCCCCCCTGTTCTTCCATCCGTAAAGGGGGACCCCTTTACGGATGGAAGAACAGGGGGATCTTCGCAGTGGTGGGGACGTGACGGAGGGGCCTCCGTGTTTTCCGCCACGTAGACAGGTTGCTCCCACCCTGGCCCCTTGTGTTTGAGCCCCTTGGAGGCAGAGGGCCGCCTATCCCGGGATGCAGGGGTCCTGCGGGGGTCATGGGACGACGTGGACACTCTCCGGGCGAGAGAGGGCGCCTGCGCCCCGAGAGAGCCCCCGGCAAAATGCCCAGCCCTGGCCCCCATGGCTCCAGCTGCCTCCCCAGCCTCCTGCCATGCGGCCTGGTCCTGCTCACCCGGGCCCAGGTTCGCCGCAGGTGTTTGCCTTTTGCGGACACCACGGACCGAGGGCCGCGGATGCCTTCACGGGGAGGGGGGTTGGAGCTCTGGGGGACCGAGGTCTCGGCGGTCACAGTCGCTTCTTGCGGAGTTTAGGCCAGACTTTAGAGAGTGGAAGTTGCCAGGTCCAAGTTTGCCGCCAGGGGGCAGGGTGGGGCAGTTAGAACCAGGGCAAGACTCTTAACTGCCCAGGCAGGGCTCAGGCCTGAGTCCCCCGGCAGAACCCGTCGGTGGGCGTGGGTTCCGCTCGATGGGGCTGGCTCCACCGGGCGCGAAACCTTGCAGGCCCCCTTTTCCGGCCCCAGGTGCCCCGGTCTTCTCTGGGCACTCTGCCTTGCGGGGGTGGGAGAGCTGCCGGGAAGTGTGTTCCACGGGAAAACTCGCGGTCTTCTGGGTTGCACGGACGGCTCCCCTTTCCCCGGACACGACTCCAGGGACCCTGTTAACCGGGCACGATATGCCAAGGGTGGGGCCCGTTGCCCGGAGGGCTGCTTGTGGTTGGGGGCCTTCCTGAGCACGCGCGGCCCCACGTCTGGGCCTGAAACTAACCAGCCGCGGCTCGGACAAAAGCCATCTCCTGGGGGCCTCCCCCCTGTTCTTCCATCCGTAAAGGGGGACCCCTTTACGGATGGAAGAACAGGGGGATCTTCGCAGTGGTGGGGACGTGACGGAGGGGTCTCCGTGTTTTCCGCCACGTAGACAGGTTGCTCCCACCCTGGCCCCTTGTGTTTGAGCCCCTTGGAGGCAGAGGGCCGCCTATCCCGGGATGCAGGGGTCCTGCGGGGGTCAAGGGACGACGTGGACACTCTCCGGGCGAGAGAGGGCGCCTGCGCCCCGAGAGAGCCCCCGGCAAAATGCCCAGCCCTGGCCCCCATGGCTCCAGCTGCCTCCCCAGCCTCCTGCCATGCGGCCTGGTCCTGCTCACCCGGGCCCAGGTTCGCCGCAGGTGTTTGCCTTTTGCGGACACCACGGACCGAGGGCCGCGGATGCCTTCACGGGGAGGGGGGTTGGAGCTCTGGGGGACCGAGGTCTCGGCGGTCACAGTCGCTTCTTGCGGAGTTTAGGCCAGACTTTAGAGAGTGGAAGTTGCCAGGTCCAAGTTTGCCGCCAGGGGGCAGGGTGGGGCAGTTTGAACCAGGGCAAGACTCTTAACTGCCCAGACAGGGCTCAGGCCTGAGTCCCCCGGCAGAACCCGTCGGTGGGCGTGGGTTCCGCTCGATGGGGCTGGCTCCACCGGGCGCGAAACCTTGCAGGCCCCCTTTTCGGGCCCCAGGTGCCCCGGTCTTCTCTGGGCACTCTGCCTTGCGGGGGTGGGAGAGCTGCCGGGAAGTGTGTTCCACGGGAAAACTCGCGGTCTTCTGGGTGGCACGGAGGGCTTCCCTTTCCCCGGACACGACTCCAGGGACCCTGTTAACCGGGCACGATATGCCAAGGGTGGGGCCCGTTGCCCGGAGGGCTGCTTGTGGTTGGGGGCCTTCCTGCGCACGCGCGGCCCCACGTCTGGGCCTGAAACTAACCAGCCGCGGCTCGGACAAAAGCCATCTCCTGGGGGCCTCCCCCCTGTTCTTCCATCCGTAAAGGGGGACCCCTTTACGGATGGAAGAACAGGGGGATCTTCCCCGTGGTGGGTACGTGACGGAGGGGTCTCCGTGTTTTCCGCCACGTAGACAGGTTGCTCCCACCCTGGCCCCTTGTGTTTGAGCCCCTTGGAGGCAGAGGGCCGCCTATCCCGGGATGCAGGGGTCCTGCGGGGGTCAAGGGACGACGTGGACACTCTCCGGGCGAGAGAGGGCGCCTGCGCCCCGAGAGAGCCCCCGGCAAAATGCCCAGCCCTGGCCCCCATGGCTCCAGCTGCCTCCCCAGCCTCCTGCCATGCGGCCTGGTCCTGCTCACCCGGGCCCAGGTTCGCCGCAGGTGTTTGCCTTTTGCGGACACCAAGGACCGAGGGCCGCGGATGCCTTCACGGGGAGGGGGGTTGGAGCTCTGGGGGACCGAGGTCTCGGCGGTCACAGTCGCTTCTTGCGGAGTTTAGGCCAGACTTTAGAGAGTGGAAGTTGCCAGGTCCAAGATTGCCGCCAGGGGGCAGGGTGGGGCAGTTTGAACCAGTGCAAGACTCTTAACTGCCCAGGCAGGGCTCAGGCCTGAGTCCCCCGGCAGAACCCGTCGGTGGGCGTGGGTTCCGCTCAATGGGGCTGGCTCCAACGGGCGCGAAACCTTGCAGGCCCCCTTTTCCGGCCCCAGGTGCCCCGGTCTTCTCTGGGCACTCTGCCTTGCGGGGGTGGGAGAGCTGCCGGGAAGTGTGTTCCACGGGAAAACTCGCGGTCTTCTGGGTGGCACGGAGGGCTTCCCTTTTCCCGGACACGACTCCAGGGACCCTGTTAACCGGGCACGATATGCCAAGGGTGGGGCCCGTTGCCCGGAGGGCTGCTTGTGGTTGGGGGCCTTCCTGCGCATGCGCGGCCCCACGTCTGGGCCTGAAACTAACCAGCCGCGGCTCGGACAAAAGCCATCTCCTGGGGGCCTCCCCCCTGTTCTTCCATCCGTAAAGGGGGACCCCTTTACGGATGGAAGAACAGGGGGATCTTCGCAGTGGTGGGGACGTGACGGAGGGGCCTCCGTGTTTTCCGCCACGTAGACAGGTTGCTCCCACCCTGGCCCCTTGTGTTTGAGCCCCTTGGAGGCAGAGGGCCGCCTATCCCGGGATGCAGGGGTCCTGCGGGGGTCATGGGACGACGTGGACACTCTCCGGGCGAGAGAGGGCGCCTGCGCCCCGAGAGAGCCCCCGGCAAAATGCCCAGCCCTGGCCCCCATGGCTCCAGCTGCCTCCCCAGCCTCCTGCCATGCGGCCTGGTCCTGCTCACCCGGGCCCAGGTTCGCCGCAGGTGTTTGCCTTTTGCGGACACCACGGACCGAGGGCCGCGGATGCCTTCACGGGGAGGGGGGTTGGAGCTCTGGGGGACCGAGGTCTCGGCGGTCACAGTCGCTTCTTGCGGAGTTTAGGCCAGACTTTAGAGAGTGGAAGTTGCCAGGTCCAAGTTTGCCGCCAGGGGGCAGGGTGGGGCAGTTAGAACCAGGGCAAGACTCTTAACTGCCCAGGCAGGGCTCAGGCCTGAGTCCCCCGGCAGAACCCGTCGGTGGGCGTGGGTTCCGCTCGATGGGGCTGGCTCCACCGGGCGCGAAACCTTGCAGGCCCCCTTTTCCGGCCCCAGGTGCCCCGGTCTTCTCTGGGCACTCTGCCTTGCGGGGGTGGGAGAGCTGCCGGGAAGTGTGTTCCACGGGAAAACTCGCGTCTTCTGGGTTGCACGGACGGCTCCCCTTTCCCCGGACACGACTCCAGGGACCCTGTTAACCGGGCACGATATGCCAAGGGTGGGGCCCGTTGCCCGGAGGGCTGCTTGTGGTTGGGGGCCTTCCTGAGCACGCGCGGCCCCACGTCTGGGCCTGAAACTAACCAGCCGCGGCTCGGACAAAAGCCATCTCCTGGGGGCCTCCCCCCTGTTCTTCCATCCGTAAAGGGGGACCCCTTTACGGATGGAAGAACAGGGGGATCTTCGCAGTGGTGGGGACGTGACGGAGGGGTCTCCGTGTTTTCCGCCACGTAGACAGGTTGCTCCCACCCTGGCCCCTTGTGTTTGAGCCCCTTGGAGGCAGAGGGCCGCCTATCCCGGGATGCAGGGGTCCTGCGGGGGTCAAGGGACGACGTGGACACTCTCCGGGCGAGAGAGGGCGCCTGCGCCCCGAGAGAGCCCCCGGCAAAATGCCCAGCCCTGGCCCCCATGGCTCCAGCTGCCTCCCCAGCCTCCTGCCATGCGGCCTGGTCCTGCTCACCCGGGCCCAGGTTCGCCGCAGGTGTTTGCCTTTTGCGGACACCACGGACCGAGGGCCGCGGATGCCTTCACGGGGAGGGGGGTTGGAGCTCTGGGGGACCGAGGTCTCGGCGGTCACAGTCGCTTCTTGCGGAGTTTAGGCCAGACTTTAGAGAGTGGAAGTTGCCAGGTCCAAGTTTGCCGCCAGGGGGCAGGGTGGGGCAGTTTGAACCAGGGCAAGACTCTTAACTGCCCAGACAGGGCTCAGGCCTGAGTCCCCCGGCAGAACCCGTCGGTGGGCGTGGGTTCCGCTCGATGGGGCTGGCTCCACCGGGCGCGAAACCTTGCAGGCCCCCTTTTCCGGCCCCAGGTGCCCCGGTCTTCTCTGGGCACTCTGCCTTGCGGGGGTGGGAGAGCTGCCGGGAAGTGTGTTCCACGGGAAAACTCGCGGTCTTCTGGGTGGCACGGAGGGCTTCCCTTTCCCCGGACACGACTCCAGGGACCCTGTTAACCGGGCACGATATGCCAAGGGTGGGGCCCGTTGCCCGGAGGGCTGCTTGTGGTTGGGGGCCTTCCTGCGCACGCGCGGCCCCACGTCTGGGCCTGAAACTAACCAGCCGCGGCTCGGACAAAAGCCATCTCCTGGGGGCCTCCCCCCTGTTCTTCCATCCGTAAAGGGGGACCCCTTTACGGATGGAAGAACAGGGGGATCTTCGCAGTGGTGGGGACGTGACGGAGGGGTCTCCGTGTTTTCCGCCACGTAGACAGGTTGCTCCCACCCTGGCCCCTTGTGTTTGAGCCCCTTGGAGGCAGAGGGCCGCCTATCCCGGGATGCAGGGGTCCTGCGGGGGTCATGGGACGACGTGGACACTCTCCGGGCGAGAGAGGGCGCCTGCGCCCCGAGAGAGCCCCCGGCAAAATGCCCAGTCCTGGCCCCCATGGCTCCAGCTGCCTCCCCAGCCTCCTGCCATGCGGCCTGGTCCTGCTCACCCGGGCCCAGGTTCGCCGCAGGTGTTTGCCTTTTGCGGACACCAAGGACCGAGGGCCGCGGATGCCTTCACGGGGAGGGGGGTTGGAGCTCTGGGGGACCGAGGTCTCGGCGGTCACAGTCGCTTCTTGCGGAGTTTAGGCCAGACTTTAGAGAGTGGAAGTTGCCAGGTCCAAGTTTGCCGCCAGGGGGCCGGGTGGGGCAGTTAGAACCAGGGCAAGACTCTTAACTGCCCAGGCAGGGCTCAGGCCTGAGTCCCCCGGCAGAACCCGTCGGTGGGCGTGGGTTCCACTCGATGGGGCTGGCTCCACCGGGCGCGAAACCTTGCAGGCCCCCTTTTGCGGCCCCAGGTGCCCCGGTCTTCTCTGGGCACTCTGCCTTGCGGGGGTGGGAGAGCTGCCGGGAAGTGTGTTCCACGGGAAAACTCTCGGTCTTCTGGGTGGCACGGAGGGCTTCCCTTTCCCCGGACACGACTCCAGGGACCGTGTTAACCGGGCACGATATGCCAAGGGTGGGGCCCGTTGCCCGGAGGGCTGCTTGTGGTTGGGGGTCTTCCTGCGCATGCGCGGCCCCACGTCTGGGCCTGAAACTAACCAGCCGCGGCTCGGACAAAAGCCATCTCCTGGGGGCCTCCCCCCTGTTCTTCCATCCGTAAAGGGGGACCACTTTACGGATGGAAGAACAGGGGGATCTTCGCAGTGGTGGGGACGTGACGGAGGGGTCTCCGTGTTTTCCGCCACGTAGACAGGTTGCTCCCACCCTGGCCCCTTGTGTTTGAGCCCCTTGGAGGCAGAGGGCCGCCTATCCCGGGATGCAGGGGTCCTGCGGGGGTCATGGGACGACGTGGACACTCTCCGGGCGAGAGAGGGCGCCTGCGCCCCGAGAGAGCCCCCGGCAAAATGCCCAGCCCTGGCGCCCATGGCTCCAGCTGCCTCCCCAGCCTCCTGCCATGCGGCCTGGTCCTGCTCACCCGGGCCCAGGTTCGCCGCAGGTGTTTGCCTTTTGCGGACACCACGGACCGAGGGCCGCGGATGCCTTCACGGGGAGGGGGGTTGGAGCTCTGGGGGACCGAGGTCTCGGCGGTCACAGTCGCTTCTTGCGGAGTTTAGGCCAGACTTTAGAGAGTGGAAGTTGCCAGGTCCAAGTTTGCCGCCAGGGGGCAGGGTGGGGCAGTTAGAACCAGGGCAAGACTCTTAACTGCCCAGGCAGGGCTCAGGCCTGAGTCCCCCGGCAGAACCCGTCGGTTGGCGTGGGTTCCGCTCGATGGGGCTGGCTCCACCGGGCGCGAAACCTTGCAGGCCCCCTTTTCCGGCCCCAGGTGCCCCGGTCTACTCTGGGCACTCTGCCTTGCGGGGGTGGGAGAGCTGCCGGAAAGTGTGTTCCACGGGAAAACTCTCGGTCTTCTGGGTGGCACGGAGGGCTTCCCTTTCCCCGGACACGACTCCAGGGACCCTGTTAACCGGGCACGATATGCCAAGGGTGGGGCCCGTTGCCCGGAGGGTGCTTGTGGTTGGGGGTCTTCCTGCGCATGCGCGGCCCCACGTCTGGGCCTGAAACTAACCAGCCGCGGCTCGGACAAAAGCCATCTCCTGGGGGCCTCCCCCCTGTTCTTCCATCCGTAAAGGGGGACCACTTTACGGATGGAAGAACAGGGGGATCTTCGCAGTGGTGGGGACGTGACGGAGGGGTCTCCGTGTTTTCCGCCACGTAGACAGGTTGCTCCCACCCTGGCCCCTTGTGTTTGAGCCCCTTGGAGGCAGAGGGCCGCCTATCCCGGGATGCAGGGGTCCTGCGGGGGTCATGGGACGACGTGGACACTCTCCGGGCGAGAGAGGGCGCCTGCGCCCCGAGAGAGCCCCCGGCAAAATGCCCAGCCCTGGCGCCCATGGCTCCAGCTGCCTCCCCAGCCTCCTGCCATGCGGCCTGGTCCTGCTCACCCGGGCCCAGGTTCGCCGCAGGTGTTTGCCTTTTGCGGACACCACGGACCGAGGGCCGCGGATGCCTTCACGGGGAGGGGGGTTGGAGCTCTGGGGGACCGAGGTCTCGGCGGTCACAGTCGCTTCTTGCGGAGTTTAGGCCAGACTTTAGAGAGTGGAAGTTGCCAGGTCCAAGTTTGCCGCCAGGGGGCAGGGTGGGGCAGTTAGAACCAGGGCAAGACTCTTAACTGCCCAGGCAGGGCTCAGGCCTGAGTCCCCCGGCAGAACCCGTCGGTTGGCGTGGGTTCCGCTCGATGGGGCTGGCTCCACCGGGCGCGAAACCTTGCAGGCCCCCTTTTCCGGCCCCAGGTGCCCCGGTCTACTCTGGGCACTCTGCCTTGCGGGGGTGGGAGAGCTGCCGGAAAGTGTGTTCCACGGGAAAACTCGCGGTCTTCTGGGTGGCACGGAGGGCTTCCCTTTCCCCGGACACGACTCCAGGGACCCTGTTAACCGGGCACGATATGCCAAGGGTGGGGCCCGTTGCCCGGAGGGCTGCTTGTGGTTGGGGGCCTTCCTGCGCACGCGCGGCCCCACGTCTGGGCCTGAAACTAACCAGCCGCGGCTCGGACAAAAGCCATCTCCTGGGGGCCTCCCCCCTGTTCTTCCATCCGTAAAGGGGGACCCCTTTACGGATGGAAGAACAGGGGGATCTTCGCAGTGGTGGGGACGTGACGGAGGGGTCTCCGTGTTTTCCGCCACGTAGACAGGTTGCTCCCACCCTGGCCCCTTGTGTTTGAGCCCCTTGGAGGCAGAGGGCCGCCTATCCCGGGATGCAGGGGTCCTGCGGGGGTCATGGGACGACGTGGACACTCTCCGGGCGAGAGAGGGCGCCTGCGCCCCGAGAGAGCCCCCGGCAAAATGCCCAGCCCTGGCCCCCATGGCTCCAGCTGCCTCCCCAGCCTCCTGCCATGCGGCCTGGTCCTGCTCACCCGGGCCCAGGTTCGCCGCAGGTGTTTGCCTTTTGCGGACACCACGGACCGAGGGCCGCGGATGCCTTCACGGGGAGGGTGATTGGAGCTCTGGGGGACCGAGGTCTCGGCGGTCACAGTCGCTTCTTGCGGAGTTTAGGCCAGACTTTAGAGAGTGGATGTTGCCAGGTCCAAGTTTGCCGCCAGGGGGGCAGGGTGGGGCAGTTTGAACCAGGGCAAGACTCTTAACTGCCCAGGCAGGGCTTAGTCCTGAGTCCCCCGGCAGAACCCGTCGGTGGGCGTGGGTTCCGCTCGATGGGGCTGGCTCCACCGGGCGCGAAACCTTGCAGGCCCCCTTTTCCGGCCCCAGGTGCCCCGGTCTACTCTGGGCACTCTGCCTTGCGGGGGTGGGAGAGCTGCCGGAAAGTGTGTTCCACGGGAAAACTCGCGGTCTTCTGGGTAGCACGGAGGGCTTCCCTTTCCCCGGACACGACTCCAGGGACCCTGTTAACCGGGCACGATATGCCAAGGGTGGGGCCCGTTGCCCGGAGGGCTGCTTGTGGTTGGGGGCCTTCCTGCGCACGCGCGGCCCCACGTCTGGGCCTGAAACTAACCAGCCGCGGCTCGGACAAAAGCCATCTCCTGGGGGCCTCCCCCCTGTTCTTCCATCCGTAAAGGGGGACCCCTTTACGGATGGAAGAACAGGGGGATCTTCCCCGTGGTGGGTACGTGACGGAGGGGTCTCCGTGTTTTCCGCCACGTAGACAGGTTGCTCCCACCCTGGCCCCTTGTGTTTGAGCCCCTTGGAGGCAGAGGGCCGCCTATCCCGGGATGCAGGGGTCCTGCGGGGGTCAAGGGACGACGTGGACACTCTCCGGGCGAGAGAGGGCGCCTGCGCCCCGAGAGAGCCCCCGGCAAAATGCCCAGCCCTGGCCCCCATGGCTCCAGCTGCCTCCCCAGCCTCCTGCCATGCGGCCTGGTCCTCCTCACCCGGACCCAGGTTCGCCGCAGGTGTTTGCCTTTTGCGGACACCACGGACCGAGGGCCGCGGATGCCTTCACGGGGAGGGGGGTTGGAGCTCTGGGGGACCGAGGTCTTGGCGGTCACAGTCGCTTCTTGCGGAGTTTAGGCCAGACTTTAGAGAGTGGAAGTTGCCAGGTCCAAGTTTGCCGGCAGGGGGCAGGGTGGGGCAGTTAGAACCAGGGCAAGACTCTTAACTGCCCAGGCAGGGCTCAGGCCTGAGTCCCCCGGCAGAACCCGTCGGTGGGCGTGGGTTCCGCTCGATGGGGCTGGCTCCACCGGGCGAGAAACCTTGCAGGCCCCCTTTTCCGGCCCCAGGTGCCCCGGTCTTCTCTGGGCACTCTGCCTTGCGGGGGTGGGAGAGCTGCCGGGAAGTGTGTTCCACGGGAAAACTCGCGGTCTTCTGGGTGGCACGGAGGGCTTCCCTTTCCCCGGACACGACTCCAGGGACCCTGTTAACCGGGCACGATATGCCAAGGGTGGGGCCCGTTGCCCGGAGGGCTGCTTGTGGTTGGGGGCCTTCCTGCGCACGCGCGGCCCCACGTCTGGGCCTGAAACTAACCAGCCGCGGCTCGGACAAAAGCCATCTCCTGGGGGCCTCCCCCCTGTTCTTCCATCCGTAAAGGGGGACCCCTTTACGGATGGAAGAACAGGGGGATCTTCGCAGTGGTGGGGACGTGACGGAGGGGTCTCCGTGTTTTCCGCCACGTAGACAGGTTGCTCCCACCCTGGCCCCTTGTGTTTGAGCCCCTTGGAGGCAGAGGGCCGCCTATCCCGGGATGCAGGGGTCCTGCGGGGGTCAAGGGACGACGTGGACACTCTCCGGGCGAGAGAGGGCGCCTGCGCCCCGAGAGAGCCCCCGGCAAAATGCCCAGCCCTGGCCCCCATGGCTCCAGCTGCCTCCCCAGCCTCCTGCCATGCGGCCTGGTCCTGCTCACCCGGGCCCAGGTTCGCCGCAGGTGTTTGCCTTTTGCGGACACCACGGACCGAGGGCCGCGGATGCCTTCACGGGGAGGGGGGTTGGAGCTCTGGGGGACCGAGGTCTCGGCGGTCACAGTCGCTTCTTGCGGAGTTTAGGCCAGACTTTAGAGAGTGGAAGTTGCCAGGTCCAAGTTTGCCGCCAGGGGGCAGGGTGGGGCAGTTTGAACCAGGGCAAGACTCTTAACTGCCCAGGCAGGGCTCAGGCCTGAGTCCCCCGGCAGAACCCGTCGGTGGGCGTGGGTTCCGCTCGATGGGGCTGGCTCCACCGGGCGCGAAACCTTGCAGGCCCCCTTTTCCGGCCCCAGGTGCCCCGGTCTTCTCTGGGCACTCTGCCTTGCGGGGGTGGGAGAGCTGCCGGGAAGTGTGTTCCACGGGAAAACTCGCTGTCTTCTGGGTGGCACGGAGGGCTTCCCTTTCCCCGGACACGACTCCAGGGACCCTGTTAACCGGGCACGATATGCCAAGGGTGGGGCCCGTTGCCCGGAGGGCTGCTTGTGGTTGGGGGCCTTCCTGCGCACGCGCGGCCCCACGTCTGGGCCTGAAACTAACCAGCCGCGGCTCGGACAAAAGCCATCTCCTGGGGGCCTCCCCCCTGTTCTTCCATCCGTAAAGGGGGACCCCTTTACGGATGGAAGAACAGGGGGATCTTCCCCGTGGTGGGTACGTGACGGAGGGGTCTCCGTGTTTTCCGCCACGTAGACAGGTTGCTCCCACCCTGGCCCCTTGTGTTTGAGCCCCTTGGAGGCAGAGGGCCGCCTATCCCGGGATGCAGGGGTCCTGCGGGGGTCAAGGGACGACGTGGACACTCTCCGGGCGAGAGAGGGCGCCTGCGCCCCGAGAGAGCCCCCGGCAAAATGCCCAGCCCTGGCCCCCATGGCTCCAGCTGCCTCCCCAGCCTCCTGCCATGCGGCCTGGTCCTGCTCACCCGGGCCCAGGTTCGCCGCAGGTGTTTGCCTTTTGCGGACACCACGGACCGAGGGCCGCGGATGCCTTCACGGGGAGGGGGGTTGGAGCTCTGGGGGACCGAGGTCTCGGCGGTCACAGTCGCTTCTTGCGGAGTTTAGGCCAGACTTTAGAGAGTGGAAGTTGCCAGGTCCAAGTTTGCCGCCAGGGGGCAGGGTGGGGCAGTTTGAACCAGGGCAAGACTCTTAACTGCCCAGACAGGGCTCAGGCCTGAGTCCCCCGGCAGAACCCGTCGGTGGGCGTGGGTTCCGCTCGATGGGGCTGGCTCCACCGGGCGCGAAACCTTGCAGGCCCCCTTTTCCGGCCCCAGGTGCCCCGGTCTTCTCTGGGCACTCTGCCTTGCGGGGGTGGGAGAGCTGCCGGGAAGTGTGTTCCACGGGAAAACTCGCGGTCTTCTGGGTGGCACGGAGGGCTTCCCTTTCCCCGGACACGACTCCAGGGACCCTGTTAACCGGGCACGATATGCCAAGGGTGGGGCCCGTTGCCCGGAGGGCTGCTTGTGGTTGGGGGCCTTCCTGCGCACGCGCGGCCCCACGTCTGGGCCTGAAACTAACCAGCCGCGGCTCGGACAAAAGCCATCTCCTGGGGGCCTCCCCCCTGTTCTTCCATCCGTAAAGGGGGACCCCTTTACGGATGGAAGAACAGGGGGATCTTCGCAGTGGTGGGGACGTGACGGAGGGGTCTCCGTGTTTTCCGCCACGTAGACAGGTTGCTCCCACCCTGGCCCCTTGTGTTTGAGCCCCTTGGAGGCAGAGGGCCGCCTATCCCGGGATGCAGGGGTCCTGCGGGGGTCATGGGACGACGTGGACACTCTCCGGGCGAGAGAGGGCGCCTGCGCCCCGAGAGAGCCCCCGGCAAAATGCCCAGTCCTGGCCCCCATGGCTCCAGCTGCCTCCCCAGCCTCCTGCCATGCGGCCTGGTCCTGCTCACCCGGGCCCAGGTTCGCCGCAGGTGTTTGCCTTTTGCGGACACCAAGGACCGAGGGCCGCGGATGCCTTCACGGGGAGGGGGGTTGGAGCTCTGGGGGACCGAGGTCTCGGCGGTCACAGTCGCTTCTTGCGGAGTTTAGGCCAGACTTTAGAGAGTGGAAGTTGCCAGGTCCAAGTTTGCCGCCAGGGGGCCGGGTGGGGCAGTTAGAACCAGGGCAAGACTCTTAACTGCCCAGGCAGGGCTCAGGCCTGAGTCCCCCGGCAGAACCCGTCGGTGGGCGTGGGTTCCACTCGATGGGGCTGGCTCCACCGGGCGCGAAACCTTGCAGGCCCCCTTTTGCGGCCCCAGGTGCCCCGGTCTTCTCTGGGCACTCTGCCTTGCGGGGGTGGGAGAGCTGCCGGGAAGTGTGTTCCACGGGAAAACTCTCGGTCTTCTGGGTGGCACGGAGGGCTTCCCTTTCCCCGGACACGACTCCAGGGACCCTGTTAACCGGGCACGATATGCCAAGGGTGGGGCCCGTTGCCCGGAGGGCTGCTTGTGGTTGGGGGTCTTCCTGCGCATGCGCGGCCCCACGTCTGGGCCTGAAACTAACCAGCCGCGGCTCGGACAAAAGCCATCTCCTGGGGGCCTCCCCCCTGTTCTTCCATCCGTAAAGGGGGACCACTTTACGGATGGAAGAACAGGGGGATCTTCGCAGTGGTGGGGACGTGACGGAGGGGTCTCCGTGTTTTCCGCCACGTAGACAGGTTGCTCCCACCCTGGCCCCTTGTGTTTGAGCCCCTTGGAGGCAGAGGGCCGCCTATCCCGGGATGCAGGGGTCCTGCGGGGGTCATGGGACGACGTGGACACTCTCCGGGCGAGAGAGGGCGCCTGCGCCCCGAGAGAGCCCCCGGCAAAATGCCCAGCCCTGGCGCCCATGGCTCCAGCTGCCTCCCCAGCCTCCTGCCATGCGGCCTGGTCCTGCTCACCCGGGCCCAGGTTCGCCGCAGGTGTTTGCCTTTTGCGGACACCACGGACCGAGGGCCGCGGATGCCTTCACGGGGAGGGGGGTTGGAGCTCTGGGGGACCGAGGTCTCGGCGGTCACAGTCGCTTCTTGCGGAGTTTAGGCCAGACTTTAGAGAGTGGAAGTTGCCAGGTCCAAGTTTGCCGCCAGGGGGCAGGGTGGGGCAGTTAGAACCAGGGCAAGACTCTTAACTGCCCAGGCAGGGCTCAGGCCTGAGTCCCCCGGCAGAACCCGTCGGTTGGCGTGGGTTCCGCTCGATGGGGCTGGCTCCACCGGGCGCGAAACCTTGCAGGCCCCCTTTTCCGGCCCCAGGTGCCCCGGTCTACTCTGGGCACTCTGCCTTGCGGGGGTGGGAGAGCTGCCGGAAAGTGTGTTCCACGGGAAAACTCTCGGTCTTCTGGGTGGCACGGAGGGCTTCCCTTTCCCCGGACACGACTCCAGGGACCCTGTTAACCGGGCACGATATGCCAAGGGTGGGGCCCGTTGCCCGGAGGGTGCTTGTGGTTGGGGGTCTTCCTGCGCATGCGCGGCCCCACGTCTGGGCCTGAAACTAACCAGCCGCGGCTCGGACAAAAGCCATCTCCTGGGGGCCTCCCCCCTGTTCTTCCATCCGTAAAGGGGGACCACTTTACGGATGGAAGAACAGGGGGATCTTCGCAGTGGTGGGGACGTGACGGAGGGGTCTCCGTGTTTTCCGCCACGTAGACAGGTTGCTCCCACCCTGGCCCCTTGTGTTTGAGCCCCTTGGAGGCAGAGGGCCGCCTATCCCGGGATGCAGGGGTCCTGCGGGGGTCATGGGACGACGTGGACACTCTCCGGGCGAGAGAGGGCGCCTGCGCCCCGAGAGAGCCCCCGGCAAAATGCCCAGCCCTGGCGCCCATGGCTCCAGCTGCCTCCCCAGCCTCCTGCCATGCGGCCTGGTCCTGCTCACCCGGGCCCAGGTTCGCCGCAGGTGTTTGCCTTTTGCGGACACCACGGACCGAGGGCCGCGGATGCCTTCACGGGGAGGGGGGTTGGAGCTCTGGGGGACCGAGGTCTCGGCGGTCACAGTCGCTTCTTGCGGAGTTTAGGCCAGACTTTAGAGAGTGGAAGTTGCCAGGTCCAAGTTTGCCGCCAGGGGGCAGGGTGGGGCAGTTAGAACCAGGGCAAGACTCTTAACTGCCCAGGCAGGGCTCAGGCCTGAGTCCCCCGGCAGAACCCGTCGGTTGGCGTGGGTTCCGCTCGATGGGGCTGGCTCCACCGGGCGCGAAACCTTGCAGGCCCCCTTTTCCGGCCCCAGGTGCCCCGGTCTACTCTGGGCACTCTGCCTTGCGGGGGTGGGAGAGCTGCCGGAAAGTGTGTTCCACGGGAAAACTCGCGGTCTTCTGGGTGGCACGGAGGGCTTCCCTTTCCCCGGACACGACTCCAGGGACCCTGTTAACCGGGCACGATATGCCAAGGGTGGGGCCCGTTGCCCGGAGGGCTGCTTGTGGTTGGGGGCCTTCCTGCGCACGCGCGGCCCCACGTCTGGGCCTGAAACTAACCAGCCGCGGCTCGGACAAAAGCCATCTCCTGGGGGCCTCCCCCCTGTTCTTCCATCCGTAAAGGGGGACCCCTTTACGGATGGAAGAACAGGGGGATCTTCGCAGTGGTGGGGACGTGACGGAGGGGTCTCCGTGTTTTCCGCCACGTAGACAGGTTGCTCCCACCCTGGCCCCTTGTGTTTGAGCCCCTTGGAGGCAGAGGGCCGCCTATCCCGGGATGCAGGGGTCCTGCGGGGGTCATGGGACGACGTGGACACTCTCCGGGCGAGAGAGGGCGCCTGCGCCCCGAGAGAGCCCCCGGCAAAATGCCCAGCCCTGGCCCCCATGGCTCCAGCTGCCTCCCCAGCCTCCTGCCATGCGGCCTGGTCCTGCTCACCCGGGCCCAGGTTCGCCGCAGGTGTTTGCCTTTTGCGGACACCACGGACCGAGGGCCGCGGATGCCTTCACGGGGAGGGTGATTGGAGCTCTGGGGGACCGAGGTCTCGGCGGTCACAGTCGCTTCTTGCGGAGTTTAGGCCAGACTTTAGAGAGTGGATGTTGCCAGGTCCAAGTTTGCCGCCAGGGGGGCAGGGTGGGGCAGTTTGAACCAGGGCAAGACTCTTAACTGCCCAGGCAGGGCTTAGTCCTGAGTCCCCCGGCAGAACCCGTCGGTGGGCGTGGGTTCCGCTCGATGGGGCTGGCTCCACCGGGCGCGAAACCTTGCAGGCCCCCTTTTCCGGCCCCAGGTGCCCCGGTCTACTCTGGGCACTCTGCCTTGCGGGGGTGGGAGAGCTGCCGGAAAGTGTGTTCCACGGGAAAACTCGCGGTCTTCTGGGTAGCACGGAGGGCTTCCCTTTCCCCGGACACGACTCCAGGGACCCTGTTAACCGGGCACGATATGCCAAGGGTGGGGCCCGTTGCCCGGAGGGCTGCTTGTGGTTGGGGGCCTTCCTGCGCACGCGCGGCCCCACGTCTGGGCCTGAAACTAACCAGCCGCGGCTCGGACAAAAGCCATCTCCTGGGGGCCTCCCCCCTGTTCTTCCATCCGTAAAGGGGGACCCCTTTACGGATGGAAGAACAGGGGGATCTTCCCCGTGGTGGGTACGTGACGGAGGGGTCTCCGTGTTTTCCGCCACGTAGACAGGTTGCTCCCACCCTGGCCCCTTGTGTTTGAGCCCCTTGGAGGCAGAGGGCCGCCTATCCCGGGATGCAGGGGTCCTGCGGGGGTCAAGGGACGACGTGGACACTCTCCGGGCGAGAGAGGGCGCCTGCGCCCCGAGAGAGCCCCCGGCAAAATGCCCAGCCCTGGCCCCCATGGCTCCAGCTGCCTCCCCAGCCTCCTGCCATGCGGCCTGGTCCTCCTCACCCGGACCCAGGTTCGCCGCAGGTGTTTGCCTTTTGCGGACACCACGGACCGAGGGCCGCGGATGCCTTCACGGGGAGGGGGGTTGGAGCTCTGGGGGACCGAGGTCTTGGCGGTCACAGTCGCTTCTTGCGGAGTTTAGGCCAGACTTTAGAGAGTGGAAGTTGCCAGGTCCAAGTTTGCCGGCAGGGGGCAGGGTGGGGCAGTTAGAACCAGGGCAAGACTCTTAACTGCCCAGGCAGGGCTCAGGCCTGAGTCCCCCGGCAGAACCCGTCGGTGGGCGTGGGTTCCGCTCGATGGGGCTGGCTCCACCGGGCGAGAAACCTTGCAGGCCCCCTTTTCCGGCCCCAGGTGCCCCGGTCTTCTCTGGGCACTCTGCCTTGCGGGGGTGGGAGAGCTGCCGGGAAGTGTGTTCCACGGGAAAACTCGCGGTCTTCTGGGTGGCACGGAGGGCTTCCCTTTCCCCGGACACGACTCCAGGGACCCTGTTAACCGGGCACGATATGCCAAGGGTGGGGCCCGTTGCCCGGAGGGCTGCTTGTGGTTGGGGGCCTTCCTGCGCACGCGCGGCCCCACGTCTGGGCCTGAAACTAACCAGCCGCGGCTCGGACAAAAGCCATCTCCTGGGGGCCTCCCCCCTGTTCTTCCATCCGTAAAGGGGGACCCCTTTACGGATGGAAGAACAGGGGGATCTTCGCAGTGGTGGGGACGTGACGGAGGGGTCTCCGTGTTTTCCGCCACGTAGACAGGTTGCTCCCACCCTGGCCCCTTGTGTTTGAGCCCCTTGGAGGCAGAGGGCCGCCTATCCCGGGATGCAGGGGTCCTGCGGGGGTCAAGGGACGACGTGGACACTCTCCGGGCGAGAGAGGGCGCCTGCGCCCCGAGAGAGCCCCCGGCAAAATGCCCAGCCCTGGCCCCCATGGCTCCAGCTGCCTCCCCAGCCTCCTGCCATGCGGCCTGGTCCTGCTCACCCGGGCCCAGGTTCGCCGCAGGTGTTTGCCTTTTGCGGACACCACGGACCGAGGGCCGCGGATGCCTTCACGGGGAGGGGGGTTGGAGCTCTGGGGGACCGAGGTCTCGGCGGTCACAGTCGCTTCTTGCGGAGTTTAGGCCAGACTTTAGAGAGTGGAAGTTGCCAGGTCCAAGTTTGCCGCCAGGGGGCAGGGTGGGGCAGTTTGAACCAGGGCAAGACTCTTAACTGCCCAGGCAGGGCTCAGGCCTGAGTCCCCCGGCAGAACCCGTCGGTGGGCGTGGGTTCCGCTCGATGGGGCTGGCTCCACCGGGCGCGAAACCTTGCAGGCCCCCTTTTCCGGCCCCAGGTGCCCCGGTCTTCTCTGGGCACTCTGCCTTGCGGGGGTGGGAGAGCTGCCGGGAAGTGTGTTCCACGGGAAAACTCGCTGTCTTCTGGGTGGCACGGAGGGCTTCCCTTTCCCCGGACACGACTCCAGGGACCCTGTTAACCGGGCACGATATGCCAAGGGTGGGGCCCGTTGCCCGGAGGGCTGCTTGTGGTTGGGGGCCTTCCTGCGCACGCGCGGCCCCACGTCTGGGCCTGAAACTAACCAGCCGCGGCTCGGACAAAAGCCATCTCCTGGGGGCCTCCCCCCTGTTCTTCCATCCGTAAAGGGGGACCCCTTTACGGATGGAAGAACAGGGGGATCTTCCCCGTGGTGGGTACGTGACGGAGGGGTCTCCGTGTTTTCCGCCACGTAGACAGGTTGCTCCCACCCTGGCCCCTTGTGTTTGAGCCCCTTGGAGGCAGAGGGCCGCCTATCCCGGGATGCAGGGGTCCTGCGGGGGTCAAGGGACGACGTGGACACTCTCCGGGCGAGAGAGGGCGCCTGCGCCCCGAGAGAGCCCCCGGCAAAATGCCCAGCCCTGGCCCCCATGGCTCCAGCTGCCTCCCCAGCCTCCTGCCATGCGGCCTGGTCCTGCTCACCCGGGCCCAGGTTCGCCGCAGGTGTTTGCCTTTTGCGGACACCAAGGACCGAGGGCCGCGGATGCCTTCACGGGGAGGGGGGTTGGAGCTCTGGGGGACCGAGGTCTCGGCGGTCACAGTCGCTTCTTGCGGAGTTTAGGCCAGACTTTAGAGAGTGGAAGTTGCCAGGTCCAAGTTTGCCGCCAGGGGGCAGGGTGGGGCAGTTAGAACCAGGGCAAGACTCTTAACTGCCCAGGCAGGGCTCAGGCCTGAGTCCCCCGGCAGAACCCGTCGGTTGGCGTGGGTTCCGCTCGATGGGGCTGGCTCCACCGGGCGCGAAACCTTGCAGGCCCCCTTTTCCGGCCCCAGGTGCCCCGGTCTTCTCTGGGCACTCTGCCTTGCGGGGGTGGGAGAGCTGCCGGAAAGTGTGTTCCACGGGAAAACTCGCGGTCTTCTGGGTGGCACGGAGGGCTTCCCTTTCCCCGGACACGACTCCAGGGACCCTGTTAACCGGGCACGATATGCCAAGGGTGGGGCCCGTTGCCCGGAGGGCTGCTTGTGGTTGGGGGCCTTCCTGCGCACGCGCGGCCCCACGTCTGGGCCTGAAACTAACCAGCCGCGGCTCGGACAAAAGCCATCTCCTGGGGGCCTCCCCCCTGTTCTTCCATCCGTAAAGGGGGACCCCTTTACGGATGGAAGAACAGGGGGATCTTCCCCGTGGTGGGTACGTGACGGAGGGGTCTCCGTGTTTTCCGCCACGTAGACAGGTTGCTCCCACCCTGGCCCCTTGTGTTTGAGCCCCTTGGAGGCAGAGGGCCGCCTATCCCGGGATGCAGGGGTCCTGCGGGGGTCAAGGGACGACGTGGACACTCTCCGGGCGAGAGAGGGCGCCTGCGCCCCGAGAGAGCCCCCGGCAAAATGCCCAGCCCTGGCCCCCATGGCTCCAGCTGCCTCCCCAGCCTCCTGCCATGCGGCCTGGTCCTGCTCACCCTGGCCCAGGTTCGCCGCAGGTGTTTGCCTTTTGCGGACACCACGGACCGAGGGCCGCGGATGCCTTCACGGGGAGGGGGGTTGGAGCTCTGGGGGACCGAGGTCTCGGCGGTCACAGTCGCTTCTTGCGGAGTTTAGGCCAGACTTTAGAGAGTGGAAGTTGCCAGGTCCAAGTTTGCCGCCAGGGGGCAGGGTGGGGCAGTTAGAACCAGGGCAAGACTCTTAACTGCCCAGGCAGGGCTCAGGCCTGAGTCCCCCGGCAGAACCCGTCGGTGGGCGTGGGTTCCGCTCGATGGGGCTGGCTCCACCGGGCGCGAAACCTTGCAGGCCCCCTTTTCCGGCCCCAGGTGCCCCGGTCTTCTCTGGGCACTCTGCCTTGCGGGGGTGGGAGAGCTGCCGGGAAGTGTGTTCCACGGGAAAACTCGCGGTCTTCTGGGTGGCACGGAGGGCTTCCCTTTCCCCGGACACGACTCCAGGGACCCTGTTAACCGGGCACGATATGCCAAGGGTGGGGCCCGTTGCCCGGAGGGCTGCTTGTGGTTGGGGGCCTTCCTGCGCACGCGCGGCCCCACGTCTGGGCCTGAAACTAACCAGCCGCGGCTCGGACAAAAGCCATCTCCTGGGGGCCTCCCCCCTGTTCTTCCATCCGTAAAGGGGGACCCCTTTACGGATGGAAGAACAGGGGGATCTTCCCCGTGGTGGGTACGTGACGGAGGGGTCTCCGTGTTTTCCGCCACGTAGACAGGTTGCTCCCACCCTGGCCCCTTGTGTTTGAGCCCCTTGGAGGCAGAGGGCCGCCTATCCCGGGATGCAGGGGTCCTGCGGGGGTCAAGGGACGACGTGGACACTCTCCGGGCGAGAGAGGGCGCCTGCGCCCCGAGAGAGCCCCCGGCAAAATGCCCAGCCCTGGCCCCCATGGCTCCAGCTGCCTCCCCAGCCTCCTGCCATGCGGCCTGGTCCTGCTCACCCTGGCCCAGGTTCGCCGCAGGTGTTTGCCTTTTGCGGACACCACGGACCGAGGGCCGCGGATGCCTTCACGGGGAGGGGGGTTGGAGCTCTGGGGGACCGAGGTCTCGGCGGTCACAGTCGCTTCTTGCGGAGTTTAGGCCAGACTTTAGAGAGTGGAAGTTGCCAGGTCCAAGTTTGCCGCCAGGGGGCAGGGTGGGGCAGTTTGAACCAGGGCAAGACTCTTAACTGCCCAGGCAGGGCTCAGGCCTGAGTCCCCCGGCAGAACCCGTCGGTGGGCGTGGGTTCCGCTCGATGGGGCTGGCTCCACCGGGCGCGAAACCTTGCAGGCCCCCTTTTCCGGCCCCAGGTGCCCCGGTCTTCTCTGGGCACTCTGCCTTGCGGGGGTGGGAGAGCTGCCGGGAAGTGTGTTCCACGGGAAAACTCGCGGTCTTCTGGGTGGCACGGAGGGCTTCCCTTTCCCCGGACACGACTCCAGGGACCCTGTTAACCAGGCACGATATGCAAAGGGTGGGGCCCGTTGCCCGGAGGGCTGCTTGTGGTTGGGGGCCTTCCTGCGCACGCGCGGCCCCACGTCTGGGCCTGAAACTAACCAGCCGCGGCTCGGACAAAAGCCATCTCCTGGGGGCCTCCCCCCTGTTCTTCCATCCGTAAAGGGGGACCCCTTTACGGATGGAAGAACAGGGGGATCTTCGCAGTGGTGGGGACGTGACGGAGGGGTCTCCGTGTTTTCCGCCACGTAGACAGGTTGCTCCCACCCTGGCCCCTTGTGTTTGAGCCCCTTGGAGGCAGAGGGCCGCCTATCCCGGGATGCAGGGGTCCTGCGGGGGTCATGGGACGACGTGGACACTCTCCGGGCGAGAGAGGGCGCCTGCGCCCCGAGAGAGCCCCCGGCAGAATGCCCAGCCCTGGCCCCCATGGCTCCAGCTGCCTCCCCAGCCTCCTGCCATGCGGCCTGGTCCTGCTCACCCGGGCCCAGGTTCGCCGCAGGTGTTTGCCTTTTGCGGACACCACGGACCGAGGGCCGCGGATGCCTTCACGGGGAGGGTGGTTGGAGCTCTGGGGGACCGAGGTCTCGGCGGTCACAGTCGCTTCTTGCGGAGTTTAGGCCAGACTTTAGAGAGTGGATGTTGCCAGGTCCAAGTTTGCCGCCAGGGGGGCAGGGTGGGGCAGTTTGAACCAGGGCAAGACTCTTAACTGCCCAGGCAGGGCTTAGTCCTGAGTCCCCCGGCAGAACCCGTCGGTGGGCGTGGGTTCCGCTCGATGGGGCTGGCTCCACCGGGCGCGAAACCTTGCAGGCCCCCTTTTCCGGCCCCAGGTGCCCCGGTCTACTCTGGGCACTCTGCCTTGCGGGGGTGGGAGAGCTGCCGGAAAGTGTGTTCCACGGGAAAACTCGCGGTCTTCTGGGTGGCACGGAGGGCTTCCCTTTCCCCGGACACGACTCCAGGGACCCTGTTAACCGGGCACGATATGCCAAGGGTGGGGCCCGTTGCCCGGAGGGCTGCTTGTGGTTGGGGGCCTTCCTGCGCACGCGCGGCCCCACGTCTGGGCCTGAAACTAACCAGCCGCGGCTCGGACAAAAGCCATCTCCTGGGGGCCTCCCCCCTGTTCTTCCCAGTGGTGGGGACGTGACGGAGGGGTCTCCGTGTTTTCCGCCACGTAGACAGGTTGCTCCCACCCTGGCCCCTTGTGTTTGAGCCCCTTGGAGGCAGAGGGCCGCCTATCCCGGGATGCAGGGGTCCTGCGGGGGTCATGGGACGACGTGGACACTCTCCGGGCGAGAGAGGGCGCCTGCGCCCCGAGAGAGCCCCCGGCAAAATGCCCAGCCCTGGCCCCCATGGCTCCAGCTGCCTCCCCAGCCTCCTGCCATGCGGCCTGGTCCTGCTCACCCGGGCCCAGGTTCGCCGCAGGTGTTTGCCTTTTGCGGACACCACGGACCGAGGGCCGCGGATGCCTTCACGGGGAGGGGGGTTGGAGCTCTGGGGGACCGAGGTCTCGGCGGTCACAGTCGCTTCTTGCGGAGTTTAGGCCAGACTTTAGAGAGTGGAAGTTGCCAGGTCCAAGTTTGCCGCCAGGGGGCAGGGTGGGGCAGTTTGAACCAGGGCAAGACTCTTAACTGCCCAGGCAGGGCTCAGGCCTGAGTCCCCCGGCAGAACCCGTCGGTGGGCGTGGGTTCCGCTCGATGGGGCTGGCTCCACCGGGCGCGAAACCTTGCAGGCCCCCTTTTCCGGCCCCAGGTGCCCCGGTCTTCTCTGGGCACTCTGCCTTGCGGGGGTGGGAGAGCTGCCGGGAAGTGTGTTCCACGGGAAAACTCGCGGTCTTCTGGGTGGCACGGAGGGCTTCCCTTTCCCCGGACACGACTCCAGGGACCCTGTTAACCGGGCACGATATGCCAAGGGTGGGGCCCGTTGCCCGGAGGGCTGCTTGTGGTTGGGGGCCTTCCTGCGCACGCGCGGCCCCACGTCTGGGCCTGAAACTAACCAGCCGCGGCTCGGACAAAAGCCATCTCCTGGGGGCCTCCCCCCTGTTCTTCCATCCGTAAAGGGGGACCCCTTTACGGATGGAAGAACAGGGGGATCTTCCCCGTGGTGGGTACGTGACGGAGGGGTCTCCGTGTTTTCCGCCACGTAGACAGGTTGCTCCCACCCTGGCCCCTTGTGTTTGAGCCCCTTGGAGGCAGAGGGCCGCCTATCCCGGGATGCAGGGGTCCTGCGGGGGTCAAGGGACGACGTGGACACTCTCCGGGCGAGAGAGGGCGCCTGCGCCCCGAGAGAGCCCCCGGCAAAATGCCCAGCCCTGGCCCCCATGGCTCCAGCTGCCTCCCCAGCCTCCTGCCATGCGGCCTGGTCCTGCTCACCCTGGCCCAGGTTCGCCGCAGGTGTTTGCCTTTTGCGGACACCACGGACCGAGGGCCGCGGATGCCTTCACGGGGAGGGTGGTTGGAGCTCTGGGGGACCGAGGTCTCGGCGGTCACAGTCGCTTCTTGCGGAGTTTAGGCCAGACTTTAGAGAGTGGAAGTTGCCAGGTCCAAGTTTGCCGCCAGGGGGCAGGGTGGGGCAGTTAGAACCAGGGCAAGACTCTTAACTGCCCAGGCAGGGCTCAGGCCTGAGTCCCCCGGCAGAACCCGTCGGTGGGCGTGGGTTCCGCTCGATGGGGCTGGCTCCACCGGGCGCGAAACCTTGCAGGCCCCCTTTTCCGGCCCCAGGTGCCCCGGTCTTCTCTGGGCACTCTGCCTTGCGGGGGTGGGAGAGCTGCCGGGAAGTGTGTTCCACGGGAAAACTCGCGGTCTTCTGGGTGGCACGGAGGGCTTCCCTTTCCCCGGACACGACTCCAGGGACCCTGTTAACCGGGCACGATATGCCAAGGGTGGGGCCCGTTGCCCGGAGGGCTGCTTGTGGTTGGGGGCCTTCCTGCGCACGCGCGGCCCCACGTCTGGGCCTGAAACTAACCAGCCGCGGCTCGGACAAAAGCCATCTCCTGGGGGCCTCCCCCCTGTTCTTCCATCCGTAAAGGGGGACCCCTTTACGGATGGAAGAACAGGGGGATCTTCCCCGTGGTGGGTACGTGACGGAGGGGTCTCCGTGTTTTCCGCCACGTAGACAGGTTGCTCCCACCCTGGCCCCTTGTGTTTGAGCCCCTTGGAGGCAGAGGGCCGCCTATCCCGGGATGCAGGGGTCCTGCGGGGGTCAAGGGACGACGTGGACACTCTCCGGGCGAGAGAGGGCGCCTGCGCCCCGAGAGAGCCCCCGGCAAAATGCCCAGCCCTGGCCCCCATGGCTCCAGCTGCCTCCCCAGCCTCCTGCCATGCGGCCTGGTCCTGCTCACCCTGGCCCAGGTTCGCCGCAGGTGTTTGCCTTTTGCGGACACCACGGACCGAGGGCCGCGGATGCCTTCACGGGGAGGGGGGTTGGAGCTCTGGGGGACCGAGGTCTCGGCGGTCACAGTCGCTTCTTGCGGAGTTTAGGCCAGACTTTAGAGAGTGGAAGTTGCCAGGTCCAAGTTTGCCGCCAGGGGGCAGGGTGGGGCAGTTTGAACCAGGGCAAGACTCTTAACTGCCCAGGCAGGGCTCAGGCCTGAGTCCCCCGGCAGAACCCGTCGGTGGGCGTGGGTTCCGCTCGATGGGGCTGGCTCCACCGGGCGCGAAACCTTGCAGGCCCCCTTTTCCGGCCCCAGGTGCCCCGGTCTTCTCTGGGCACTCTGCCTTGCGGGGGTGGGAGAGCTGCCGGGAAGTGTGTTCCACGGGAAAACTCGCGGTCTTCTGGGTGGCACGGAGGGCTTCCCTTTCCCCGGACACGACTCCAGGGACCCTGTTAACCGGGCACGATATGCAAAGGGTGGGGCCCGTTGCCCGGAGGGCTGCTTGTGGTTGGGGGCCTTCCTGCGCACGCGCGGCCCCACGTCTGGGCCTGAAACTAACCAGCCGCGGCTCGGACAAAAGCCATCTCCTGGGGGCCTCCCCCCTGTTCTTCCATCCGTAAAGGGGGACCCCTTTACGGATGGAAGAACAGGGGGATCTTCGCAGTGGTGGGGACGTGACGGAGGGGTCTCCGTGTTTTCCGCCACGTAGACAGGTTGCTCCCACCCTGGCCCCTTGTGTTTGAGCCCCTTGGAGGCAGAGGGCCGCCTATCCCGGGATGCAGGGGTCCTGCGGGGGTCATGGGACGACGTGGACACTCTCCGGGCGAGAGAGGGCGCCTGCGCCCCGAGAGAGCCCCCGGCAGAATGCCCAGCCCTGGCCCCCATGGCTCCAGCTGCCTCCCCAGCCTCCTGCCATGCGGCCTGGTCCTGCTCACCCGGGCCCAGGTTCGCCGCAGGTGTTTGCCTTTTGCGGACACCACGGACCGAGGGCCGCGGATGCCTTCACGGGGAGGGTGGTTGGAGCTCTGGGGGACCGAGGTCTCGGCGGTCACAGTCGCTTCTTGCGGAGTTTAGGCCAGACTTTAGAGAGTGGATGTTGCCAGGTCCAAGTTTGCCGCCAGGGGGGCAGGGTGGGGCAGTTTGAACCAGGGCAAGACTCTTAACTGCCCAGGCAGGGCTTAGTCCTGAGTCCCCCGGCAGAACCCGTCGGTGGGCGTGGGTTCCGCTCGATGGGGCTGGCTCCACCGGGCGCGAAACCTTGCAGGCCCCCTTTTCCGGCCCCAGGTGCCCCGGTCTACTCTGGGCACTCTGCCTTGCGGGGGTGGGAGAGCTGCCGGAAAGTGTGTTCCACGGGAAAACTCGCGGTCTTCTGGGTGGCACGGAGGGCTTCCCTTTCCCCGGACACGACTCCAGGGACCCTGTTAACCGGGCACGATATGCCAAGGGTGGGGCCCGTTGCCCGGAGGGCTGCTTGTGGTTGGGGGCCTTCCTGCGCACGCGCGGCCCCACGTCTGGGCCTGAAACTAACCAGCCGCGGCTCGGACAAAAGCCATCTCCTGGGGGCCTCCCCCCTGTTCTTCCCAGTGGTGGGGACGTGACGGAGGGGTCTCCGTGTTTTCCGCCACGTAGACAGGTTGCTCCCACCCTGGCCCCTTGTGTTTGAGCCCCTTGGAGGCAGAGGGCCGCCTATCCCGGGATGCAGGGGTCCTGCGGGGGTCATGGGACGACGTGGACACTCTCCGGGCGAGAGAGGGCGCCTGCGCCCCGAGAGAGCCCCCGGCAAAATGCCCAGCCCTGGCCCCCATGGCTCCAGCTGCCTCCCCAGCCTCCTGCCATGCGGCCTGGTCCTGCTCACCCGGGCCCAGGTTCGCCGCAGGTGTTTGCCTTTTGCGGACACCACGGACCGAGGGCCGCGGATGCCTTCACGGGGAGGGGGGTTGGAGCTCTGGGGGACCGAGGTCTCGGCGGTCACAGTCGCTTCTTGCGGAGTTTAGGCCAGACTTTAGAGAGTGGAAGTTGCCAGGTCCAAGTTTGCCGCCAGGGGGCAGGGTGGGGCAGTTTGAACCAGGGCAAGACTCTTAACTGCCCAGGCAGGGCTCAGGCCTGAGTCCCCCGGCAGAACCCGTCGGTGGGCGTGGGTTCCGCTCGATGGGGCTGGCTCCACCGGGCGCGAAACCTTGCAGGCCCCCTTTTCCGGACCCAGGTGCCCCGGTCTTCTCTGGGCACTCTGCCTTGCGGGGGTGGGAGAGCTGCCGGGAAGTGTGTTCCACGGGAAAACTCGCGGTCTTCTGGGTGGCACGGAGGGCTTCCCTTTCCCCGGACACGACTCCAGGGACCCTGTTAACCGGGCACGATATGCCAAGGGTGGGGCCCGTTGCCCGGAGGGCTGCTTGTGGTTGGGGGCCTTCCTGCGCACGCGCGGCCCCACGTCTGGGCCTGAAACTAACCAGCCGCGGCTCGGACAAAAGCCATCTCCTGGGGGCCTCCCCCCTGTTCTTCCATCCGTAAAGGGGGACCCCTTTACGGATGGAAGAACAGGGGGATCTTCCCCGTGGTGGGTACGTGACGGAGGGGTCTCCGTGTTTTCCGCCACGTAGACAGGTTGCTCCCACCCTGGCCCCTTGTGTTTGAGCCCCTTGGAGGCAGAGGGCCGCCTATCCCGGGATGCAGGGGTCCTGCGGGGGTCAAGGGACGACGTGGACACTCTCCGGGCGAGAGAGGGCGCCTGCGCCCCGAGAGAGCCCCCGGAAAAATGCCCAGCCCTGGCCCCCATGGCTCCAGCTGCCTCCCCAGCCTCCTGCCATGCGGCCTGGTCCTGCTCACCCGGGCCCAGGTTCGCCGCAGGTGTTTGCCTTTTGCGGACACCAAGGACCGAGGGCCGCGGATGCCTTCACGGGGAGGGGGGTTGGAGCTCTGGGGGACCGAGGTCTCGGCGGTCACAGTCGCTTCTTGCGGAGTTTAGGCCAGACTTTAGAGAGTGGAAGTTGCCAGGTCCAAGTTTGCCGCCAGGGGGCAGGGTGGGGCAGTTTGAACCAGGGCAAGACTCTTAACTGCCCAGGCAGGGCTCAGGCCTGAGTCCCCCGGCAGAACCCGTCGGTGGGCGTGGGTTCCGCTCAATGGGGCTGGCTCCACCGGGCGCGAAACCTTGCAGGCCCCCTTTTCCGGCCCCAGGTGCCCCGGTCTTCTCTGGGCACTCTGCCTTGCGGGGGTGGGAGAGCTGCCGGGAAGTGTGTTCCACGGGAAAACTCGCGGTCTTCTGGGTGGCACGGAGGGCTTCCCTTTCCCCGGACACGACTCCAGGGACCCTGTTAACCGGGCACGATATGCCAAGGGTGGGGCCCGTTGCCCGGAGGGCTGCTTGTGGTTGGGGGCCTTCCTGCGCACGCGCGGCCCCACGTCTGGGCCTGAAACGAACCAGCCGCGGCTCGGACAAAAGCCATCTCCTGGGGGCCTCCCCCCTGTTCTTCCATCCGTAAAGGGGGACCCCTTTACGGATGGAAGAACAGGGGGATCTTCCCCGTGGTGGGTACGTGACGGAGGGGTCTCCGTGTTTTCCGCCACGTAGACAGGTTGCTCCCACCCTGGCCCCTTGTGTTTGAGCCCCTTGGAGGCAGAGGGCCGCCTATCCCGGGATGCAGGGGTCCTGCGGGGGTCAAGGGACGACGTGGACACTCTCCGGGCGAGAGAGGGCGCCTGCGCCCCGAGAGAGCCCCCGGCAAAATGCCCAGCCCTGGCCCCCATGGCTCCAGCTGCCTCCCCAGCCTCCTGCCATGCGGCCTGGTCCTGCTCACCCGGGCCCAGGTTCGCCGCAGGTGTTTGCCTTTTGCGGACACCCCGGACCGAGGGCCGCGGATGCCTTCACGGGGAGGGGGGTTGGAGCTCTGGGGGACCGAGGTCTCGGCGGTCACAGTCGCTTCTTGCGGAGTTTAGGCCAGACTTTAGAGAGTGGAAGTTGCCAGGTCCAAGTTTGCCGCCAGGGGGCAGGCTGGGGCAGTTTGAACCAGGGCAAGACTCTTAACTGCCCAGGCAGGGCTCAGGCCTGAGTCCCCCGGCAGAACCCGTCGGTTGGCGTGGGTTCCGCTCGATGGGGCTGGCTCCACCGGGCGCGAAACCTTGCAGGCCCCCTTTTCCGGCCCCAGGTGCCCCGGTCTTCTCTGGGCACTCTGCCTTGCGGGGGTGGGAGAGCTGCCGGGAAGTGTGTTCCACGGGAAAACTCGCGGTCTTCTGGGTGGCACGTGGGGCTTCCCTTTCCCCGGACACGACTCCAGGGACCCTGTTAACCGGGCACGATATGCCAAGGGTGGGGCCCGTTGCCCGGAGGGCTGCTTGTGGTTGGGGGCCTTCCTGCGCACGCGCGGCCCCACGTCTGGGCCTGAAACTAACCAGCCGCGGCTCGGACAAAAGCCATCTCCTGGGGGCCTCCCCCCTGTTCTTCCCAGTGGTGGGGACGTGACGGAGGGGTCTCCGTGTTTTCCGCCACGTAGACAGGTTGCTCCCACCCTGGCCCCTTGTGTTTGAGCCCCTTGGAGGCAGAGGGCCGCCTATCCCGGGATGCAGGGGTCCTGCGGGGGTCATGGGACGACGTGGACACTCTCCGGGCGAGAGAGGGCGCCTGCGCCCCGAGAGAGCCCCCGGCAAAATGCCCAGCCCTGGCCCCCATGGCTCCAGCTGCCTCCCCAGCCTCCTGCCATGCGGCCTGGTCCTGCTCACCCGGGCCCAGGTTCGCCGCAGGTGTTTGCCTTTTGCGGACACCACGGACCGAGGGCCGCGGATGCCTTCACGGGGAGGGGGATTGGAGCTCTGGGGGACCGAGGTCTCGGCGGTCACAGTCGCTTCTTGCGGAGTTTAGGCCAGACTTTAGAGAGTGGATGTTGCCAGGTCCAAGTTTGCCGCCAGGGGGCAGGGTGGGGCAGTTTGAACCAGGGCAAGACTCTTAACTGCCCAGGCAGGGCTTAGTCCTGAGTCCCCCGGCAGAACCCGTCGGTGGGCGTGGGTTCCGCTCGATGGGGCTGGCTCCACCGGGCGCGAAACCTTGCAGGCCCCCTTTTCCGGCCCCAGGTGCCCCGGTCTACTCTGGGCACTCTGCCTTGCGGGAGTGGGAGAGCTGCCGGAAAGTGTGTTCCACGGGAAAACTCGCGGTCTTCTGGGTGGCACGGAGGGCTTCCCTTTCCCCGGACACGACTCCAGGGACCCTGTTAACCGGGCACGATATGCCAAGGGTGGGGCCCGTTGCCCGGAGGGCTGCTTGTGGTTGGGGGCCTTCCTGCGCACGCGCGGCCCCACGTCTGGGCCTGAAACTAACCAGCCGCGGCTCGGACAAAAGCCATCTCCTGGGGGCCTCCCCCCTGTTCTTCCATCCGTAAAGGGGGACCCCTTTACGGATGGAAGAACAGGGGGATCTTCCCCGTGGTGGGTACGTGACGGAGGGGTCTCCGTGTTTTCCGCCACGTAGACAGGTTGCTCCCACCCTGGCCCCTTGTGTTTGAGCCCCTTGGAGGCAGAGGGCCGCCTATCCCGGGATGCAGGGGTCCTGCGGGGGTCAAGGGACGACGTGGACACTCTCCGGGCGAGAGGGCGCCTGCGCCCCGAGAGAGCCCCCGGCAAAATGCCCAGCCCTGGCCCCCATGGCTCCAGCTGCCTCCCCAGCCTCCTGCCATGCGGCCTGGTCCTGCTCACCCGGGCCCAGGTTCGCCGCAGGTGTTTGCCTTTTGCGGACACCAAGGACCGAGGGCCGCGGATGCCTTCACGGGGAGGGGGGTTGGAGCTCTGGGGGACCGAGGTCTCGGCGGTCACAGTCGCTTCTTGCGGAGTTTAGGCCAGACTTTAGAGAGTGGAAGTTGCCAGGTCCAAGTTTGCCGCCAGGGGGCAGGGTGGGGCAGTTTGAACCAGGGCAAGACTCTTAACTGCCCAGGCAGGGCTCAGGCCTGAGTCCCCCGGCAGAACCCGTCGGTGGGCGTGGGTTCCGCTCGATGGGGCTGGCTCCACCGGGCGCGAAACCTTGCAGGCCCCCTTTTCCGGCCCCAGGTGCCCCGGTCTTCTCTGGGCACTCTGCCTTGCGGGGGTGGGAGAGCTGCCGGGAAGTGTGTTCCACGGGAAAACTCGCGGTCTTCTGGGTGGCACGGAGGGCTTCCCTTTCCCCGGACACGACTCCAGGGACCCTGTTAACCGGGCACGATATGCCAAGGGTGGGGCCCGTTGCCCGGAGGGCTGCTTGTGGTTGGGGGCCTTCCTGCGCACGCGCGGCCCCACGTCTGGGCCTGAAACTAACCAGCCGCGGCTCGGACAAAAGCCATCTCCTGGGGGCCTCCCCCCTGTTCTTCCATCCGTAAAGGGGGACCCCTTTACGGATGGAAGAACAGGGGGATCTTCGCAGTGGTGGGGACGTGACGGAGGGGTCTCCGTGTTTTCCGCCACGTAGACAGGTTGCTCCCACCCTGGCCCCTTGTGTTTGAGCCCCTTGGAGGCAGAGGGCCGCCTATCCCGGGATGCAGGGGTCCTGCGGGGGTCAAGGGACGACGTGGACACACTCCGGGCGAGAGAGGGCGCCTGCGCCCCGAGAGAGCCCCCGGCAAAATGCCCAGCCCTGGCCCCCATGGCTCCAGCTGCCTCCCCAGCCTCCTGCCATGCGGCCTGGTCCTGCTCACCCGGGCCCAGGTTCGCCGCAGGTGTTTGCCTTTTGCGGACACCACGGACCGAGGGCCGCGGATGCCTTCACGGGGAGGGGGGTTGGAGCTCTGGGGGACCGAGGTCTCGGCGGTCACAGTCGCTTCTTGCGGAGTTTAGGCCAGACTTTAGAGAGTGGAAGTTGCCAGGTCCAAGTTTGCCGCCAGGGGGCAGGGTGGGGCAGTTAGAACCAGGGCAAGACTCTTAACTGCCCAGGCAGGGCTCAGGCCTGAGTCCCCCGGCAGAACCCGTCGGTGGGCGTGGGTTCCGCTCGATGGGGCTGGCTCCACCGGGCGCGAAACCTTGCAGGCCCCCTTTTCCGGCCCCAGGTGCCCCGGTCTTCTCTGGGCACTCTGCCTTGCGGGGGTGGGAGAGCTGCCGGGAAGTGTGTTCCACGGGAAAACTCGCGGTCTTCTGGGTGGCACGGAGGGCTTCCCTTTCCCCGGACACGACTCCAGGGACCCTGTTAACCGGGCACGATATGCCAAGGGTGGGGCCCGTTGCCCGGAGGGCTGCTTGTGGTTGGGGGCCTTCCTGCGCACGCGCGGCCCCACGTCTGGGCCTGAAACTAACCAGCCGCGGCTCAGACAAAAGCCATCTCCTGGGGGCCTCCCCCCTGTTCTTCCATCCGTAAAGGGGGACCCCTTTACGGATGGAAGAACAGGGGGATCTTCGCAGTGGTGGGGACGTGACGGAGGGGTCTCCGTGTTTTCCGCCACGTAGACAGGTTGCTCCCACCCTGGCCCCTTGTGTTTGAGCCCCTTGGAGGCAGAGGGCCGCCTATCCCGGGATGCAGGGGTCCTGCGGGGGTCAAGGGACGACGTGGACACTCTCCGGGCGAGAGAGGGCGCCTGCGCCCCGAGAGAGCCCCCGGCAAAATGCCCAGCCCTGGCCCCCATGGCTCCAGCTGCCTCCCCAGCCTCCTGCCATGCGGCCTGGTCCTGCTCACCCGGGCCCAGGTTCGCCGCAGGTGTTTGCCTTTTGCGGACACCACGGACCGAGGGCCGCGGATGCCTTCACGGGGAGGGGGGTTGGAGCTCTGGGGGACCGAGGTCTCGGCGGTCACAGTCGCTTCTTGCGGAGTTTAGGCCAGACTTTAGAGAGTGGAAGTTGCCAGGTCCAAGTTTGCCGCCAGGGGGCAGGGTGGGGCAGTTTGAACCAGGGCAAGACTCTTAACTGCCCAGGCAGGGCTCAGGCCTGAGTCCCCCGGCAGAACCCGTCGGTGGGCGTGGGTTCCGCTCGATGGGGCTGGCTCCACCGGGCGCGAAACCTTGCAGGCCCCCTTTTCCGGCCCCAGGTGCCCCGGTCTTCTCTGGGCACTCTGCCTTGCGGGGGTGGGAGAGCTGCCGGGAAGTGTGTTCCACGGGAAAACTCGCGGTCTTCTGGGTGGCACGGAGGGCTTCCCTTTCCCCGGACACGACTCCAGGGACCCTGTTAACCGGGCACGATATGCCAAGGGTGGGGCCCGTTGCCCGGAGGGCTGCTTGTGGTTGGGGGCCTTCCTGCGCACGCGCGGCCCCACGTCTGGGCCTGAAACTAACCAGCCGCGGCTCGGACAAAAGCCATCTCCTGGGGGCCTCCCCCCTGTTCTTCCATCCGTAAAGGGGGACCCCTTTACGGATGGAAGAACAGGGGGATCTTCGCAGTGGTGGGGACGTGACGGAGGGGTCTCCGTGTTTTCCGCCACGTAGACAGGTTGCTCCCACCCTGGCCCCTTGTGTTTGAGCCCCTTGGAGGCAGAGGGCCGCCTATCCCGGGATGCAGGGGTCCTGCGGGGGTCAAGGGACGACGTGGACACACTCCGGGCGAGAGAGGGCGCCTGCGCCCCGAGAGAGCCCCCGGCAAAATGCCCAGCCCTGGCCCCCATGGCTCCAGCTGCCTCCCCAGCCTCCTGCCATGCGGCCTGGTCCTGCTCACCCGGGCCCAGGTTCGCCGCAGGTGTTTGCCTTTTGCGGACACCACGGACCGAGGGCCGCGGATGCCTTCACGGGGAGGGGGGTTGGAGCTCTGGGGGACCGAGGTCTCGGCGGTCACAGTCGCTTCTTGCGGAGTTTAGGCCAGACTTTAGAGAGTGGAAGTTGCCAGGTCCAAGTTTGCCGCCAGGGGGCAGGGTGGGGCAGTTAGAACCAGGGCAAGACTCTTAACTGCCCAGGCAGGGCTCAGGCCTGAGTCCCCCGGCAGAACCCGTCGGTGGGCGTGGGTTCCGCTCGATGGGGCTGGCTCCACCGGGCGCGAAACCTTGCAGGCCCCCTTTTCCGGCCCCAGGTGCCCCGGTCTTCTCTGGGCACTCTGCCTTGCGGGGGTGGGAGAGCTGCCGGGAAGTGTGTTCCACGGGAAAACTCGCGGTCTTCTGGGTGGCACGGAGGGCTTCCCTTTCCCCGGACACGACTCCAGGGACCCTGTTAACCGGGCACGATATGCCAAGGGTGGGGCCCGTTGCCCGGAGGGCTGCTTGTGGTTGGGGGCCTTCCTGCGCACGCGCGGCCCCACGTCTGGGCCTGAAACTAACCAGCCGCGGCTCGGACAAAAGCCATCTCCTGGGGGCCTCCCCCCTGTTCTTCCATCCGTAAAGGGGGACCCCTTTACGGATGGAAGAACAGGGGGATCTTCGCAGTGGTGGGGACGTGACGGAGGGGTCTCCGTGTTTTCCGCCACGTAGACAGGTTGCTCCCACCCTGGCCCCTTGTGTTTGAGCCCCTTGGAGGCAGAGGGCCGCCTATCCCGGGATGCAGGGGTCCTGCGGGGGTCAAGGGACGACGTGGACACTCTCCGGGCGAGAGAGGGCGCCTGCGCCCCGAGAGAGCCCCCGGCAAAATGCCCAGCCCTGGCCCCCATGGCTCCAGCTGCCTCCCCAGCCTCCTGCCATGCGGCCTGGTCCTGCTCACCCGGGCCCAGGTTCGCCGCAGGTGTTTGCCTTTTGCGGACACCACGGACCGAGGGCCGCGGATGCCTTCACGGGGAGGGGGATTGGAGCTCTGGGGGACCGAGGTCTCGGCGGTCACAGTCGCTTCTTGCGGAGTTTAGGCCAGACTTTAGAGAGTGGATGTTGCCAGGTCCAAGTTTGCCGCCAGGGGGCAGGGTGGGGCAGTTTGAACCAGGGCAAGACTCTTAACTGCCCAGGCAGGGCTTAGTCCTGAGTCCCCCGGCAGAACCCGTCGGTGGGCGTGGGTTCCGCTCGATGGGGCTGGCTCCACCGGGCGCGAAACCTTGCAGGCCCCCTTTTCCGGCCCCAGGTGCCCCGGTCTACTCTGGGCACTCTGCCTTGCGGGGGTGGGAGAGCTGCCGGAAAGTGTGTTCCACGGGAAAACTCGCGGTCTTCTGGGTGGCACGGAGGGCTTCCCTTTCCCCGGACACGACTCCAGGGACCCTGTTAACCGGGCACGATATGCCAAGGGTGGGGCCCGTTGCCCGGAGGGCTGCTTGTGGTTGGGGGCCTTCCTGCGCACGCGCGGCCCCACGTCTGGGCCTGAAACTAACCAGCCGCGGCTCGGACAAAAGCCATCTCCTGGGGGCCTCCCCCCTGTTCTTCCATCCGTAAAGGGGGACCCCTTTACGGATGGAAGAACAGGGGGATCTTCCCCGTGGTGGGTACGTGACGGAGGGGTCTCCGTGTTTTCCGCCACGTAGACAGGTTGCTCCCACCCTGGCCCCTTGTGTTTGAGCCCCTTGGAGGCAGAGGGCCGCCTATCCCGGGATGCAGGGGTCCTGCGGGGGTCAAGGGACGACGTGGACACTCTCCGGGCGAGAGAGGGCGCCTGCGCCCCGAGAGAGCCCCCGGCAAAATGCCCAGCCCTGGCCCCCATGGCTCCAGCTGCCTCCCCAGCCTCCTGCCATGCGGCCTGGTCCTGCTCACCCGGGCCCAGGTTCGCCGCAGGTGTTTGCCTTTTGCGGACACCAAGGACCGAGGGCCGCGGATGCCTTCACGGGGAGGGGGATTGGAGCTCTGGGGGACCGAGGTCTCGGCGGTCACAGTCGCTTCTTGCGGAGTTTAGGCCAGACTTTAGAGAGTGGAAGTTGCCAGGTCCAAGTTTGCCGCCAGGGGGCAGGCTGGGGCAGTTTGAACCAGGGCAAGACTCTTAACTGCCCAGGCAGGGCTCAGGCCTGAGTCCCCCGGCAGAACCCGTCGGTTGGCGTGGGTTCCGCTCGATGGGGCTGGCTCCACCGGGCGCGAAACCTTGCAGGCCCCCTTTTCCGGCCCCAGGTGCCCCGGTCTTCTCTGGGCACTCTGCCTTGCGGGGGTGGGAGAGCTGCCGGGAAGTGTGTTCCACGGGAAAACTCGCGGTCTTCTGGGTGGCACGGAGGGCTTCCCTTTCCCCGGACACGACTCCAGGGACCCTGTTAACCGGGCACGATATGCCAAGGGTGGGGCCCGTTGCCCGGAGGGCTGCTTGTGGTTGGGGGCCTTCCTGCGCATGCGCGGCCCCACGTCTGGGCCTGAAACTAACCAGCCGCGGCTCGGACAAAAGCCATCTCCTGGGGGCCTCCCCCCTGTTCTTCCATCCGTAAAGGGGGACCCCTTTACGGATGGAAGAACAGGGGTTCTTCCCAGTGGTGGGGACGTGACGGAGGGGTCTCCGTGTTTTCCGCCACGTAGACAGGTTGCTCCCACCCTGGCCCCTTGTGTTTGAGCCCCTTGGAGGCAGAGGGCCGCCTATCCCGGGATGCAGGGGTCCTGCGGGGGTCATGGGACGACGTGGACACTCTCCGGGCGAGAGAGGGCGCCTGCGCCCCGAGAGAGCCCCCGGCAAAATGCCCAGCCCTGGCCCCCATGGCTCCAGCTGCCTCCCCAGCCTCCTGCCATGCGGCCTGGTCCTGCTCACCCGGGCCCAGGTTCGCCGCAGGTGTTTGCCTTTTGCGGACACCACGGACCGAGGGCCGCGGATGCCTTCACGGGGAGGGGGATTGGAGCTCTGGGGGACCGAGGTCTCGGCGGTCACAGTCGCTTCTTGCGGAGTTTAGGCCAGACTTTAGAGAGTGGATGTTGCCAGGTCCAAGTTTGCCGCCAGGGGGCAGGGTGGGGCAGTTTGAACCAGGGCAAGACTCTTAACTGCCCAGGCAGGGCTTAGTCCTGAGTCCCCCGGCAGAACCCGTCGGTGGGCGTGGGTTCCGCTCGATGGGGCTGGCTCCACCGGGCGCGAAACCTTGCAGGCCCCTTTTTCCGGCCCCAGGTGCCCCGGTCTACTCTGGGCACTCTGCCTTGCGGGGGTGGGAGAGCTGCCGGGAAGTGTGTTCCACGGGAAAACTCGCGGTCTTCTGGGTGGCACGGAGGGCTTCCCTTTCCCCGGACACGACTCCAGGGACCCTGTTAACCGGGCACGATATGCCAAGGGTGGGGCCCGTTGCCCGGAGGGCTGCTTGTGGTTGGGGGCCTTCCTGCGCACGCGCGGCCCCACGTCTGGGCCTGAAACTAACCAGCCGCGGCTCGGACAAAAGCCATCTCCTGGGGGCCTCCCCCCTGTTCTTCCATCCGTAAAGGGGGACCCCTTTACGGATGGAAGAACAGGGGGATCTTCCCCGTGGTGGGTACGTGACGGAGGGGTCTCCGTGTTTTTCGCCACGTAGACAGGTTGCTCCCACCCTGGCCCCTTGTGTTTGAGCCCCTTGGAGGCAGAGGGCCGCCTATCCCGGGATGCAGGGGTCCTGCGGGGGTCAAGGGACGACGTGGACACTCTCCGGGCGAGAGAGGGCGCCTGCGCCCCGAGAGAGCCCCCGGCAAAATGCCCAGCCCTGGCCCCCATGGCTCCAGCTGCCTCCCCAGCCTCCTGCCATGCGGCCTGGTCCTGCTCACCCGGGCCCAGGTTCGCCGCAGGTGTTTGCCTTTTGCGGACACCAAGGACCGAGGGCCGCGGATGCCTTCACGGGGAGGGGGGTTGGAGCTCTGGGGGACCGAGGTCTCGGCGGTCACAGTCGCTTCTTGCGGAGTTTAGGCCAGACTTTAGAGAGTGGAAGTTGCCAGGTCCAAGTTTGCCGCCAGGGGGCAGGGTGGGGCAGTTTGAACCAGGGCAAGACTCTTAACTGCCCAGGCAGGGCTCAGGCCTGAGTCCCCCGGCAGAACCCGTCGGTGGGCGTGGGTTCCGCTCGATGGGGCTGGCTCCACCGGGCGCGAAACCTTGCAGGCCCCCTTTTCCGGCCCAGGTGCCCCGGTCTTCTCTGGGCACTCTGCCTTGCGGGGGTGGGAGAGCTGCCGGGAAGTGTGTTCCACGGGAAAACTCGCGGTCTTCTGGGTGGCACGGAGGGCTTCCCTTTCCCCGGACACGACTCCAGGGACCCTGTTAACCGGGCACGATATGCCAAGGGTGGGGCCCGTTGCCCGGAGGGCTGCTTGTGGTTGGGGGCCTTCCTGCGCACGCGCGGCCCCACGTCTGGGCCTGAAACTAACCAGCCGCGGCTCGGACAAAAGCCATCTCCTGGGGGCCTCCCCCCTGTTCTTCCATCCGTAAAGGGGGACCCCTTTACGGATGGAAGAACAGGGGGATCTTCGCAGTGGTGGGGACGTGACGGAGGGGTCTCCGTGTTTTCCGCCACGTAGACAGGTTGCTCCCACCCTGGCCCCTTGTGTTTGAGCCCCTTGGAGGCAGAGGGCCGCCTATCCCGGGATGCAGGGGTCCTGCGGGGGTCAAGGGACGACGTGGACACTCTCCGGGCGAGAGAGGGCGCCTGCGTCCCGAGAGAGCCCCCGGCAAAATGCCCAGCCCTGGCCCCCATGGCTCCAGCTGCCTCCCCAGCCTCCTGCCATGCGGCCTGGTCCTGCTCACCCGGGCCCAGGTTCGCCGCAGGTGTTTGCCTTTTGCGGACACCCCGGACCGAGGGCCGCGGATGCCTTCACGGGGAGGGGGGTTGGAGCTCTGGGGGACCGAGGTCTCGGCGGTCACAGTCGCTTCTTGCGGAGTTTAGGCCAGACTTTAGAGAGTGGAAGTTGCCAGGTCCAAGTTTGCCGCCAGGGGGCAGGCTGGGGCAGTTTGAACCAGGGCAAGACTCTTAACTGCCCAGGCAGGGCTCAGGCCTGAGTCCCCCGGCAGAACCCGTCGGTTGGCGTGGGTTCCGCTCGATGGGGCTGGCTCCACCGGGCGCGAAACCTTGCAGGCCCCCTTTTCCGGCCCCAGGTGCCCCGGTCTTCTCTGGGCACTCTGCCTTGCGGGGGTGGGAGAGCTGCCGGGAAGTGTGTTCCACGGGAAAACTCGCGGTCTTCTGGGTGGCACGGAGGGCTTCCCTTTCCCCGGACACGACTCCAGGGACCCTGTTAACCGGGCACGATATGCCAAGGGTGGGGCCCGTTGCCCGGAGGGCTGCTTGTGGTTGGGGGCCTTCCTGCGCATGCGCGGCCCCACGTCTGGGCCTGAAACTAACCAGCCGCGGCTCGGACAAAAGCCATCACCTGGAGGCCTCCCCCCTGTTCTTCCCAGTGGTGGGGACGTGACGGAGGGGTCTCCGTGTTTTCCGCCACGTAGACAGGTTGCTCCCACCCTGGCCCCTTGTGTTTGAGCCCCTTGGAGGCAGAGGGCCGCCTATCCCGGGATGCAGGGGTCCTGCGGGGGTCATGGGACGACGTGGACACTCTCCGGGCGAGAGAGGGCGCCTGCGCCCCGAGAGAGCCCCCGGCAAAATGCCCAGCCCTGGCCCCCATGGCTCCAGCTGCCTCCCCAGCCTCCTGCCATGCGGCCTGGTCCTGCTCACCCGGGCCCAGGTTCGCCGCAGGTGTTTGCCTTTTGCGGACACCACGGACCGAGGGCCGCGGATGCCTTCACGGGGAGGGGGATTGGAGCTCTGGGGGACCGAGGTCTCGGCGGTCACAGTCGCTTCTTGCGGAGTTTAGGCCAGACTTTAGAGAGTGGATGTTGCCAGGTCCAAGTTTGCCGCCAGGGGGCAGGGTGGGGCAGTTTGAACCAGGGCAAGACTCTTAACTGCCCAGGCAGGGCTTAGTCCTGAGTCCCCCGGCAGAACCCGTCGGTGGGCGTGGGTTCCGCTCGATGGGGCTGGCTCCACCGGGCGCGAAACCTTGCAGGCCCCCTTTTCCGGCCCCAGGTGCCCCGGTCTACTCTGGGCACTCTGCCTTGCGGGAGTGGGAGAGCTGCCGGAAAGTGTGTTCCACGGGAAAACTCGCGGTCTTCTGGGTGGCACGGAGGGCTTCCCTTTCCCCGGACACGACTCCAGGGACCCTGTTAACCGGGCACGATATGCCAAGGGTGGGGCCCGTTGCCCGGAGGGCTGCTTGTGGATGGGGGCCTTCCTGCGCACGCGCGGCCCCACGTCTGGGCCTGAAACTAACCAGCCGCGGCTCGGACAAAAGCCATCTCCTGGGGGCCTCCCCCCTGTTCTTCCATCCGTAAAGGGGGACCCCTTTACGGATGGAAGAACAGGGGGATCTTCCCCGTGGTGGGTACGTGACGGAGGGGTCTCCGTGTTTTCCGCCACGTAGACAGGTTGCTCCCACCCTGGCCCCTTGTGTTTGAGCCCCTTGGAGGCAGAGGGCCGCCTATCCCGGGATGCAGGGGTCCTGCGGGGGTCAAGGGACGACGTGGACACTCTCCGGGCGAGAGAGGGCGCCTGCGCCCCGAGAGAGCCCCCGGCAAAATGCCCAGCCCTGGCCCCCATGGCTCCAGCTGCCTCCCCAGCCTCCTGCCATGCGGCCTGGTCCTGCTCACCCGGGCCCAGGTTCGCCGCAGGTGTTTGCCTTTTGCGGACACCAAGGACCGAGGGCCGCGGATGCCTTCACGGGGAGGGGGGTTGGAGCTCTGGGGGACCGAGGTCTCGGCGGTCACAGTCGCTTCTTGCGGAGTTTAGGCCAGACTTTAGAGAGTGGAAGTTGCCAGGTCCAAGTTTGCCGCCAGGGGGCAGGGTGGGGCAGTTTGAACCAGGGCAAGACTCTTAACTGCCCAGGCAGGGCTCAGGCCTGAGTCCCCCGGCAGAACCCGTCGGTGGGCGTGGGTTCCGCTCGATGGGGCTGGCTCCACCGGGCGCGAAACCTTGCAGGCCCCCTTTTCCGGCCCCAGGTGCCCCGGTCTTCTCTGGGCACTCTGCCTTGCGGGGGTGGGAGAGCTGCCGGGAAGTGTGTTCCACGGGAAAACTCGCGGTCTTCTGGGTGGCACGGAGGGCTTCCCTTTCCCCGGACACGACTCCAGGGACCCTGTTAACCGGGCACGATATGCCAAGGGTGGGGCCCGTTGCCCGGAGGGCTGCTTGTGGTTGGGGGCCTTCCTGCGCACGCGCGGCCCCACGTCTGGGCCTGAAACTAACCAGCCGCGGCTCGGACAAAAGCCATCTCCTGGGGGCCTCCCCCCTGTTCTTCCATCCGTAAAGGGGGACCCCTTTACGGATGGAAGAACAGGGGGATCTTCGCAGTGGTGGGGACGTGACGGAGGGGTCTCCGTGTTTTCCGCCACGTAGACAGGTTGCTCCCACCCTGGCCCCTTGTGTTTGAGCCCCTTGGAGGCAGAGGGCCGCCTATCCCGGGATGCAGGGGTCCTGCGGGGGTCAAGGGACGACGTGGACACACTCCGGGCGAGAGAGGGCGCCTGCGCCCCGAGAGAGCCCCCGGCAAAATGCCCAGCCCTGGCCCCCATGGCTCCAGCTGCCTCCCCAGCCTCCTGCCATGCGGCCTGGTCCTGCTCACCCGGGCCCAGGTTCGCCGCAGGTGTTTGCCTTTTGCGGACACCACGGACCGAGGGCCGCGGATGCCTTCACGGGGAGGGGGGTTGGAGCTCTGGGGGACCGAGGTCTCGGCGGTCACAGTCGCTTCTTGCGGAGTTTAGGCCAGACTTTAGAGAGTGGAAGTTGCCAGGTCCAAGTTTGCCGCCAGGGGGCAGGGTGGGGCAGTTAGAACCAGGGCAAGACTCTTAACTGCCCAGGCAGGGCTCAGGCCTGAGTCCCCCGGCAGAACCCGTCGGTGGGCGTGGGTTCCGCTCGATGGGGCTGGCTCCACCGGGCGCGAAACCTTGCAGGCCCCCTTTTCCGGCCCCAGGTGCCCCGGTCTTCTCTGGGCACTCTGCCTTGCGGGGGTGGGAGAGCTGCCGGGAAGTGTGTTCCACGGGAAAACTCGCGGTCTTCTGGGTGGCACGGAGGGCTTCCCTTTCCCCGGACACGACTCCAGGGACCCTGTTAACCGGGCACGATATGCCAAGGGTGGGGCCCGTTGCCCGGAGGGCTGCTTGTGGTTGGGGGCCTTCCTGCGCACGCGCGGCCCCACGTCTGGGCCTGAAACTAACCAGCCGCGGCTCGGACAAAAGCCATCTCCTGGGGGCCTCCCCCCTGTTCTTCCATCCGTAAAGGGGGACCCCTTTACGGATGGAAGAACAGGGGGATCTTCGCAGTGGTGGGGACGTGACGGAGGGGTCTCCGTGTTTTCCGCCACGTAGACAGGTTGCTCCCACCCTGGCCCCTTGTGTTTGAGCCCCTTGGAGGCAGAGGGCCGCCTATCCCGGGATGCAGGGGTCCTGCGGGGGTCAAGGGACGACGTGGACACTCTCCGGGCGAGAGAGGGCGCCTGCGCCCCGAGAGAGCCCCCGGCAAAATGCCCAGCCCTGGCCCCCATGGCTCCAGCTGCCTCCCCAGCCTCCTGCCATGCGGCCTGGTCCTGCTCACCCGGGCCCAGGTTCGCCGCAGGTGTTTGCCTTTTGCGGACACCACGGACCGAGGGCCGCGGATGCCTTCACGGGGAGGGGGGTTGGAGCTCTGGGGGACCGAGGTCTCGGCGGTCACAGTCGCTTCTTGCGGAGTTTAGGCCAGACTTTAGAGAGTGGAAGTTGCCAGGTCCAAGTTTGCCGCCAGGGGGCAGGGTGGGGCAGTTTGAACCAGGGCAAGACTCTTAACTGCCCAGGCAGGGCTCAGGCCTGAGTCCCCCGGCAGAACCCGTCGGTGGGCGTGGGTTCCGCTCGATGGGGCTGGCTCCACCGGGCGCGAAACCTTGCAGGCCCCCTTTTCCGGCCCCAGGTGCCCCGGTCTTCTCTGGGCACTCTGCCTTGCGGGGGTGGGAGAGCTGCCGGGAAGTGTGTTCCACGGGAAAACTCGCGGTCTTCTGGGTGGCACGGAGGGCTTCCCTTTCCCCGGACACGACTCCAGGGACCCTGTTAACCGGGCACGATATGCCAAGGGTGGGGCCCGTTGCCCGGAGGGCTGCTTGTGGTTGGGGGCCTTCCTGCGCACGCGCGGCCCCACGTCTGGGCCTGAAACTAACCAGCCGCGGCTCGGACAAAAGCCATCTCCTGGGGGCCTCCCCCCTGTTCTTCCATCCGTAAAGGGGGACCCCTTTACGGATGGAAGAACAGGGGGATCTTCGCAGTGGTGGGGACGTGACGGAGGGGTCTCCGTGTTTTCCGCCACGTAGACAGGTTGCTCCCACCCTGGCCCCTTGTGTTTGAGCCCCTTGGAGGCAGAGGGCCGCCTATCCCGGGATGCAGGGGTCCTGCGGGGGTCATGGGACGACGTGGACACTCTCCGGGCGAGAGAGGGCGCCTGCGCCCCGAGAGAGCCCCCGGCAAAATGCCCAGCCCTGGCCCCCATGGCTCCAGCTGCCTCCCCAGCCTCCTGCCATGCGGCCTGGTCCTGCTCACCCGGGCCCAGGTTCGCCGCAGGTGTTTGCCTTTTGCGGACACCACGGACCGAGGGCCGCGGATGCCTTCACGGGGAGGGGGATTGGAGCTCTGGGGGACCGAGGTCTCGGCGGTCACAGTCGCTTCTTGCGGAGTTTAGGCCAGACTTTAGAGAGTGGATGTTGCCAGGTCCAAGTTTGCCGCCAGGGGGCAGGGTGGGGCAGTTTGAACCAGGGCAAGACTCTTAACTGCCCAGGCAGGGCTTAGTCCTGAGTCCCCCGGCAGAACCCGTCGGTGGGCGTGGGTTCCGCTCGATGGGGCTGGCTCCACCGGGCGCGAAACCTTGCAGGCCCCTTTTTCCGGCCCCAGGTGCCCCGGTCTACTCTGGGCACTCTGCCTTGCGGGGGTGGGAGAGCTGCCGGGAAGTGTGTTCCACGGGAAAACTCGCGGTCTTCTGGGTGGCACGGAGGGCTTCCCTTTCCCCGGACACGACTCCAGGGACCCTGTTAACCGGGCACGATATGCCAAGGGTGGGGCCCGTTGCCCGGAGGGCTGCTTGTGGTTGGGGGCCTTCCTGCGCACGCGCGGCCCCACGTCTGGGCCTGAAACTAACCAGCCGCGGCTCGGACAAAAGCCATCTCCTGGGGGCCTCCCCCCTGTTCTTCCATCCGTAAAGGGGGACCCCTTTACGGATGGAAGAACAGGGGGATCTTCCCCGTGGTGGGTACGTGACGGAGGGGTCTCCGTGTTTTCCGCCACGTAGACAGGTTGCTCCCACCCTGGCCCCTTGTGTTTGAGCCCCTTGGAGGCAGAGGGCCGCCTATCCCGGGATGCAGGGGTCCTGCGGGGGTCAAGGGACGACGTGGACACTCTCCGGGCGAGAGAGGGCGCCTGCGCCCCGAGAGAGCCCCCGGCAAAATGCCCAGCCCTGGCCCCCATGGCTCCAGCTGCCTCCCCAGCCTCCTGCCATGCGGCCTGGTCCTGCTCACCCGGGCCCAGGTTCGCCGCAGGTGTTTGCCTTTTGCGGACACCAAGGACCGAGGGCCGCGGATGCCTTCACGGGGAGGGGGGTTGGAGCTCTGGGGGACCGAGGTCTCGGCGGTCACAGTCGCTTCTTGCGGAGTTTAGGCCAGACTTTAGAGAGTGGAAGTTGCCAGGTCCAAGTTTGCCGCCAGGGGGCAGGGTGGGGCAGTTTGAACCAGGGCAAGACTCTTAACTGCCCAGGCAGGGCTCAGGCCTGAGTCCCCCGGCAGAACCCGTCGGTGGGCGTGGGTTCCGCTCGATGGGGCTGGCTCCACCGGGCGCGAAACCTTGCAGGCCCCCTTTTCCGGCCCCAGGTGCCCCGGTCTTCTCTGGGCACTCTGCCTTGCGGGGGTGGGAGAGCTGCCGGGAAGTGTGTTCCACGGGAAAACTCGCGGTCTTCTGGGTGGCACGGAGGGCTTCCCTTTCCCCGGACACGACTCCAGGGACCCTGTTAACCGGGCACGATATGCCAAGGGTGGGGCCCGTTGCCCGGAGGGCTGCTTGTGGTTGGGGGCCTTCCTGCGCACGCGCGGCCCCACGTCTGGGCCTGAAACTAACCAGCCGCGGCTCGGACAAAAGCCATCTCCTGGGGGCCTCCCCCCTGTTCTTCCATCCGTAAAGGGGGACCCCTTTACGGATGGAAGAACAGGGGGATCTTCGCAGTGGTGGGGACGTGACGGAGGGGTCTCCGTGTTTTCCGCCACGTAGACAGGTTGCTCCCACCCTGGCCCCTTGTGTTTGAGCCCCTTGGAGGCAGAGGGCCGCCTATCCCGGGATGCAGGGGTCCTGCGGGGGTCAAGGGACGACGTGGACACTCTCCGGGCGAGAGAGGGCGCCTGCGCCCCGAGAGAGCCCCCGGCAAAATGCCCAGCCCTGGCCCCCATGGCTCCAGCTGCCTCCCCAGCCTCCTGCCATGCGGCCTGGTCCTGCTCACCCGGGCCCAGGTTCGCCGCAGGTGTTTGCCTTTTGCGGACACCAAGGACCAAGGGCCGCGGATGCCTTCACGGGGAGGGGGGTTGGAGCTCTGGGGGACCGAGGTCTCGGCGGTCACAGTCGCTTCTTGCGGAGTTTAGGCCAGACTTTAGAGAGTGGAAGTTGCCAGGTCCAAGTTTGCCGCCAGGGGGCAGGGTGGGGCAGTTTGAACCAGGGCAAGACTCTTAACTGCCCAGGCAGGGCTCAGGCCTGAGTCCCCCGGCAGAACCCGTCGGTGGGCGTGGGTTCCGCTCGATGGGGCTGGCTCCACCGGGCGCGAAACCTTGCAGGCCCCCTTTTCCGGCCCCAGGTGCCCCGGTCTTCTCTGGGCACTCTGCCTTGCGGGGGTGGGAGAGCTGCCGGGAAGTGTGTTCCACGGGAAAACTCGCGGTCTTCTGGGTGGCACGGAGGGCTTCCCTTTCCCCGGACACGACTCCAGGGACCCTGTTAACCGGGCACGATATGCCAAGGGTGGGGCCCGTTGCCCGGAGGGCTGCTTGTGGTTGGGGGCCTTCCTGCGCACGCGCGGCCCCACGTCTGGGCCTGAAACTAACCAGCCGCGGCTCGGACAAAAGCCATCTCCTGGGGGCCTCCCCCCTGTTCTTCCATCCGTAAAGGGGGACCCCTTTACGGATGGAAGAACAGGGGGATCTTCCCCGTGGTGGGGACGTGACGGAGGGGTCTCCGTGTTTTCCGCCACGTAGACAGGTTGCTCCCACCCTGGCCCCTTGTGTTTGAGCCCCTTGGAGGCAGAGGGCCGCCTATCCCGGGATGCAGGGGTCCTGCGGGGGTCAAGGGACGACGTGGACACTCTCCGGGCGAGAGAGGGCGCCTGCGCCCCGAGAGAGCCCCCGGCAAAATGCCCAGCCCTGGCCCCCATGGCTCCAGCTGCCTCCCCAGCCTCCTGCCATGCGGCCTGGTCCTGCTCACCCGGGCCCAGGTTCGCCGCAGGTGTTTGCCTTTTGCGGACACCAAGGACCGAGGGCCGCGGATGCCTTCACGGGGAGGGGGGTTGGAGCTCTGGGGGACCGAGGTCTCGGCGGTCACAGTCGCTTCTTGCGGAGTTTAGGCCAGACTTTAGAGAGTGGAAGTTGCCAGGTCCAAGTTTGCCGCCAGGGGGCAGGGTGGGGCAGTTAGAACCAGGGCAAGACTCTTAACTGCCCAGGCAGGGCTCAGGCCTGAGTCCCCCGGCAGAACCCGTCGGTGGGCGTGGGTTCCGCTCGATGGGGCTGGCTCCACCGGGCGCGAAACCTTGCAGGCCCCCTTTTCCGGCCCCAGGTGCCCCGGTCTTCTCTGGGCACTCTGCCTTGCGGGGGTGGGAGAGCTGCCGGAAAGTGTGTTCCACGGGAAAACTCGCGGTCTTCTGGGTGGCACGGAGGGCTTCCCTTTCCCCGGACACGACTCCAGGGACCCTGTTAACCGGGCACGATATGCCAAGGGTGGGGCCCGTTGCCCGGAGGGCTGCTTGTGGTTGGGGGCCTTCCTGCGCACGCGCGGCCCCACGTCTGGGCCTGAAACTAACCAGCCGCGGCTCGGACAAAAGCCATCTCCTGGGGGCCTCCCCCCTGTTCTTCCATCCGTAAAGGGGGACCCCTTTACGGATGGAAGAACAGGGGGATCTTCCCCGTGGTGGGTACGTGACGGAGGGGTCTCCGTGTTTTCCGCCACGTAGACAGGTTGCTCCCACCCTGGCCCCTTGTGTTTGAGCCCCTTGGAGGCAGAGGGCCGCCTATCCCGGGATGCAGGGGTCCTGCGGGGGTCAAGGGACGACGTGGACACTCTCCGGGCGAGAGAGGGCGCCTGCGCCCCGAGAGAGCCCCCGGCAAAATGCCCAGCCCTGGCCCCCATGGCTCCAGCTGCCTCCCCAGCCTCCTGCCATGCGGCCTGGTCCTGCTCACCCGGGCCCAGGTTCGCCGCAGGTGTTTGCCTTTTGCGGACACCACGGACCGAGGGCCACGGATGCCTTCACGGGGAGGGGAATTGGAGCTCTGGGGGACTGAGGTCTCCGCGGTCACAGTCGCTTCTTGCGGAGTTTAGGCCAGATTTTAGAGAGTGGAAGTTGCCAGGTCCAAGTTTGCCGCCAGGGGGCAGGGTGGGGCAGTTAGAACCAGGGCAAGACTCTTAACTGCCCAGGCAGGGCTCAGGCCTGAGTCCCCCGGCAGAACCCGTCGGTGGGCGTGGGTTCCGCTCGATGGGGCTGGCTCCACCGGGCGCGAAACCTTGCAGGCCCCCTTTTCCGGCCCCAGGTGCCCCGGTCTTCTCTGGGCACTCTGCCTTGCGGGGGTGGGAGAGCTGCCGGAAAGTGTGTTCCACGGGAAAACTCGCGGTCTTCTGGGTGGCACGGAGGGCTTCCCTTTCCCCGGACACGACTCCAGGGACCCTGTTAACCGGGCACGATATGCCAAGGTGGGGACCGTTGCCCGGAGGGCTGCTTGTGGTTGGGGGCCTTCCTGCGCACGCGCGGCCCCACGTCTGGGCCTGAAACTAACCAGCCGCGGCTCGGACAAAAGCCATCTCCTGGGGGCCTCCCCCCTGTTCTTCCATCCGTAAAGGGGGACCCCTTTACGGATGGAAGAACAGGGGGATCTTCCCCGTGGTGGGTACGTGACGGAGGGGTCTCCGTGTTTTCCGCCACGTAGACAGGTTGCTCCCACCCTGGCCGCTTGTGTTTGAACCCCTTGGAGGCAGAGGGCCGCCTATCCCGGGATGCAGGGGTCCTGCGGGGGTCAAGGGACGACGTGGACACTCTCCGGGCGAGAGAGGGCGCCTGCGCCCCGAGAGAGCCCCCGGCAAAATTCCCAGCCCTGGCCCCCATGGCTCCAGCTGCCTCCCCAGCCTCCTGCCATGCGGCCTGGTCCTGCTCACCCGGGCCCAGGTTCGCCGCAGGTGTTTGCCTTTTGCGGACACCAAGGACCGAGGGCCGCGGATGCCTTCTCGGGGAGGGGGGTTGGAGCTCTGGGGGACCGAGGTCTCGGCGGTCACAGTCGCTTCTTGCGGAGTTTAGGCCAGACTTTAGAGAGTGGAAGTTGCCAGGTCCAAGTTTGCCGCCAGGGGGCAGGGTGGGGCAGTTAGAACCAGGGCAAGACTCTTAACTGCCCAGGCAGGGCTCAGGCCTGAGTCCCCCGGCAGAACCCGTCGGTTGGCGTGGGTTCCGCTCGATGGGGCTGGCTCCACCGGGCGCGAAACCTTGCAGGCCCCCTTTTCCGGCCCCAGGTGCCCCGGTCTTCTCTGGGCACTCTGCCTTGCGGGGGTGGGAGAGCTGCCGGGAAGTGTGTTCCACGGGAAAACTCTCGGTCTTCTGGGTGGCACGGAGGGCTTCCCTTTCCCCGGACACGACTCCAGGGACCCTGTTAACCGGGCACGATATGCCAAGGGTGGGGCCCGTTGCCCGGAGGGCTGCTTGTGGTTGGGGGCCTTCCTGCGCATGCGCGGCCCGACGTCTGGGCCTGAAACTAACCAGCCGCGGCTCGGACAAAAGCCATCTCCTGGGGGCCTCCCCCCTGTTCTTCCATCCGTAAAGGGGGACCCCTTTACGGATGGAAGAACAGGGGGATCTTCGCAGTGGTGGGGACGTGACGGAGGGGTCTCCGTGTTTTCCGCCACGTAGACAGGTTGCTCCCACCCTGGCCCCTTGTGTTTGAGCCCCTTGGAGGCAGAGGGCCGCCTATCCCGGGATGCAGGGGTCCTGCGGGGGTCAAGGGACGACGTGGACACTCTCCGGGCGAGAGAGGGCGCCTGCGCCCCGAGAGAGCCCCCGGCAAAATGCCCAGCCCTGGCCCCCATGGCTCCAGCTGCCTCCCCAGCCTCCTGCCATGCGGCCTGGTCCTGCTCACCCGGGCCCAGGTTCGCCGCAGGTGTTTGCCTTTTGCGGACACCAAGGACCGAGGGCCGCGGATGCCTTCACGGGGAGGGGGGTTGGAGCTCTGGGGGACCGAGGTCTCGGCGGTCACAGTCGCTTCTTGCGGAGTTTAGGCCAGACTTTAGAGAGTGGAAGTTGCCAGGTCCAAGTTTGCCGCCAGGGGGCAGGGTGGGGCAGTTTGAACCAGGGCAAGACACTTAACTGCCCAGGCAGGGCTCAGGCCTGAGTCCCCCGGCAGAACCCGTCGGTGGGCGTGGGTTCCGCTCGATGGGGCTGGCTCCACCGGGCGCGAAACCTTGCAGGCCCCCTTTTGCGGCCCCAGGTGCCCCGGTCTTCTCTGGGCACTCTGCCTTGCGGGGGTGGGAGAGCTGCCGGAAAGTGTGTTCCACGGGAAAACTCGCGGTCTTCTGGGTGGCACGGAGGGCTTCCCTTTCCCCGGACACGACTCCAGGGACCTTGTTAACCGGGCACGATATGCCAAGGGTGGGGCCCGTTGCCCGGAGGGCTGCTTGTGGTTGGGGGCCTTCCTGCGCATGCGCGGCCCCACGTCTGGGCCTGAAACTAACCAGCCGCGGCTCGGACAAAAGCCATCTCCTGGGGGCCTCCCCCCTGTTCTTCCATCCGTAAAGGGGGACCCCTTTACGGATGGAAGAACAGGGGGATCTTCGCAGTGGTGGGGACGTGACGGAGGGGTCTCCGTGTTTTCCGCCACGTAGACAGGTTGCTCCCACCCTGGCCCCTTGTGTTTGAGCCCCTTGGAGGCAGAGGGCCGCCTATCCCGGGATGCAGGGGTCCTGCGGGGGTCAAGGGACGACGTGGACACTCTCCGGGCGAGAGAGGGCGCCTGCGCCCCGAGAGAGCCCCCGGCAAAATGCCCAGCCCTGGCCTCCATGGCTCCAGCTGCCTCCCCAGCCTCCTGCCATGCGGCCTGGTCCTGCTCACCCGGGCCCAGGTTCGCCGCAGGTGTTTGCCTTTTGCGGACACCAAGGACCGAGGGCCGCGGATGCCTTCACGGGGAGGGGGGTTGGAGCTCTGGGGGACCGAGGTCTCGGCGGTCACAGTCGCTTCTTGCGGAGTTTAGGCCAGACTTTAGAGAGTGGAAGTTGCCAGGTCCAAGTTTGCCGCCAGGGGGCAGGGTGGGGCAGTTTGAACCAGGGCAAGACTCTTAACTGCCCAGGCAGGGCTCAGGCCTGAGTCCCCGGGCAGAACCCGTCGGTGGGCGTGGGTTCCGCTCGATGGGGCTGGCTCCACCGGGCGCGAAACCTTGCAGGCCCCCTTTTCCGGCCCCAGGTGCCCCGGTCTTCTCTGGGCACTCTGCCTTGCGGGGGTGGGAGAGCTGCCGGGAAGTGTGTTCCACGGGAAAACTCGAGGTCTTCTGGGTGGCACGGAGGGCTTCCCTTTCCCCGGACACGACTCCAGGGACCCTGTTAACCGGGCACGATATGCCAAGGGTGGGGCCCGTTGCCCGGAGGGCTGCTTGTGGTTGGGGGCCTTCCTGCGCATGCGCGGCCCCACGTCTGGGCCGGAAACTAACCAGCCGCGGCTCGGACAAAAGCCATCTCCTGGGGGCCTCCCCCCTGTTCTTCCATCCGTAAAGGGGGACCCCTTTACGGATGGAAGAACAGGGGGATCTTCCCCGTGGTGGGTACGTGACGGAGGGGTCTCCGTGTTTTCCGCCACGTAGACAGGTTGCTCCCACCCTGGCCCCTTGTGTTTGAGCCCCTTGGAGGCAGAGGGCCGCCTATCCCGGGATGCAGGGGTCCTGCGGGGGTCAAGGGACGACGTGGACACTCTCCGGGCGAGAGAGGGCGCCTGCGCCCCGAGAGAGCCCCCGGCAAAATGCCCAGCCCTGGCCCCCATGGCTCCAGCTGCCTCCCCAGCCTCCTGCCATGCGGCCTGGTCCTGCTCACCGGGGCGCAGGTTCGCCGCAGTTGTTTGCCTTTTGCGGACACCACGGACCGAGGGCCGCGGATGCCTTCACGGGGAGGGGGATTGGAGCTCTGGGGGACCGAGGTCTCGGCGGTCACAGTCGCTTCTTGCGGAGTTTAGGCCAGGCTTTAGAGAGTGGAAGTTGCCAGGTCCAAGTTTGCCGCCAGGGGGCAGGGTGTGGCAGTTTGAACCAGGGCAAGACTCTTAACTGCCCAGGCAGGGCTCAGGCCTGAGTCCCCCGGCAGAACCCGTCGGTGGGCGTGGGTTCCGCTCGATGGGGCTGGCTCCACCGGGCGCGAAACCTTGCAGGCCCCCTTTTGCGGCCCCAGGTGCCCCGGTCTTCTCTGGGCACTCTGCCTTGCGGGGGTGGGAGAGCTGCCGGGAAGTGTGTTCCACGGGAAAACTCGCGGTCTTCTGGGTGGCACGGAGGGCTTCCCTTTCCCCGGACACGACTCCAGGGACCCTGTTAACCGGGCACGATATGCCAAGGGTGGGGCCCGTTGCCCGGAGGGCTGCTTGTGGTTGGGGGCCTTCCTGCGCATGCGCGGCCCCACCTCTGGGCCTGAAACTAACCAGCCGCGGCTCGGACAAAAGCCATCTCCTGGGGGCCTCCCCCCTGTTCTTCCATCCGTAAAGGGGGACCCCTTTACGGATGGAAGAACAGGGGGATCTTCGCAGTGGTGGGGACGTGACGGAGGGGTCTCCGTGTTTTCCGCCACGTAGACAGTTTGCTCCCACCCTGGCCCCTTGTGTTTGAGCCCCTTGGAGGCAGAGGGCCGCCTATCCCGGGATGCAGGGGTCCTGCGGGGGTCAAGGGACGACGTGGACACTCTCCGGGCGAGAGAGGGCGCCTGCGCCCCGAGAGAGCCCCCGGCAAAATGCCCAGCCCTGGCCCCCATGGCTCCAGCTGCCTCCCCAGCCTCCTGCCATGCGGCCTGGTCCTGCTCACCCGGGCCCAGGTTCGCCGCAGGTGTTTGCCTTTTGCGGACACCAAGGACCGAGGGCCGCGGATGCCTTCACGGGGAGGGGGATTGGAGCTCTGGGGGACCGAGGTCTCGGCGGTCACAGTCGCTTCTTGCGGAGTTTAGGCCAGACTTTAGAGAGTGGAAGTTGCCAGGTCCAAGTTTGCCCCCAGGGGGCAGGGTGGGGCAGTTTGAACCAGGGCAAGACTCTTAACTGCCCAGGCAGGGCTCAGGCCTGAGTCCCCCGGCAGAACCCGTCGGTGGGCGTGGGTTCCGCTCGATGGGGCTGGCTCCACCGGGCGCGAAACCTTGCAGGCCCCCTTTTGCGGCCCCAGGTGCCCCGGTCTTCTCTGGGCACTCTGCCTTGCGGGGGTGGGAGAGCTGCCGGGAAGTGTGTTCCACGGGAAAACTCGCGGTCTTCTGGGTGGCACGGAGGGCTTCCCTTTCCCCGGACACGACTCCAGGGACCCTGTTAACCGGGCACGATATGCCAAGGGTGGGGCCCGTTGCCCGGAGGGCTGCTTGTGGTTGGGGGCCTTCCTGCGCATGCGCGGCCCCACGTCTGGGCCTGAAACTAACCAGCCGCGGCTCGGACAAAAGCCATCTCCTGGGGGCCTCCCCCCTGTTCTTCCATCCGTAAAGGGGGACCCCTTTACGGATGGAAGAACAGGGGGATCTTCGCAGTGGTGGGGACGTGACGGAGGGGTCTCCGTGTTTTCCGCCACGTAGACAGGTTGCTCCCACCCTGGCCCCTTGTGTTTGAGCCCCTTGGAGGCAGAGGGCCGCCTATCCCGGGATGCAGGGGTCCTGCGGGGGTCAAGGGACGACGTGGACACTCTCCGGGCGAGAGAGGGCGCCTGCGCCCCGAGAGAGCCCCCGGCAAAATGCCCAGCCCTGGCCCCCATGGCTCCAGCTGCCTCCCCAGCCTCCTGCCATGCGGCCTGGTCCTGCTCACCCGGGCCCAGGTTCGCCGCAGGTGTTTGCCTTTTGCGGACACCAAGGACCGAGGGCCGCGGATGCCTTCACGGGGAGGGGGGTTGGAGCTCTGGGGGACCGAGGTCTCGGCGGTCACAGTCGCTTCTTGCGGAGTTTAGGCCAGACTTTAGAGAGTGGAAGTTGCCAGGTCCAAGTTTGCCGCCAGGGGGGAAGGTGGGGCAGTTTGAACCAGGGCAAGACTCTTAACTGCCCAGGCAGGGCTCAGGCCTGAGTCCCCCGGCAGAACCCGTCGGTGGGCGTGGGTTCCGCTCGATGGGGCTGGCTCCACCGGGCGCGAAACCTTGCAGGCCCCCTTTTGCGGCCCCAGGTGCCCCGGTCTTCTCTGGGCACTCTGCCTTGCGGGGGTGGGAGAGCTGCCGGGAAGTGTGTTCCACGGGAAAACTCGCGGTCTTCTGGGTGGCACGGAGGGCTTCCCTTTCCCCGGACACAACTCCAGGGACCCTGTTAACCGGGCACGATATGCCAAGGGTGGGGCCCGTTGCCCGGAGGGCTGCTTGTGGTTGGGGGCCTTCCTGCGCATGCGCGGCCCCACCTCTGGGCCTGAAACTAACCAGCCGCGGCTCGGACAAAAGCCATCTCCTGGGGGCCTCCCCCCTGTTCTTCCATCCGTAAAGGGGGACCCCTTTACGGATGGAAGAACAGGGGGATCTTCGCAGTGGTGGGGACGTGACGGAGGGGTCTCCGTGTTTTCCGCCACGTAGACAGGTTGCTCCCACCCTGGCCCCTTGTGTTTGAGCCCCTTGGAGGCAGAGGGCCGCCTATCCCGGGATGCAGGGGTCCTGCGGGGGTCAAGGGACGACGTGGACACTCTCCGGGCGAGAGAGGGCGCCTGCGCCCCGAGAGAGCCCCCGGCAAAATGCCCAGCCCTGGCCCCCATGGCTCCAGCTGCCTCCCCAGCCTCCTGCCATGCGGCCTGGTCCTGCTCACCCGGGCCCAGGTTCGCCGCAGGTGTTTGCCTTTTGCGGACACCACGGACCGAAGGCCGCGGATGCCTTCACGGGGAGGGGGGTTGGAGCTCTGGGGGACCGAGGTCTCGGAGGTCACAGTCGCGTCTTGCGGAGTTTAGGCCAGACTTTAGAGAGTGGAAGTTGCCAGGTCCAAGTTTGCCGCCAGGGGGCAGGGTGGGGCAGTTTGAACCAGGGCAAGACTCTTAACTGCCCAGGCAGGGCTCAGGCCTGAGTCCCCCGGCAGAACCCGTCGGTGGGCGTGGGTTCCGCTCGATGGGGCTGGCTCCACCGGGCGCGAAACCTTGCAGGCCCCCTTTTCCGGCCCTAGGTGCCCCGGTCTTCTCTGGGCACTCTGCCTTGCGGGGGTGGGAGAGCTGCCGGGAAGTGTGTTCCACGGGAAAACTCTCGGTCTTCTGGGTGGCACGGAGGGCTTCCCTTTCCCCGGACACGACTCCAGGGTCCCTGTTAACCGGGCACGATATGCCAAGGGTGGGGCCCGTTGCCCGGAGGGCTGCTTGTGGTTGGGGGCCTTCCTGCGCATGCGCGGCCCCACGTCTGGGCCTGAAACTAACCAGCCACGGCTCGGACAAAAGCCATCTCCTGGGGGCCTCCCCCCTGTTCTTCCATCCGTAAAGGGGGACCCCTTTACGGATGGAAGAACAGGGGGATCTTCCCCGTGGTGGGGACGTGACGGAGGGGTCTCCGTGTTTTCCGCCACGTAGACAGGTTGCTCCCACCCTGGCCCCTTGTGTTTGAGCCCCTTGGAGGCAGAGGGCCGCCTATCCCGGGATGCAGGGGTCCTGCGGGGGTCAAGGGACGACGTGGACACTCTCCGGGCGAGAGAGGGCGCCTGCGCCCCGAGAGAGCCCCCGGCAAAATGCCCAGCCCTGGCCCCCATGGCTCCAGCCGCCTCCCCTGCCTCCTGCCATGCGGCCTGGTCCTGCTCACCCGGGCGCAGGTTCGCCGCAGGTGTTTGCCTTTTGCGGACACCACGGACCGAGGGCCGCGGATGCCTTCACGGGGAGGGGGATTGGAGCTCTGGGGGACCGAGGTCTCGGCGGTCACAGTCGCTTCTTGCGGAGTTTAGGCCAGGCTTTAGAGAGTGGAAGTTGCCAGGTCCAAGTTTGCCGCCAGGGGGCAGGGTGTGGCAGTTTGAACCAGGGCAAGACTCTTAACTGCCCAGGCAGGGCTTAGTCCTGAGTCCCCGGGCAGAACCCGTCGGTGGGCGTGGGTTCCGCTCGATGGGGCTGGCTCCACCGTGCGCGAAACCTTGCAGGCCCCCTTTTCCGGCCCCAGGTGCCCCGGTCTTCTCTGGGCACTCTGCCTTGCGGGGGTGGGAGAGCTGCCGGAAAGTGTGTTCCACGGGAAAACTCGCGGTCTTCTGGGTGGCACGGAGGGCTTCCCTTTCCCCGGACACGACTCCAGGGACCCTGTTAACCGGGCACGATATGCCAAGGGTGGGGCCCGTTGCCCGGAGGGCTGCTTGTGGTTGGGGGCCTTCCTGCGCATGCGCGGCCCCACGTCTGGGCCTGAAACTAACCAGCCGCGGCTCGGACAAAAGCCATCTCCTGGGGGCCTCCCCCCTGTTCTTCCATCCGTAAAGGGGGACCCCTTTACGGATGGAAGAACAGGGGGATCTTCGCTGTGGTGGGGACGTGACGGAGCGGTCTCCGTGTTTTCCGCCACGTAGACAGGTTGCTCCCACCCTGGCCCCTTGTGTTTGAGCCCCTTGGAGGCAGAGGGCCGCCTATCCCGGGATGCAGGGGTCCTGCGGGGGTCAAGGGACGACGTGGACACTCTCCGGGCGAGAGAGGGCGCCTGCGCCCCGAGAGAGCCCCCGGCAAAATGCCCAGCCCTGGCCCCCATGGCTCCAGCTGCCTCCCCAGCCTCCTGCCATGCGGCCTGGTCCTGCTCACCCGGGCCCAGGTTCGCCGCAGGTGTTTGCCTTTTGCGGACACCAAGGACCGAGGGCCGCGGATGCCTTCACGGGGAGGGGGGTTGGAGCTCTGGGGGACCGAGGTCTCGGCGGTCACAGTCGCTTCTTGCGGAGTTTAGGCCAGACTTTAGAGAGTGGAAGTTGCCAGGTCCAAGTTTGCCGCCAGGGGGCAGGGTGGGGCAGTTTGAACCAGGGCAAGACTCTTAACTGCCCAGGCAGGGCTCAGGCCTGAGTCCCCGGGCAGAACCCGTCGGTGGGCGTGGGTTCCGCTCGATGGGGCTGGCTCCACCGGGCGCGAAACCTTGCAGGCCCCCTTTTCCGGCCCCAGGTGCCCCGGTCTTCTCTGGGCACTCTGCCTTGCGGGGGTGGGAGAGCTGCCGGGAAGTGTGTTCCACGGGAAAACTCGAGGTCTTCTGGGTGGCACGGAGGGCTTCCCTTTCCCCGGACACGACTCCAGGGACCCTGTTAACCGGGCACGATATGCCAAGGGTGGGGCCCGTTGCCCGGAGGGCTGCTTGTGGTTGGGGGCCTTCCTGCGCACGCGCGGCCCCACGTCTGGGCCTGAAACTAACCAGCCGCGGCTCGGACATAAGCCATCTCCTGGGGGCCTCCCCCCTGTTCTTCCATCCGTAAAGGGGGACCCCTTTACGGATGGAAGAACAGGGGGATCTTCCCCGTGGTGGGTACGTGACGGAGGGGTCTCCGTGTTTTCCGCCTCGTAGACAGGTTGCTCCCACCCTGGCCCCTTGTGTTTGAGCCCCTTGGAGGCAGAGGGCCGCCTATCCCGGGATGCAGGGGTCCTGCGGGGGTCAAGGGACGACGTGGACACTCTCCGGGCGAGAGAGGGCGCCTGCGCCCCGAGAGAGCCCCCGGCAAAATGCCCAGCCCTGGCCCCCATGGCTCCAGCTGCCTCCCCAGCCTCCTGCCATGCGGCCTGGTCCTGCTCACCGGGGCGCAGGTTCGCCGCAGTTGTTTGCCTTTTGCGGACACCACGGACCGAGGGCCGCGGATGCCTTCACGGGGAGGGGGATTGGAGCTCTGGGGGACCGAGGTCTCGGCGGTCACAGTCGCTTCTTGCGGAGTTTAGGCCAGGCTTTAGAGAGTGGAAGTTGCCAGGTCCAAGTTTGCCCCCAGGGGGCAGGGTGGGGCAGTTTGAACCAGGGCAAGACTCTTAACTGCCCAGGCAGGGCTCAGGCCTGAGTCCCCCGGCAGAACCCGTCGGTGGGCGTGGGTTCCGCTCGATGGGGCTGGCTCCACCGGGCGCGAAACCTTGCAGGCCCCCTTTTCCGGCCCCAGGTGCCCCGGTCTTCTCTGGGCACTCTGCCTTGCGGGGGTGGGAGAGCTGCCGGGAAGTGTGTTCCACGGGAAAACTCGCGGTCTTCTGGGTGGCACGGAGGGCTTCCCTTTCCCCGGACACGACTCCAGGGACCCTGTTAACCAGGCACGATATGCAAAGGGTGGGGCCCGTTGCCCGGAGGGCTGCTTGTGGTTGGGGGCCTTCCTGCGCATGCGCGGCCCCACGTCTGGGCCTGAAACTAACCAGCCGCGGCTCGGACAAAGGCCATCTCCTGGGTGCCTCCCCCCTGTTCTTCCATCCGTAAAGGGGGACCCCTTTACGGATGGAAGAACAGGGGGATCTTCCCCGTGGTGGGTACGTGACGGAGGGGTCTCCGTGTTTTCCGCCACGTAGACAGGTTGCTCCCACCCTGGCCCCTTGTGTTTGAGCCCCTTGGAGGCAGAGGGCCGCCTATCCCGGGATGCAGGGGTCCTGCGGGGGTCAAGGGACGACGTGGACACTCTCCGGGCGAGAGAGGGCGCCTGCGCCCCGAGAGAGCCCCCGGCAAAATGCCCAGCCCTGGCCCCCATGGCTCCAGCTGCCTCCCCAGCCTCCTGCCATGCGGCCTGGTCCTGCTCACCCGGGCCCAGGTTCGCCGCAGGTGTTTGCCTTTTGCGGACACCAAGGACCGAGGGCCGCGGATGCCTTCACGGGGAGGGGGGTTGGAGCTCTGGGGGACCGAGGTCTCGGCGGTCACAGTCGCTTCTTGCGGAGTTTAGGCCAGACTTTAGAGAGTGGAAGTTGCCAGGTCCAAGTTTGCCGCCAGGGGGCAGGGTGGGGCAGTTTGAACCAGGGCAAGACTCTTAACTGCCCAGGCAGGGCTTATTCCTGAGTCCCCCGGCAGAACCCGTCGGTGGGCGTGGGTTCCGCTCGATGGGGCTGGCTCCACCGTGCGCGAAACCTTGCAGGCCCCCTTTTCCGGCCCCAGGTGCCCCGGTCTTCTCTGGGCACTCTGCCTTGCGGGGGTGGGAGAGCTGCCGGAAAGTGTGTTCCACGGGAAAACTCGCGGTCTTCTGGGTGGCACGGAGGGCTTCCCTTTCCCCGGACACGACTCCAGGGACCCTGTTAACCGGGCACGATATGCCAAGGGTGGGGCCCGTTGCCCGGAGGGCTGCTTGTGGTTGGGGGCCTTCCTGCGCATGCGCGGCCCCACGTCTGGGCCTGAAACTAACCAGCCGCGGCTCGGACAAAAGCCATCTCCTGGGGGCCTCCCCCCTGTTCTTCCATCCGTAAAGGGGGACCCCTTTACGGATGGAAGAACAGGGGGATCTTCCCCGTGGTGGGTACGTGACGGAGGGGTCTCCGTGTTTTCCGCCACGTAGACAGGTTGCTCCCACCCTGGCCCCTTGTGTTTGAGCCCCTTGGAGGCAGAGGGCCGCCTATCCCGGGATGCAGGGGTCCTGCGGGGGTCAAGGGACGACGTGGACACTCTCCGGGCGAGAGAGGGCGCCTGCGCCCCGAGAGAGCCCCCGGCAAAATGCCCAGCCCTGGCCCCCATGGCTCCAGCTGCCTCCCCAGCCTCCTGCCATGCGGCCTGGTCCTGCTCACCCGGGCCCAGGTTCGCCGCAGGTGTTTGCCTTTTGCGGACACCAAGGACCGAGGGCCGCGGATGCCTTCACGGGGAGGGGGGTTGGAGCTCTGGGGGACCGAGGTCTCGGCGGTCACAGTCGCTTCTTGCGGAGATTAGGCCAGACTTTAGAGAGTGGAAGTTGCCAGGTCCAAGTTTGCCGCCAGGGGGCAGGGTGGGGCAGTTTGAACCAGGGCAAGACTCTTAACTGCCCAGGCAGGGCTCAGGCCTGAGTCCCCCGGCAGAACCCGTCGGTGGGCGTGGGTTCCGCTCGATGGGGCTGGCTCCACCGGGCGCGAAACCTTGCAGGCCCCCTTTTCCGGCCCCAGGTGCCCCGGTCTTCTCTGGGCACTCTGCCTTGCGGGGGTGGGAGAGCTGCCGGGACGTGTGTTCCACGGGAAAACTCGCGGTCTTCTGGGTGGCACGGAGGGCTTCCCTTTCCCCGGACACGACTCCAGGGACCCTGTTAACCGGGCACGATATGCCAAGGGTGGGGCCCGTTGCCCGGAGGGCTGCTTGTGGTTGGGGGCCTTCCTGCGCATGCGCGGCCCCACGTCTGGGCCTGAAACTAACCAGCCGCGGCTCGGACAAAAGCCATCTCCTGGGGGCCTCCCCCCTGTTCTTCCATCCGTAAAGGGGGATCCCTTTACGGATGGAAGAACAGGGGGATCTTCCCCGTGGTGGGTACGTGACGGAGGGGTCTCCGTGTTTTCCGCCACGTAGACAGGTTGCTCCCACCCTGGCCCCTTGTGTTTGAGCCCCTTGGAGGCAGAGGGCCGCCTATCCCGGGATGCAGGGGTCCTGCGGGGGTCAAGGGACGACGTGGACACTCTCCGGGCGAGAGAGGGCGCCTGCGCCCCGAGAGAGCCCCCGGCAAAATGCCCAGCCCTGGCCCCCATGGCTCCAGCTGCCTCCCCAGCCTCCTGCCATGCGGCCTGGTCCTGCTCACCCGGGCCCAGGTTCGCCGCAGGTATTTGCCTTTTGCGGACACCAAGGACCGAGGGCCGCGGATGCCTTCACGGGGAGGGGGGTTGGAGCTCTGGGGGACCGAGGTCTCGGCGGTCACAGTCGCTTCTTGCGGAGTTTAGGCCAGACTTTAGAGATTGGAAGTTGCCAGGTCCAAGTTTGCCGCCAGGGGGCAGGGTGGGGCAGTTTGAACCAGGGCAAGACTCTTAACTGCCCAGGCAGGGCTCAGGCCTGGGTCCCCCGGCAGAACCCGTCGGTGGGCGTGGGTTCCGCTCGATGGGGCTGGCTCCACCGGGCGCGAAACCTTGCAGGCCCCCTTTTGCGGCCCCAGGTGCCCCGGTCTTCTCTGGGCACTCTGCCTTGCGGGGGTGGGAGAGCTGCCGGGAAGTGTGTTCCACGGGAAAACTCGCGGTCTTCTGGGTGGCACGGAGGGCTTCCCTTTCCCCGGACACGACTCCAGGGACCCTGTTAACCGGGCACGATATGCCAAGGGTGGGGCCCGTTGCCCGGAGGGCTGCTTGTGGTTGGGGGCCTTCCTGCGCATGCGCGGCCCCACGTCTGGGCCTGAAACTAACCAGCCGCGGCTCGGACAAAAGCCATCTCCTGGGGGCCTCCCCCCTGTTCTTCCATCCGTAAAGGGGGACCCCTTTACGGATGGAAGAACAGGGGGATCTTCCCCGTGGTGGGTACGTGACGGAGGGGTCTCCGTGTTTTCCGCCACGTAGACAGGTTGCTCCCACCCTGGCCCCTTGTGTTTGAGCCCCTTGGAGGCAGAGGGCCGCCTATCCCGGGATGCAGGGGTCCTGCGGGGGTCAAGGGACGACGTGGACACTCTCCGGGCGAGAGAGGGCGCCTGCGCCCCGAGAGAGCCCCCGGCAAAATGCCCAGCCCTGGCCCCCATGGCTCCAGCTGCCTCCCCAGCCTCCTGCCATGCGGCCTGGTCCTGCTCACCGGGGCGCAGGTTCGCCGCAGTTGTTTGCCTTTTGCGGACACCACGGACCGAGGGCCGCGGATGCCTTCACGGGGAGGGGGATTGGAGCTCTGGGGGACCGAGGTCTCGGCGGTCACAGTCGCTTCTTGCGGAGTTTAGGCCAGGCTTTAGAGAGTGGAAGTTGCCAGGTCCAAGTTTGCCGCCAGGGGGCAGGGTGGGGCAGTTTGAACCAGGGCAAGACTCTTAACTGCCCAGGCAGGGCTCAGGCCTGAGTCCCCCGGCAGAACCCGTCGGTGGGCGTGGGTTCCGCTCGATGGGGCTGGCTCCACCGGGCGCGAAACCTTGCAGGCCCCCTTTTGCGGCCCCAGGTGCCCCGGTCTTCTCTGGGCACTCTGCCTTGCGGGGGTGGGAGAGCTGCCGGGAAGTGTGTTCCACGGGAAAACTCGCGGTCTTCTGGGTGGCACGGAGGGCTTCCCTTTCCCCGGACACGACTCCAGGGACCCTGTTAACCGGGCACGATATGCCAAGGGTGGGGCCCGTTGCCCGGAGGGCTGCTTGTGGTTGGGGGCCTTCCTGCGCATGCGCGGCCCCACGTCTGGGCCTGAAACTAACCAGCCGCGGCTCGGACAAAAGCCATCTCCTGGGGGCCTCCCCCCTGTTCTTCCATCCGTAAAGGGGGATCCCTTTACGGATGGAAGAACAGGGGGATCTTCGCAGTGGTGGGGACGTGACGGAGGGGTCTCCGTGTTTTCCGACACGTAGACAGGTTGCTCCCACCCTGGCCCCTTGTGTTTGAGCCCCTTGGAGGCAGAGGGCCGCCTATCCCGGGATGCAGGGGTCCTGCGGGGGTCAAGGGACGACGTGGACACTCTCCGGGCGAGAGAGGGCGCCTGCGCCCTGAGAGAGCCCCCGGCAAAATGCCCAGCCCTGGCCCCCATGGCTCCAGCTGCCTCCCCAGCCTCCTGCCATGCGGCCTGGTCCTGCTCACCCGGGCCCAGGTTCGCCGCAGGTATTTGCCTTTTGCGGACACCAAGGACCGAGGGCCGCGGATGCCTTCACGGGGAGGGGGGTTGGAGCTCTGGGGGACCGAGGTCTCGGCGGTCACAGTCGCTTCTTGCGGAGTTTAGGCCAGACTTTAGAGATTGGAAGTTGCCAGGTCCAAGTTTGCCGCCAGGGGGCAGGGTGGGGCAGTTTGAACCAGGGCAAGACTCTTAACTGCCCAGGCAGGGCTCAGGCCTGGGTCCCCCGGCAGAACCCGTCGGTGGGCGTGGGTTCCGCTCGATGGGGCTGGCTCCACCGGGCGCGAAACCTTGCAGGCCCCCTTTTGCGGCCCCAGGTGCCCCGGTCTTCTCTGGGCACTCTGCCTTGCGGGGGTGGGAGAGCTGCCGGGAAGTGTGTTCCACGGGAAAACTCGCGGTCTTCTGGGTGGCACGGAGGGCTTCCCTTTCCCCGGACACGACTCCAGGGACCCTGTTAACCGGGCACGATATGCCAAGGGTGGGGCCCGTTGCCCGGAGGGCTGCTTGTGGTTGGGGGCCTTCCTGCGCATGCGCGGCCCCACGTCTGGGCCTGAAACTAACCAGCCGCGGCTCGGACAAAAGCCATCTCCTGGGGGCCTCCCCCCTGTTCTTCCATCCGTAAAGGGGGACCCCTTTACGGATGGAAGAACAGGGGGATCTTCCCCGTGGTGGGTACGTGACGGAGGGGTCTCCGTGTTTTCCGCCACGTAGACAGGTTGCTCCCACCCTGGCCCCTTGTGTTTGAGCCCCTTGGAGGCAGAGGGCCGCCTATCCCGGGATGCAGGGGTCCTGCGGGGGTCAAGGGACGACGTGGACACTCTCCGGGCGAGAGAGGGCGCCTGCGCCCCGAGAGAGCCCCCGGCAAAATGCCCAGCCCTGGCCCCCATGGCTCCAGCTGCCTCCCCAGCCTCCTGCCATGCGGCCTGGTCCTGCTCACCGGGGCGCAGGTTCGCCGCAGTTGTTTGCCTTTTGCGGACACCACGGACCGAGGGCCGCGGATGCCTTCACGGGGAGGGGGATTGGAGCTCTGGGGGACCGAGGTCTCGGCGGTCACAGTCGCTTCTTGCGGAGTTTAGGCCAGGCTTTAGAGAGTGGAAGTTGCCAGGTCCAAGTTTGCCGCCAGGGGGCAGGGTGTGGCAGTTTGAACCAGGGCAAGACTCTTAACTGCCCAGGCAGGGCTCAGGCCTGAGTCCCCCGGCAGAACCCGTCGGTGGGCGTGGGTTCCGCTCGATGGGGCTGGCTCCACCGGGCGCGAAACCTTGCAGGCCCCCTTTTGCGGCCCCAGGTGCCCCGGTCTTCTCTGGGCACTCTGCCTTGCGGGGGTGGGAGAGCTGCCGGGAAGTGTGTTCCACGGGAAAACTCGCGGTCTTCTGGGTGGCACGGAGGGCTTCCCTTTCCCCGGACACGACTCCAGGGACCCTGTTAACCGGGCACGATATGCCAAGGGTGGGGCCCGTTGCCCGGAGGGCTGCTTGTGGTTGGGGGCCTTCCTGCGCATGCGCGGCCCCACGTCTGGGCCTGAAACTAACCAGCCGCGGCTCGGACAAAAGCCATCTCCTGGGGGCCTCCCCCCTGTTCTTCCATCCGTAAAGGGGGACCCCTTTACGGATGGAAGAACAGGGGGATCTTCGCAGTGGTGGGGACGTGACGGAGGGGTCTCCGTGTTTTCCGCCACGTAGACAGGTTGCTCCCACCCTGGCCCCTTGTGTTTGAGCCCCTTGGAGGCAGAGGGCCGCCTATCCCGGGATGCAGGGGTCCTGCGGGGGTCAAGGGACGACGTGGACACTCTCCGGGCGAGAGAGGGCGCCTGCGCCCCGAGAGAGCCCCCGGCAAAATGCCCAGCCCTGGCCCGCATGGCTCCAGCTGCCTCCCCAGCCTCCTGCCATGCGGCCTGGTCCTGCTCACCCGGGCCCAGGTTCGCCGCAGGTATTTGCCTTTTGCGGACACCAAGGACCGAGGGCCGCGGATCCCTTCACGGGGAGGGGGGTTGGAGCTCTGGGGGACCGAGGTCTCGGCGGTCACAGTCGCTTCTTGCGGAGTTTAGGCCAGACTTTAGAGATTGGAAGTTGCCAGGTCCAAGTTTGCCGCCAGGGGGCAGGGTGGGGCAGTTTGAACCAGGGCAATACTCTTAACTGCCCAGGCAGGGCTCAGGCCTGGGTCCCCCGGCAGAACCCGTCGGTGGGCGTGGGTTCCGCTCGATGGGGCTGGCTCCACCGGGCGCGAAACCTTGCAGGCCCCCTTTTGCGGCCCCAGGTGCCCCGGTCTTCTCTGGGCACTCTGCCTTGCGGGGGTGGGAGAGCTGCCGGGAAGTGTGTTCCACGGGAAAACTCGCGGTCTTCTGGGTGGCACGGAGGGCTTCCCTTTCCCCGGACACGACTCCAGGGACCCTGTTAACCGGGCACGATATGCCAAGGGTGGGGCCCGTTGCCCGGAGGGCTGCTTGTGGTTGGGGGCCTTCCTGCGCATGCGCGGCCCCACGTCTGGGCCTGAAACTAACCAGCCGCGGCTCGGACAAAAGCCATCTCCTGGGGGCCTCCCCCCTGTTCTTCCATCCGTAAAGGGGGACCCCTTTACGGATGGAAGAACAGGGGGATCTTCCCCGTGGTGGGTACGTGACGGAGGGGTCTCCGTGTTTTCCGCCACGTAGACAGGTTGCTCCCACCCTGGCCCCTTGTGTTTGAGCCCCTTGGAGGCAGAGGGCCGCCTATCCCGGGATGCAGGGGTCCTGCGGGGGTCAAGGGACGACGTGGACACTCTCCGGGCGAGAGAGGGCGCCTGCGCCCCGAGAGAGCCCCCGGCAAAATGCCCAGCCCTGGCCCCCATGGCTCCAGCTGCCTCCCCAGCCTCCTGCCATGCGGCCTGGTCCTGCTCACCGGGGCGCAGGTTCGCCGCAGTTGTTTGCCTTTTGCGGACACCACGGACCGAGGGCCGCGGATGCCTTCACGGGGAGGGGGATTGGAGCTCTGGGGGACCGAGGTCTCGGCGGTCACAGTCGCTTCTTGCGGAGTTTAGGCCAGGCTTTAGAGAGTGGAAGTTGCCAGGTCCAAGTTTGCCGCCAGGGGGCAGGGTGTGGCAGTTTGAACCAGGGCAAGACTCTTAACTGCCCAGGCAGGGCTCAGGCCTGAGTCCCCCGGCAGAACCCGTCGGTGGGCGTGGGTTCCGCTCGATGGGGCTGGCTCCACCGGGCGCGAAACTTTGCAGGCCCCCTTTTGCGGCCCCAGGTGCCCCGGTCTTCTCTGGGCACTCTGCCTTGCGGGGGTGGGAGAGCTGCCGGGAAGTGTGTTCCACGGGAAAACTCGCGGTCTTCTGGGTGGCACGGAGGGCTTCCCTTTCCCCGGACACGACTCCAGGGACCCTGTTAACCGGGCACGATATGCCAAGGGTGGGGCCCGTTGCCCGGAGGGCTGCTTGTGGTTGGGGGCCTTCCTGCGCATGCGCGGCCCCACGTCTGGGCCTGAAACTAACCAGCCGCGGCTCGGACAAAAGCCATCTCCTGGGGGCCTCCCCCCTGTTCTTCCATCCGTAAAGGGGGACCCCTTTACGGATGGAAGAACAGGGGGATCTTCCCCGTGGTGGGTACGTGACGGAGGGGTCTCCGTGTTTTCCGCCACGTAGACAGGTTGCTCCCACCCTGGCCCCTTGTGTTTGAGCCCCTTGGAGGCAGAGGGCCGCCTATCCCGGGATGCAGGGGTCCTGCGGGGGTCAAGGGACGACGTGGACACTCTCCGGGCGAGAGAGGGCGCCTGCGCCCCGAGAGAGCCCCCGGCAAAATGCCCAGCCCTGGCCCCCATGGCTCCAGCTGCCTCCCCAGCCTCCTGCCATGCGGCCTGGTCCTGCTCACCCGGGCCCAGGTTCGCCGCAGGTGTTTGCCTTTTGCGGACACCAAGGACCGAGGGCCGCGGATGCCTTCACGGGGAGGGGGGTTGGAGCTCTGGGGGACCGAGGTCTCGGCGGTCACAGTCGCTTCTTGCGGAGTTTAGGCCAGACTTTAGAGAGTGGAAGTTGCCAGGTCCAAGTTTGCCGCCAGGGGGCAGGGTGTGGCAGTTTGAACCAGGGCAAGACTCTTAACTGCCCAGGCAGGGCTTAGTCCTGAGTCCCCCGGCAGAACCCGTCGGTGGGCGTGGGTTCCGCTCGATGGGGCTGGCTCCACCGTGCGCGAAACCTTGCAGGCCCCCTTTTCCGGCCCCAGGTGCCCCGGTCTTCTCTGGGCACTCTGCCTTGCGGGGGTGGGAGAGCTGCCGGAAAGTGTGTTCCACGGGAAAACTCGCGGTCTTCTGGGTGGCACGGAGGGCTTCCCTTTCCCCGGACACGACTCCAGGGACCCTGTTAACCGGGCACGATATGCCAAGGGTGGGGCCCGTTGCCCGGAGGGCTGCTTGTGGTTGGGGGCCTTCCTGCGCATGCGCGGCCCCACGTCTGGGCCTGAAACTAACCAGCCGCGGCTCGGACAAAAGCCATCTCCTGGGGGCCTCCCCCCTGTTCTTCCATCCGTAAAGGGGGACCCCTTTACGGATGGAAGAACAGGGGGATCTTCGCAGTGGTGGGGACGTGACGGAGGGGTCTCCGTGTTTTCCGCCACGTAGACAGGTTGCTCCCACCCTGGCCCCTTGTGTTTGAGCCCCTTGGAGGCAGAGGGCCGCCTATCCCGGGATGCAGGGGTCCTGCGGGGGTCAAGGGACGACGTGGACACTCTCCGGGCGAGAGAGGGCGCCTGCGCCCCGAGAGAGCCCCCGGCAAAATGCCCAGCCCTGGCCCCCATGGCTCCAGCTGCCTCCCCAGCCTCCTGCCATGCGGCCTGGTCCTGCTCACCCGGGCCCAGGTTCGCCGCAGGTGTTTGCCTTTTGCGGACACCAAGGACCGAGGGCCGCGGATGCCTTCACGGGGAGGGGGGTTGGAGCTCTGGGGGACCGAGGTCTCGGCGGTCACAGTCGCTTCTTGCGGAGTTTAGGCCAGACTTTAGAGAGTGGAAGTTGCCAGGTCCAAGTTTGCCGCCAGGGGGCAGGGTGGGGCAGTTTGAACCAGGGCAAGACACTTAACTGCCCAGGCAGGGCTCAGGCCTGAGTCCCCCGGCAGAACCCGTCGGTGGGCGTGGGTTCCGCTCGATGGGGCTGGCTCCACCGGGCGCGAAACCTTGCAGGCCCCCTTTTGCGGCCCCAGGTGCCCCGGTCTTCTCTGGGCACTCTGCCTTGCGGGGGTGGGAGAGCTGCCGGGAAGTGTGTTCCACGGGAAAACTCGCGGTCTTCTGGGTGGCACGGAGGGCTTCCCTTTCCCCGGACACGACTCCAGGGACCCTGTTAACCGGGCACGATATGCCAAGGGTGGGGCCCGTTGCCCGGAGGGCTGCTTGTGGTTGGGGGCCTTCCTGCGCATGCGCGGCCCCACGTCTGGGCCTGAAACTAACCAGCCGCGGCTCGGACAAAAGCCATCTCCTGGGGGCCTCCCCCCTGTTCTTCCATCCGTAAAGGGGGACCCCTTTACGGATGGAAGAACAGGGGGATCTTCCCCGTGGTGGGTACGTGACGGAGGGGTCTCCGTGTTTTCCGCCACGTAGACAGGTTGCTCCCACCCTGGCCCCTTGTGTTTGAGCCCCTTGGAGGCAGAGGGCCGCCTATCCCGGGATGCAGGGGTCCTGCGGGGGTCAAGGGACGACGTGGACACTCTCCGGGCGAGAGAGGGCGCCTGCGCCCCGAGAGAGCCCCCGGCAAAATGCCCAGCCCTGGCCCCCATGGCTCCAGCTGCCTCCCCAGCCTCCTGCCATGCGGCCTGGTCCTGCTCACCGGGGCGCAGGTTCGCCGCAGTTGTTTGCCTTTTGCGGACACCACGGACCGAGGGCCGCGGATGCCTTCACGGGGAGGGGGATTGGAGCTCTGGGGGACCGAGGTCTCGGCGGTCACAGTCGCTTCTTGCGGAGTTTAGGCCAGGCTTTAGAGAGTGGAAGTTGCCAGGTCCAAGTTTGCCGCCAGGGGGCAGGGTGTGGCAGTTTGAACCAGGGCAAGACTCTTAACTGCCCAGGCAGGGCTCAGGCCTGAGTCCCCCGGCAGAACCCGTCGGTGGGCGTGGGTTCCGCTCGATGGGGCTGGCTCCACCGGGCGCGAAACCTTGCAGGCCCCCTTTTGCGGCCCCAGGTGCCCCGGTCTTCTCTGGGCACTCTGCCTTGCGGGGGTGGGAGAGCTGCCGGGAAGTGTGTTCCACGGGAAAACTCGCGGTCTTCTGGGTGGCACGGAGGGCTTCCCTTTCCCCGGACACGACTCCAGGGACCCTGTTAACCGGGCACGATATGCCAAGGGTGGGGCCCGTTGCCCGGAGGGCTGCTTGTGGTTGGGGGCCTTCCTGCGCATGCGCGGCCCCACGTCTGGGCCTGAAACTAACCAGCCGCGGCTCGGACAAAAGCCATCTCCTGGGGGCCTCCCCCCTGTTCTTCCATCCGTAAAGGGGGATCCCTTTACGGATGGAAGAACAGGGGGATCTTCGCAGTGGTGGGGACGTGACGGAGGGGTCTCCGTGTTTTCCGCCACGTAGACAGGTTGCTCCCACCCTGGCCCCTTGTGTTTGAGCCCCTTGGAGGCAGAGGGCCGCCTATCCCGGGATGCAGGGGTCCTGCGGGGGTCAAGGGACGACGTGGACACTCTCCGGGCGAGAGAGGGCGCCTGCGCCCCGAGAGAGCCCCCGGCAAAATGCCCAGCCCTGGCCCCCATGGCTCCAGCTGCCTCCCCAGCCTCCTGCCATGCGGCCTGGTCCTGCTCATCCGGGCCCAGGTTCGCCGCAGGTATTTGCCTTTTGCGGACACCAAGGACCGAGGGCCGCGGATGCCTTCACGGGGAGGGGGGTTGGAGCTCTGGGGGACCGAGGTCTCGGCGGTCACAGTCGCTTCTTGCGGAGTTTAGGCCAGACTTTAGAGATTGGAAGTTGCCAGGTCCAAGTTTGCCGCCAGGGGGCAGGGTGGGGCAGTTTGAACCAGGGCAATACTCTTAACTGCCCAGGCAGGGCTCAGGCTTGGGTCCCCCGGCAGAACCCGTCGGTGGGCGTGGGTTCCGCTCGATGGGGCTGGCTCCACCGGGCGCGAAACCTTGCAGGCCCCCTTTTGCGGCCCCAGGTGCCCCGGTCTTCTCTGGGCACTCTGCCTTGCGGGGGTGGGAGAGCTGCCGGGAAGTGTGTTCCACGGGAAAACTCGCGGTCTTCTGGGTGGCACGGAGGGCTTCCCTTTCCCCGGACACGACTCCAGGGACCCTGTTAACCGGGCACGATATGCCAAGGGTGGGGCCCGTTGCCCGGAGGGCTGCTTGTGGTTGGGGGCCTTCCTGCGCATGCGCGGCCCCACGTCTGGGCCTGAAACTAACCAGCCGCGGCTCGGACAAAAGCCATCTCCTGGGGGCCTCCCCCCTGTTCTTCCATCCGTAAAGGGGGACCCCTTTACGGATGGAAGAACAGGGGGATCTTCCCCGTGGTGGGTACGTGACGGAGGGGTCTCCGTGTTTTCCGCCACGTAGACAGGTTGCTCCCACCCTGGCCCCTTGTGTTTGAGCCCCTTGGAGGCAGAGGGCCGCCTATCCCGGGATGCAGGGGTCCTGCGGGGGTCAAGGGACGACGTGGACACTCTCCGGGCGAGAGAGGGCGCCTGCGCCCCGAGAGAGCCCCCGGCAAAATGCCCAGCCCTGGCCCCCATGGCTCCAGCTGCCTCCCCAGCCTCCTGCCATGCGGCCTGGTCCTGCTCACCGGGGCGCAGGTTCGCCGCAGTTGTTTGCCTTTTGCGGACACCACGGACCGAGGGCCGCGGATGCCTTCACGGGGAGGGGGATTGGAGCTCTGGGGGACCGAGGTCTCGGCGGTCACAGTCGCTTCTTGCGGAGTTTAGGCCAGGCTTTAGAGAGTGGAAGTTGCCAGGTCCAAGTTTGCCGCCAGGGGGCAGGGTGTGGCAGTTTGAACCAGGGCAAGACTCTTAACTGCCCAGGCAGGGCTCAGGCCTGAGTCCCCCGGCAGAACCCGTCGGTGGGCGTGGGTTCCGCTCGATGGGGCTGGCTCCACCGGGCGCGAAACTTTGCAGGCCCCCTTTTGCGGCCCCAGGTGCCCCGGTCTTCTCTGGGCACTCTGCCTTGCGGGGGTGGGAGAGCTGCCGGGAAGTGTGTTCCACGGGAAAACTCGCGGTCTTCTGGGTGGCACGGAGGGCTTCCCTTTCCCCGGACACGACTCCAGGGACCCTGTTAACCGGGCACGATATGCCAAGGGTGGGGCCCGTTGCCCGGAGGGCTGCTTGTGGTTGGGGGCCTTCCTGCGCATGCGCGGCCCCACGTCTGGGCCTGAAACTAACCAGCCGCGGCTCGGACAAAAGCCATCTCCTGGGGGCCTCCCCCCTGTTCTTCCATCCGTAAAGGGGGACCCCTTTACGGATGGAAGAACAGGGGGATCTTCCCCGTGGTGGGTACGTGACGGAGGGGTCTCCGTGTTTTCCGCCACGTAGACAGGTTGCTCCCACCCTGGCCCCTTGTGTTTGAGCCCCTTGGAGGCAGAGGGCCGCCTATCCCGGGATGCAGGGGTCCTGCGGGGGTCAAGGGACGACGTGGACACTCTCCGGGCGAGAGAGGGCGCCTGCGCCCCGAGAGAGCCCCCGGCAAAATGCCCAGCCCTGGCCCCCATGGCTCCAGCTGCCTCCCCAGCCTCCTGCCATGCGGCCTGGTCCTGCTCACCCGGGCCCAGGTTCGCCGCAGGTGTTTGCCTTTTGCGGACACCAAGGACCGAGGGCCGCGGATGCCTTCACGGGGAGGGGGGTTGGAGCTCTGGGGGACCGAGGTCTCGGCGGTCACAGTCGCTTCTTGCGGAGTTTAGGCCAGACTTTAGAGAGTGGAAGTTGCCAGGTCCAAGTTTGCCGCCAGGGGGCAGGGTGTGGCAGTTTGAACCAGGGCAAGACTCTTAACTGCCCAGGCAGGGCTTAGTCCTGAGTCCCCCGGCAGAACCCGTCGGTGGGCGTGGGTTCCGCTCGATGGGGCTGGCTCCACCGTGCGCGAAACCTTGCAGGCCCCCTTTTCCGGCCCCAGGTGCCCCGGTCTTCTCTGGGCACTCTGCCTTGCGGGGGTGGGAGAGCTGCCGGAAAGTGTGTTCCACGGGAAAACTCGCGGTCTTCTGGGTGGCACGGAGGGCTTCCCTTTCCCCGGACACGACTCCAGGGACCCTGTTAACCGGGCACGATATGCCAAGGGTGGGGCCCGTTGCCCGGAGGGCTGCTTGTGGTTGGGGGCCTTCCTGCGCATGCGCGGCCCCACGTCTGGGCCTGAAACTAACCAGCCGCGGCTCGGACAAAAGCCATCTCCTGGGGGCCTCCCCCCTGTTCTTCCATCCGTAAAGGGGGACCCCTTTACGGATGGAAGAACAGGGGGATCTTCGCAGTGGTGGGGACGTGACGGAGGGGTCTCCGTGTTTTCCGCCACGTAGACAGGTTGCTCCCACCCTGGCCCCTTGTGTTTGAGCCCCTTGGAGGCAGAGGGCCGCCTATCCCGGGATGCAGGGGTCCTGCGGGGGTCAAGGGACGACGTGGACACTCTCCGGGCGAGAGAGGGCGCCTGCGCCCCGAGAGAGCCCCCGGCAAAATGCCCAGCCCTGGCCCCCATGGCTCCAGCTGCCTCCCCAGCCTCCTGCCATGCGGCCTGGTCCTGCTCACCCGGGCCCAGGTTCGCCGCAGGTGTTTGCCTTTTGCGGACACCAAGGACCGAGGGCCGCGGATGCCTTCACGGGGAGGGGGGTTGGAGCTCTGGGGGACCGAGGTCTCGGCGGTCACAGTCGCTTCTTGCGGAGTTTAGGCCAGACTTTAGAGAGTGGAAGTTGCCAGGTCCAAGTTTGCCGCCAGGGGGCAGGGTGGGGCAGTTTGAACCAGGGCAAGACACTTAACTGCCCAGGCAGGGCTCAGGCCTGAGTCCCCCGGCAGAACCCGTCGGTGGGCGTGGGTTCCGCTCGATGGGGCTGGCTCCACCGGGCGCGAAACCTTGCAGGCCCCCTTTTCCGGCCCCAGGTGCCCCGGTCTTCTCTGGGCACTCTGCCTTGCGGGGGTGGGAGAGCTGCCGGAAAGTGTGTTCCACGGGAAAACTCGCGGTCTTCTGGGTGGCACGGAGGGCTTCCCTTTCCCCGGACACGACTCCAGGGACCTTGTTAACCGGGCACGATATGCCAAGGGTGGGGCCCGTTGCCCGGAGGGCTGCTTGTGGTTGGGGGCCTTCCTGCGCATGCGCGGCCCCACGTCTGGGCCTGAAACTAACCAGCCGCGGCTCGGACAAAAGCCATCTCCTGGGGGCCTCCCCCCTGTTCTTCCATCCGTAAAGGGGGACCCCTTTACGGATGGAAGAACAGGGGGATCTTCGCAGTGGTGGGGACGTGACGGAGGGGTCTCCGTGTTTTCCGCCACGTAGACAGGTTGCTCCCACCCTGGCCCCTTGTGTTTGAGCCCCTTGGAGGCAGAGGGCCGCCTATCCCGGGATGCAGGTGTCCTGCGGGGGTCAAGGGACGACGTGGACACTCTCCGGGCGAGAGAGGGCGCCTGCGCCCCGAGAGAGCCCCCGGCAAAATGCCCAGCCCTGGCCTCCATGGCTCCAGCTGCCTCCCCAGCCTCCTGCCATGCGGCCTGGTCCTGCTCACCCGGGCCCAGGTTCGCCGCAGGTGTTTGCCTTTTGCGGACACCAAGGACCGAGGGCCGCGGATGCCTTCACGGGGAGGGGGGTTGGAGCTCTGGGGGACCGAGGTCTCGGCGGTCACAGTCGCTTCTTGCGGAGTTTAGGCCAGACTTTAGAGAGTGGAAGTTGCCAGGTCCAAGTTTGCCGCCAGGGGGCAGGGTGGGGCAGTTTGAACCAGGGCAAGACTCTTAACTGCCCAGGCAGGGCTCAGGCCTGAGTCCCCGGGCAGAACCCGTCGGTGGGCGTGGGTTCCGCTCGATGGGGCTGGCTCCACCGGGCGCGAAACCTTGCAGGCCCCCTTTTCCGGCCCCAGGTGCCCCGGTCTTCTCTGGGCACTCTGCCTTGCGGGGGTGGGAGAGCTGCCGGGAAGTGTGTTCCACGGGAAAACTCGAGGTCTTCTGGGTGGCACGGAGGGCTTCCCTTTCCCCGGACACGACTCCAGGGACCCTGTTAACCGGGCACGATATGCCAAGGGTGGGGCCCGTTGCCCGGAGGGCTGCTTGTGGTTGGGGGCCTTCCTGCGCATGCGCGGCCCCACGTCTGGGCCTGAAACTAACCAGCCGCGGCTCGGACAAAAGCCATCTCCTGGGGGCCTCCCCCCTGTTCTTCCATCCGTAAAGGGGGACCCCTTTACGGATGGAAGAACAGGGGGATCTTCCCCGTGGTGGGTACGTGACGGAGGGGTCTCCGTGTTTTCCGCCACGTAGACAGGTTGCTCCCACCCTGGCCCCTTGTGTTTGAGCCCCTTGGAGGCAGAGGGCCGCCTATCCCGGGATGCAGGGGTCCTGCGGGGGTCAAGGGACGACGTGGACACTCTCCGGGCGAGAGAGGGCGCCTGCGCCCCGAGAGAGCCCCCGGCAAAATGCCCAGCCCTGGCCCCCATGGCTCCAGCTGCCTCCCCAGCCTCCTGCCATGCGGCCTGGTCCTGCTCACCGGGGCGCAGGTTCGCCGCAGTTGTTTGCCTTTTGCGGACACCACGGACCGAGGGCCGCGGATGCCTTCACGGGGAGGGGGATTGGAGCTCTGGGGGACCGAGGTCTCGGCGGTCACAGTCGCTTCTTGCGGAGTTTAGGCCAGGCTTTAGAGAGTGGAAGTTGCCAGGTCCAAGTTTGCCGCCAGGGGGCAGGGTGTGGCAGTTTGAACCAGGGCAAGACTCTTAACTGCCCAGGCAGGGCTCAGGCCTGAGTCCCCCGGCAGAACCCGTCGGTGGGCGTGGGTTCCGCTCGATGGGGCTGGCTCCACCGGGCGCGAAACCTTGCAGGCCCCCTTTTCCGGCCCCAGGTGCCCCGGTCTTCTCTGGGCACTCTGCCTTGCGGGGGTGGGAGAGCTGCCGGGAAGTGTGTTCCACGGGAAAACTCGCGGTCTTCTGGGTGGCACGGAGGGCTTCCCTTTCCCCGGACACGACTCCAGGGACCCTGTTAACCGGGCACGATATGCCAAGGGTGGGGCCCGTTGCCCGGAGGGCTGCTTGTGGTTGGGGGCCTTCCTGCGCATGCGCGGCCCCACGTCTGGGCCTGAAACTAACCAGCCGCGGCTCGGACAAAAGCCATCTCCTGGGGGCCTCCCCCCTGTTCTTCCATCCGTAAAGGGGGATCCCTTTACGGATGGAAGAACAGGGGGATCTTCGCAGTGGTGGGGACGTGACGGAGGGGTCTCCGTGTTTTCCGCCACGTAGACAGGTTGCTCCCACCCTGGCCCCTTGTGTTTGAGCCCCTTGGAGGCAGAGGGCCGCCTATCCCGGGATGCAGGGGTCCTGCGGGGGTCAAGGGACGACGTGGACACTCTCCGGGCGAGAGAGGGCGCCTGCGTCCCGAGAGAGCCCCCGGCAAAATGCCCAGCCCTGGCCCCCATGGCTCCAGCTGCCTCCCCAGCCTCCTGCCATGCGGCCTGGTCCTGCTCATCCGGGCCCAGGTTCGCCGCAGGTATTTGCCTTTTGCGGACACCAAGGACCGAGGGCCGCGGATGCCTTCACGGGGAGGGGGGTTGGAGCTCTGGGGGACCGAGGTCTCGGCGGTCACAGTCGCTTCTTGCGGAGTTTAGGCCAGACTTTAGAGATTGGAAGTTGCCAGGTCCAAGTTTGCCGCCAGGGGGCAGGGTGGGGCAGTTTGAACCAGGGCAAGACTCTTAACTGCCCAGGCAGGGCTCAGGCCTGGGTCCCCCGGCAGAACCCGTCGGTGGGCGTGGGTTCCGCTCGATGGGGCTGGCTCCACCGGGCGCGAAACCTTGCAGGCCCCCTTTTGCGGCCCCAGGTGCCCCGGTCTTCTCTGGGCACTCTGCCTTGCGGGGGTGGGAGAGCTGCCGGGAAGTGTGTTCCACGGGAAAACTCGCGGTCTTCTGGGTGGCACGGAGGGCTTCCCTTTCCCCGGACACGACTCCAGGGACCCTGTTAACCGGGCACGATATGCCAAGGGTGGGGCCCGTTGCCCGGAGGGCTGCTTGTGGTTGGGGGCCTTCCTGCGCATGCGCGGCCCCACGTCTGGGCCTGAAACTAACCAGCCGCGGCTCGGACAAAAGCCATCTCCTGGGGGCCTCCCCCCTGTTCTTCCATCCGTAAAGGGGGACCCCTTTACGGATGGAAGAACAGGGGGATCTTCGCAGTGGTGGGGACGTGACGGAGGGGTCTCCGTGTTTTCCGCCACGTAGACAGGTTGCTCCCACCCTGGCCCCTTGTGTTTGAGCCCCTTGGAGGCAGAGGGCCGCCTATCCCGGGATGCAGGGGTCCTGCGGGGGTCAAGGGACGACGTGGACACTCTCCGGGCGAGAGAGGGCGCCTGCGCCCCGAGAGAGCCCCCGGCAAAATGCCCAGCCCTGGCCCCCATGGCTCCAGCTGCCTCCCCAGCCTCCTGCCATGCGGCCTGGTCCTGCTCACCCGGGCCCAGGTTCGCCGCAGGTATTTGCCTTTTGCGGACACCAAGGACCGAGGGCCGCGGATGCCTTCACGGGGAGGGGGGTTGGAGCTCTGGGGGACCGAGGTCTCGGCGGTCACAGTCGCTTCTTGCGGAGTTTAGGCCAGACTTTAGAGATTGGAAGTTGCCAGGTCCAAGTTTGCCGCCAGGGGGCAGGGTGGGGCAGTTTGAACCAGGGCAATACTCTTAACTGCCCAGGCAGGGCTCAGGCCTGGGTCCCCCGGCAGAACCCGTCGGTGGGCGTGGGTTCCGCTCGATGGGGCTGGCTCCACCGGGCGCGAAACCTTGCAGGCCCCCTTTTGCGGCCCCAGGTGCCCCGGTCTTCTCTGGGCACTCTGCCTTGCGGGGGTGGGAGAGCTGCCGGGAAGTGTGTTCCACGGGAAAACTCGCGGTCTTCTGGGTGGCACGGAGGGCTTCCCTTTCCCCGGACACGACTCCAGGGACCCTGTTAACCGGGCACGATATGCCAAGGGTGGGGCCCGTTGCCCGGAGGGCTGCTTGTGGTTGGGGGCCTTCCTGCGCATGCGCGGCCCCACGTCTGGGCCTGAAACTAACCAGCCGCGGCTCGGACAAAAGCCATCTCCTGGGGGCCTCCCCCCTGTTCTTCCATCCGTAAAGGGGGACCCCTTTACGGATGGAAGAACAGGGGGATCTTCCCCGTGGTGGGTACGTGACGGAGGGGTCTCCGTGTTTTCCGCCACGTAGACAGGTTGCTCCCACCCTGGCCCCTTGTGTTTGAGCCCCTTGGAGGCAGAGGGCCGCCTATCCCGGGATGCAGGGGTCCTGCGGGGGTCAAGGGACGACGTGGACACTCTCCGGGCGAGAGAGGGCGCCTGCGCCCCGAGAGAGCCCCCGGCAAAATGCCCAGCCCTGGCCCCCATGGCTCCAGCTGCCTCCCCAGCCTCCTGCCATGCGGCCTGGTCCTGCTCACCGGGGCGCAGGTTCGCCGCAGTTGTTTGCCTTTTGCGGACACCACGGACCGAGGGCCGCGGATGCCTTCACGGGGAGGGGGATTGGAGCTCTGGGGGACCGAGGTCTCGGCGGTCACAGTCGCTTCTTGCGGAGTTTAGGCCAGGCTTTAGAGAGTGGAAGTTGCCAGGTCCAAGTTTGCCGCCAGGGGGCAGGGTGTGGCAGTTTGAACCAGGGCAAGACTCTTAACTGCCCAGGCAGGGCTCAGGCCTGAGTCCCCCGGCAGAACCCGTCGGTGGGCGTGGGTTCCGCTCGATGGGGCTGGCTCCACCGGGCGCGAAACCTTGCAGGCCCCCTTTTCCGGCCCCAGGTGCCCCGGTCTTCTCTGGGCACTCTGCCTTGCGGGGGTGGGAGAGCTGCCGGAAAGTGTGTTCCACGGGAAAACTCGCGGTCTTCTGGGTGGCACGGAGGGCTTCCCTTTCCCCGGACACGACTCCAGGGACCTTGTTAACCGGGCACGATATGCCAAGGGTGGGGCCCGTTGCCCGGAGGGCTGCTTGTGGTTGGGGGCCTTCCTGCGCATGCGCGGCCCCACGTCTGGGCCTGAAACTAACCAGCCGCGGCTCGGACAAAAGCCATCTCCTGGGGGCCTCCCCCCTGTTCTTCCATCCGTAAAGGGGGACCCCTTTACGGATGGAAGAACAGGGGGATCTTCGCAGTGGTGGGGACGTGACGGAGGGGTCTCCGTGTTTTCCGCCACGTAGACAGGTTGCTCCCACCCTGGCCCCTTGTGTTTGAGCCCCTTGGAGGCAGAGGGCCACCTATCCCGGGATGCAGGTGTCCTGCGGGGGTCAAGGGACGACGTGGACACTCTCCGGGCGAGAGAGGGCGCCTGCGCCCCGAGAGAGCCCCCGGCAAAATGCCCAGCCCTGGCCTCCATGGCTCCAGCTGCCTCCCCAGCCTCCTGCCATGCGGCCTGGTCCTGCTCACCCGGGCCCAGGTTCGCCGCAGGTGTTTGCCTTTTGCGGACACCACGGACCGAGGGCCGCGGATGCCTTCACGGGGAGGGGGATTGGAGCTCTGGGGGACCGAGGTCTCGGCGGTCACAGTCGCTTCTTGCGGAGTTTAGGCCAGGCTTTAGAGAGTGGAAGTTGCCAGGTCCAAGTTTGCCGCCAGGGGGCAGGGTGGGGCAGTTTGAACCAGGGCAAGACTCTTAACTGCCCAGGCAGGGCTCAGGCCTGAGTCCCCGGGCAGAACCCGTCGGTGGGCGTGGGTTCCGCTCGATGGGGCTGGCTCCACCGGGCGCGAAACCTTGCAGGCCCCCTTTTCCGGCCCCAGGTGCCCCGGTCTTCTCTGGGCACTCTGCCTTGCGGGGGTGGGAGAGCTGCCGGGAAGTGTGTTCCACGGGAAAACTCGAGGTCTTCTGGGTGGCACGGAGGGCTTCCCTTTCCCCGGACACGACTCCAGGGACCCTGTTAACCGGGCACGATATGCCAAGGGTGGGGCCCGTTGCCCGGAGGGCTGCTTGTGGTTGGGGGCCTTCCTGCGCATGCGCGGCCCCACGTCTGGGCCTGAAACTAACCAGCCGCGGCTCGGACAAAAGCCATCTCCTGGGGGCCTCCCCCCTGTTCTTCCATCCGTAAAGGGGGACCCCTTTACGGATGGAAGAACAGGGGGATCTTCGCAGTGGTGGGGACGTGACGGAGGGGTCTCCGTGTTTTCCGCCACGTAGACAGGTTGCTCCCACCCTGGCCCCTTGTGTTTGAGCCCCTTGGAGGCAGAGGGCCGCCTATCCCGGGATGCAGGGGTCCTGCGGGGGTCAAGGGACGACGTGGACACTCTCCGGGCGAGAGAGGGCGCCTGCGCCCCGAGAGAGCCCCCGGCAAAATGCCCAGCCCTGGCCCCCATGGCTCCAGCTGCCTCCCCAGCCTCCTGCCATGCGGCCTGGTCCTGCTCACCGGGGCGCAGGTTCGCCGCAGTTGTTTGCCTTTTGCGGACACCACGGACCGAGGGCCGCGGATGCCTTCACGGGGAGGGGGATTGGAGCTCTGGGGGACCGAGGTCTCGGCGGTCACAGTCGCTTCTTGCGGAGTTTAGGCCAGGCTTTAGAGAGTGGAAGTTGCCAGGTCCAAGTTTGCCGCCAGGGGGCAGGGTGGGGCAGTTTGAACCAGGGCAAGACTCTTAACTGCCCAGGCAGGGCTCAGGCCTGAGTCCCCCGGCAGAACCCGTCGGTGGGCGTGGGTTCCGCTCGATGGGGCTGGCTCCACCGGGCGCGAAACCTTGCAGGCCCCCTTTTCCGGCCCCAGGTGCCCCGGTCTTCTCTGGGCACTCTGCCTTGCGGGGGTGGGAGAGCTGCCGGGAAGTGTGTTCCACGGGAAAACTCGCGGTCTTCTGGGTGGCACGGAGGGCTTCCCTTTCCCCGGACACGACTCCAGGGACCCTGTTAACCAGGCACGATATGCCAAGGGTGGGGCCCGTTGCCCGGAGGGCTGCTTGTGGTTGGGGGCCTTCCTGCGCATGCGCGGCCCCACGTCTGGGCCTGAAACTAACCAGCCGCGGCTCGGACAAAGGCCATCTCCTGGGTGCCTCCCCCCTGTTCTTCCATCCGTAAAGGGGGACACCTTTACAGATGGAAGAACAGGGGGATCTTCGCAGTGGTGGGGACGTGACGGAGGGGTCTCCGTGTTTTCCGCCACGTAGACAGGTTGCTCCCACCCTGGCCCCTTGTGTCTGAGCCCCTTAGAGGCAGAGGGCCGCCTATCCCGGGATGCAGGGGTCCTGCGGGGGTCAAGGGACGACGTGGACACTCTCCGGGCGAGAGAGGGCGCCTGCGCCCCGAGAGAGCCCCCGGCAAAATGCCCAGCCCTGGCCTCCATGGCTCCAGCTGCCTCCCCAGCCTCCTGCCATGCGGCCTGGTCCTGCTCACCCGGGCCCAGGTTCGCCGCAGGTGTTTGCCTTTTGCGGACACCACGGACCGAGGGCCGCGGATGCCTTCACGGGGAGGGGGATTGGAGCTCTGGGGGACCGAGGTCTCGGCGGTCACAGTCGCTTCTTGCGGAGTTTAGGCCAGGCTTTAGAGAGTGGAAGTTGCCAGGTCCAAGTTTGCCGCCAGGGGGCAGGGTGGGGCAGTTTGAACCAGGGCAAGACTCTTAACTGCCCAGGCAGGGCTCAGGCCTGAGTCCCCGGGCAGAACCCGTCGGTGGGCGTGGGTTCCGCTCGATGGGGCTGGCTCCACCGGGCGCGAAACCTTGCAGGCCCCCTTTTCCGGCCCCAGGTGCCCCGGTCTTCTCTGGGCACTCTGCCTTGCGGGGGTGGGAGAGCTGCCGGGAAGTGTGTTCCACGGGAAAACTCGAGGTCTTCTGGGTGGCACGGAGGGCTTCCCTTTCCCCGGACACGACTCCAGGGACCCTGTTAACCGGGCACGATATGCCAAGGGTGGGGCCCGTTGCCCGGAGGGCTGCTTGTGGTTGGGGGCCTTCCTGCGCACGCGCGGCCCCACGTCTGGGCCTGAAACTAACCAGCCGCGGCTCGGACAAAAGCCATCTCCTGGGGGCCTCCCCCCTGTTCTTCCATCCGTAAAGGGGGACCCCTTTACGGATGGAAGAACAGGGGGATCTTCCCCGTGGTGGGTACGTGACGGATGGGTCTCCGTGTTTTCCGCCACGTAGACAGGTTGCTCCCACCCTGGCCCCTTGTGTTTGAGCCCCTTGGAGGCAGAGGGCCGCCTATCCCGGGATGCAGGGGTCCTGCGGGGGTCAAGGGACGACGTGGACACTCTCCGGGCGAGAGAGGGCGCCTGCGCCCCGAGAGAGCCCCCGGCAAAATGCCCAGCCCTGGCCCCCATGGCTCCAGCTGCCTCCCCAGCCTCCTGCCATGTGGCCTGGTCCTGCTCACCGGGGCGCAGGTTCGCCGCAGTTGTTTGCCTTTTGCGGACACCACGGACCGAGGGCCGCGGATGCCTTCACGGGGAGGGGGATTGGAGCTCTGGGGGACCGAGGTCTCGGCGGTCACAGTCGCTTCTTGCGGAGTTTAGGCCAGACTTTAGAGAGTGGAAGTTGCCAGGTCCAAGTTTGCCGCCAGGGGGCAGGGTGTGGCAGTTTGAACCAGGGCAAGACTCTTAACTGCCCAGGCAGGGCTCAGGCCTGAGTCCCCCGGCAGAACCCGTCGGTGGGCGTGGGTTCCGCTCGATGGGGCTGGCTCCACCGGGCGCGAAACCTTGCAGGCCCCCTTTTCCGGCCCCAGGTGCCCCGGTCTTCTCTGGGCACTCTGCCTTGCGGGGGTGGGAGAGCTGCCGGGAAGTGTGTTCCACGGGAAAACTCGCGGTCTTCTGGGTGGCACGGAGGGCTTCCCTTTCCCCGGACACGACTCCAGGGACCCTGTTAACCGGGCACGATATGCCAAGGGTGGGGCCCGTTGCCCGGAGGGCTGCTTGTGGTTGGGGGCCTTCCTGCGCATGCGCGGCCCCACGTCTGGGCCTGAAACTAACCAGCCGCGGCTCGGACAAAAGCCATCTCCTGGGGGCCTCCCCCCTGTTCTTCCATCCGTAAAGGGGGATCCCTTTACGGATGGAAGAACAGGGGGATCTTCGCAGTGGTGGGGACGTGACGGAGGGGTCTCCGTGTTTTCCGCCACGTAGACAGGTTGCTCCCACCCTGGCCCCTTGTGTTTGAGCCCCTTGGAGGCAGAGGGCCGCCTATCCCGGGATGCAGGGGTCCTGCGGGGGTCAAGGGACGACGTGGACACTCTCCGGGCGAGAGAGGGCGCCTGCGCCCCGAGAGAGCCCCCGGCAAAATGCCCAGCCCTGGCCCCCATGGCTCCAGCTGCCTCCCCAGCCTCCTGCCATGCGGCCTGGTCCTGCTCACCCGGGCCCAGGTTCGCCGCAGGTATTTGCCTTTTGCGGACACCAAGGACCGAGGGCCGCGGATGCCTTCACGGGGAGGGGGGTTGGAGCTCTGGGGGACCGAGGTCTCGGCGGTCACAGTCGCTTCTTGCGGAGTTTAGGCCAGACTTTAGAGATTGGAAGTTGCCAGGTCCAAGTTTGCCGCCAGGGGGCAGGGTGGGGCAGTTTGAACCAGGGCAAGACTCTTAACTGCCCAGGCAGGGCTCAGGCCTGGGTCCCCCGGCAGAACCCGTCGGTGGGCGTGGGTTCCGCTCGATGGGGCTGGCTCCACCGGGCGCGAAACCTTGCAGGCCCCCTTTTGCGGCCCCAGGTGCCCCGGTCTTCTCTGGGCACTCTGCCTTGCGGGGGTGGGAGAGCTGCCGGGAAGTGTGTTCCACGGGAAAACTCGCGGTCTTCTGGGTGGCACGGAGGGCTTCCCTTTCCCCGGACACGACTCCAGGGACCCTGTTAACCGGGCACGATATGCCAAGGGTGGGGCCCGTTGCCCGGAGGGCTGCTTGTGGTTGGGGGCCTTCCTGCGCATGCGCGGCCCCACGTCTGGGCCTGAAACTAACCAGCCGCGGCTCGGACAAAAGCCATCTCCTGGGGGCCTCCCCCCTGTTCTTCCATCCGTAAAGGGGGACCCCTTTACGGATGGAAGAACAGGGGGATCTTCCCCGTGGTGGGTACGTGACGGAGGGGTCTCCGTGTTTTCCGCCACGTAGACAGGTTGCTCCCACCCTGGCCCCTTGTGTTTGAGCCCCTTGGAGGCAGAGGGCCGCCTATCCCGGGATGCAGGGGTCCTGCGGGGGTCAAGGGACGACGTGGACACTCTCCGGGCGAGAGAGGGCGCCTGCGCCCCGAGAGAGCCCCCGGCAAAATGCCCAGCCCTGGCCCCCATGGCTCCAGCTGCCTCCCCAGCCTCCTGCCATGCGGCCTGGTCCTGCTCACCGGGGCGCAGGTTCGCCGCAGTTGTTTGCCTTTTGCGGACACCACGGACCGAGGGCCGCGGATGCCTTCACGGGGAGGGGGATTGGAGCTCTGGGGGACCGAGGTCTCGGCGGTCACAGTCGCTTCTTGCGGAGTTTAGGCCAGGCTTTAGAGAGTGGAAGTTGCCAGGTCCAAGTTTGCCGCCAGGGGGCAGGGTGTGGCAGTTTGAACCAGGGCAAGACTCTTAACTGCCCAGGCAGGGCTCAGGCCTGAGTCCCCCGGCAGAACCCGTCGGTGGGCGTGGGTTCCGCTCGATGGGGCTGGCTCCACCGGGCGCGAAACCTTGCAGGCCCCCTTTTCCGGCCCCAGGTGCCCCGGTCTTCTCTGGGCACTCTGCCTTGCGGGGGTGGGAGAGCTGCCGGGAAGTGTGTTCCACGGGAAAACTCGCGGTCTTCTGGGTGGCACGGAGGGCTTCCCTTTCCCCGGACACGACTCCAGGGACCCTGTTAACCGGGCACGATATGCCAAGGGTGGGGCCCGTTGCCCGGAGGGCTGCTTGTGGTTGGGGGCCTTCCTGCGCATGCGCGGCCCCACGTCTGGGCCTGAAACTAACCAGCCGCGGCTCGGACAAAAGCCATCTCCTGGGGGCCTCCCCCCTGTTCTTCCATCCGTAAAGGGGGACCCCTTTACGGATGGAAGAACAGGGGGATCTTCGCAGTGGTGGGGACGTGACGGAGGGGTCTCCGTGTTTTCCGCCACGTAGACAGGTTGCTCCCACCCTGGCCCCTTGTGTTTGAGCCCCTTGGAGGCAGAGGGCCGCCTATCCCGGGATGCAGGGGTCCTGCGGGGGTCAAGGGACGACGTGGACACTCTCCGGGCGAGAGAGGGCGCCTGCGCCCCGAGAGAGCCCCCGGCAAAATGCCCAGCCCTGGCCCCCATGGCTCCAGCTGCCTCCCCAGCCTCCTGCCATGCGGCCTGGTCCTGCTCACCCGGGCCCAGGTTCGCCGCAGGTATTTGCCTTTTGCGGACACCAAGGACCGAGGGCCGCGGATGCCTTCACGGGGAGGGGGGTTGGAGCTCTGGGGGACCGAGGTCTCGGCGGTCACAGTCGCTTCTTGCGGAGTTTAGGCCAGACTTTAGAGATTGGAAGTTGCCAGGTCCAAGTTTGCCGCCAGGGGGCAGGGTGGGGCAGTTTGAACCAGGGCAATACTCTTAACTGCCCAGGCAGGGCTCAGGCCTGGGTCCCCCGGCAGAACCCGTCGGTGGGCGTGGGTTCCGCTCGATGGGGCTGGCTCCACCGGGCGCGAAACCTTGCAGGCCCCCTTTTGCGGCCCCAGGTGCCCCGGTCTTCTCTGGGCACTCTGCCTTGCGGGGGTGGGAGAGCTGCCGGGAAGTGTGTTCCACGGGAAAACTCGCGGTCTTCTGGGTGGCACGGAGGGCTTCCCTTTCCCCGGACACGACTCCAGGGACCCTGTTAACCGGGCACGATATGCCAAGGGTGGGGCCCGTTGCCCGGAGGGCTGCTTGTGGTTGGGGGCCTTCCTGCGCATGCGCGGCCCCACGTCTGGGCCTGAAACTAACCAGCCGCGGCTCGGACAAAAGCCATCTCCTGGGGGCCTCCCCCCTGTTCTTCCATCCGTAAAGGGGGACCCCTTTACGGATGGAAGAACAGGGGGATCTTCCCCGTGGTGGGTACGTGACGGAGGGGTCTCCGTGTTTTCCGCCACGTAGACAGGTTGCTCCCACCCTGGCCCCTTGTGTTTGAGCCCCTTGGAGGCAGAGGGCCGCCTATCCCGGGATGCAGGGGTCCTGCGGGGGTCAAGGGACGACGTGGACACTCTCCGGGCGAGAGAGGGCGCCTGCGCCCCGAGAGAGCCCCCGGCAAAATGCCCAGCCCTGGCCCCCATGGCTCCAGCTGCCTCCCCAGCCTCCTGCCATGCGGCCTGGTCCTGCTCACCGGGGCGCAGGTTCGCCGCAGTTGTTTGCCTTTTGCGGACACCACGGACCGAGGGCCGCGGATGCCTTCACGGGGAGGGGGATTGGAGCTCTGGGGGACCGAGGTCTCGGCGGTCACAGTCGCTTCTTGCGGAGTTTAGGCCAGGCTTTAGAGAGTGGAAGTTGCCAGGTCCAAGTTTGCCGCCAGGGGGCAGGGTGTGGCAGTTTGAACCAGGGCAAGACTCTTAACTGCCCAGGCAGGGCTCAGGCCTGAGTCCCCCGGCAGAACCCGTCGGTGGGCGTGGGTTCCGCTCGATGGGGCTGGCTCCACCGGGCGCGAAACTTTGCAGGCCCCCTTTTGCGGCCCCAGGTGCCCCGGTCTTCTCTGGGCACTCTGCCTTGCGGGGGTGGGAGAGCTGCCGGGAAGTGTGTTCCACGGGAAAACTCGCGGTCTTCTGGGTGGCACGGAGGGCTTCCCTTTCCCCGGACACGACTCCAGGGACCCTGTTAACCGGGCACGATATGCCAAGGGTGGGGCCCGTTGCCCGGAGGGCTGCTTGTGGTTGGGGGCCTTCCTGCGCATGCGCGGCCCCACGTCTGGGCCTGAAACTAACCAGCCGCGGCTCGGACAAAAGCCATCTCCTGGGGGCCTCCCCCCTGTTCTTCCATCCGTAAAGGGGGACCCCTTTACGGATGGAAGAACAGGGGGATCTTCCCCGTGGTGGGTACGTGACGGAGGGGTCTCCGTGTTTTCCGCCACGTAGACAGGTTGCTCCCACCCTGGCCCCTTGTGTTTGAGCCCCTTGGAGGCAGAGGGCCGCCTATCCCGGGATGCAGGGGTCCTGCGGGGGTCAAGGGACGACGTGGACACTCTCCGGGCGAGAGAGGGCGCCTGCGCCCCGAGAGAGCCCCCGGCAAAATGCCCAGCCCTGGCCCCCATGGCTCCAGCTGCCTCCCCAGCCTCCTGCCATGCGGCCTGGTCCTGCTCACCGGGGCGCAGGTTCGCCGCAGTTGTTTGCCTTTTGCGGACACCACGGACCGAGGGCCGCGGATGCCTTCACGGGGAGGGGGATTGGAGCTCTGGGGGACCGAGGTCTCGGCGGTCACAGTCGCTTCTTGCGGAGTTTATGCCAGGCTTTAGAGAGTGGAAGTTGCCAGGTCCAAGTTTGCCGCCAGGGGGCAGGGTGTGGCAGTTTGAACCAGGGCAAGACTCTTAACTGCCCAGGCAGGGCTCAGGCCTGAGTCCCCCGGCAGAACCCGTCGGTGGGCGTGGGTTCCGCTCGATGGGGCTGGCTCCACCGGGCGCGAAACCTTGCAGGCCCCCTTTTGCGGCCCCAGGTGCCCCGGTCTTCTCTGGGCACTCTGCCTTGCGGGGGTGGGAGAGCTGCCGGGAAGTGTGTTCCACGGGAAAACTCGCGGTCTTCTGGGTGGCACGGAGGGCTTCCCTTTCCCCGGACACGACTCCAGGGACCCTGTTAACCGGGCACGATATGCCAAGGGTGGGGCCCGTTGCCCGGAGGGCTGCTTGTGGTTGGGGGCCTTCCTGCGCATGCGCGGCCCCACGTCTGGGCCTGAAACTAACCAGCCGCGGCTCGGACAAAAGCCATCTCCTGGGGGCCTCCCCCCTGTTCTTCCATCCGTAAAGGGGGACCCCTTTACGGATGGAAGAACAGGGGGATCTTCGCAGTGGTGGGTACGTGACGGAGGGGTCTCCGTGTTTTCCGCCACGTAGACAGGTTGCTCCCACCCTGGCCCCTTGTGTTTGAGCCCCTTGGAGGCAGAGGGCCGCCTATCCCGGGATGCAGGGGTCCTGCGGGGGTCAAGGGACGACGTGGACACTCTCCGGGCGAGAGAGGGCGCCTGCGCCCCGAGAGAGCCCCCGGCAAAATGCCCAGCCCTGGCCCCCATGGCTCCAGCTGCCTCCCCAGCCTCCTGCCATGCGGCCTGGTCCTGCTCACCCGGGCCCAGGTTCGCCGCAGGTATTTGCCTTTTGCGGACACCAAGGACCGAGGGCCGCGGATGCCTTCACGGGGAGGGGGGTTGGAGCTCTGGGGGACCGAGGTCTCGGCGGTCACAGTCGCTTCTTGCGGAGTTTAGGCCAGACTTTAGAGATTGGAAGTTGCCAGGTCCAAGTTTGCCGCCAGGGGGCAGGGTGGGGCAGTTTGAACCAGGGCAATACTCTTAACTGCCCAGGCAGGGCTCAGGCCTGGGTCCCCCGGCAGAACCCGTCGGTGGGCGTGGGTTCCGCTCGATGGGGCTGGCTCCACCGGGCGCGAAACCTTGCAGGCCCCCTTTTGCGGCCCCAGGTGCCCCGGTCTTCTCTGGGCACTCTGCCTTGCGGGGGTGGGAGAGCTGCCGGGAAGTGTGTTCCACGGGAAAACTCGCGGTCTTCTGGGTGGCACGGAGGGCTTCCCTTTCCCCGGACACGACTCCAGGGACCCTGTTAACCGGGCACGATATGCCAAGGGTGGGGCCCGTTGCCCGGAGGGCTGCTTGTGGTTGGGGGCCTTCCTGCGCATGCGCGGCCCCACGTCTGGGCCTGAAACTAACCAGCCGCGGCTCGGACAAAAGCCATCTCCTGGGGGCCTCCCCCCTGTTCTTCCATCCGTAAAGGGGGACCCCTTTACGGATGGAAGAACAGGGGGATCTTCCCCGTGGTGGGTACGTGACGGAGGGGTCTCCGTGTTTTCCGCCACGTAGACAGGTTGCTCCCACCCTGGCCCCTTGTGTTTGAGCCCCTTGGAGGCAGAGGGCCGCCTATCCCGGGATGCAGGGGTCCTGCGGGGGTCAAGGGACGACGTGGACACTCTCCGGGCGAGAGAGGGCGCCTGCGCCCCGAGAGAGCCCCCGGCAAAATGCCCAGCCCTGGCCCCCATGGCTCCAGCTGCCTCCCCAGCCTCCTGCCATGCGGCCTGGTCCTGCTCACCGGGGCGCAGGTTCGCCGCAGTTGTTTGCCTTTTGCGGACACCACGGACCGAGGGCCGCGGATGCCTTCACGGGGAGGGGGATTGGAGCTCTGGGGGACCGAGGTCTCGGCGGTCACAGTCGCTTCTTGCGGAGTTTAGGCCAGGCTTTAGAGAGTGGAAGTTGCCAGGTCCAAGTTTGCCGCCAGGGGGCAGGGTGTGGCAGTTTGAACCAGGGCAAGACTCTTAACTGCCCAGGCAGGGCTCAGGCCTGAGTCCCCCGGCAGAACCCGTCGGTGGGCGTGGGTTCCGCTCGATGGGGCTGGCTCCACCGGGCGCGAAACTTTGCAGGCCCCCTTTTGCGGCCCCAGGTGCCCCGGTCTTCTCTGGGCACTCTGCCTTGCGGGGGTGGGAGAGCTGCCGGGAAGTGTGTTCCACGGGAAAACTCGCGGTCTTCTGGGTGGCACGGAGGGCTTCCCTTTCCCCGGACACGACTCCAGGGACCCTGTTAACCGGGCACGATATGCCAAGGGTGGGGCCCGTTGCCCGGAGGGCTGCTTGTGGTTGGGGGCCTTCCTGCGCATGCGCGGCCCCACGTCTGGGCCTGAAACTAACCAGCCGCGGCTCGGACAAAAGCCATCTCCTGGGGGCCTCCCCCCTGTTCTTCCATCCGTAAAGGGGGACCCCTTTACGGATGGAAGAACAGGGGGATCTTCCCCGTGGTGGGTACGTGACGGAGGGGTCTCCGTGTTTTCCGCCACGTAGACAGGTTGCTCCCACCCTGGCCCCTTGTGTTTGAGCCCCTTGGAGGCAGAGGGCCGCCTATCCCGGGATGCAGGGGTCCTGCGGGGGTCAAGGGACGACGTGGACACTCTCCGGGCGAGAGAGGGCGCCTGCGCCCCGAGAGAGCCCCCGGCAAAATGCCCAGCCCTGGCCCCCATGGCTCCAGCTGCCTCCCCAGCCTCCTGCCATGCGGCCTGGTCCTGCTCACCGGGGCGCAGGTTCGCCGCAGTTGTTTGCCTTTTGCGGACACCACGGACCGAGGGCCGCGGATGCCTTCACGGGGAGGGGGATTGGAGCTCTGGGGGACCGAGGTCTCGGCGGTCACAGTCGCTTCTTGCGGAGTTTAGGCCAGGCTTTAGAGAGTGGAAGTTGCCAGGTCCAAGTTTGCCGCCAGGGGGCAGGGTGTGGCAGTTTGAACCAGGGCAAGACTCTTAACTGCCCAGGCAGGGCTCAGGCCTGAGTCCCCCGGCAGAACCCGTCGGTGGGCGTGGGTTCCGCTCGATGGGGCTGGCTCCACCGGGCGCGAAACCTTGCAGGCCCCCTTTTGCGGCCCCAGGTGCCCCGGTCTTCTCTGGGCACTCTGCCTTGCGGGGGTGGGAGAGCTGCCGGGAAGTGTGTTCCACGGGAAAACTCGCGGTCTTCTGGGTGGCACGGAGGGCTTCCCTTTCCCCGGACACGACTCCAGGGACCCTGTTAACCGGGCACGATATGCCAAGGGTGGGGCCCGTTGCCCGGAGGGCTGCTTGTGGTTGGGGGCCTTCCTGCGCATGCGCGGCCCCACGTCTGGGCCTGAAACTAACCAGCCGCGGCTCGGACAAAAGCCATCTCCTGGGGGCCTCCCCCCTGTTCTTCCATCCGTAAAGGGGGACCCCTTTACGGATGGAAGAACAGGGGGATCTTCGCAGTGGTGGGGACGTGACGGAGGGGTCTCCGTGTTTTCCGCCACGTAGACAGGTTGCTCCCACCCTGGCCCCTTGTGTTTGAGCCCCTTGGAGGCAGAGGGCCGCCTATCCCGGGATGCAGGGGTCCTGCGGGGGTCAAGGGACGACGTGGACACTCTCCGGGCGAGAGAGGGCGCCTGCGCCCCGAGAGAGCCCCCGGCAAAATGCCCAGCCCTGGCCCCCATGGCTCCAGCTGCCTCCCCAGCCTCCTGCCATGCGGCCTGGTCCTGCTCACCCGGGCCCAGGTTCGCCGCAGGTATTTGCCTTTTGCGGACACCAAGGACCGAGGGCCGCGGATGCCTTCACGGGGAGGGGGGTTGGAGCTCTGGGGGACCGAGGTCTCGGCGGTCACATTCGCTTCTTGCGGAGTTTAGGCCAGACTTTAGAGATTGGAAGTTGCCAGGTCCAAGTTTGCCGCCAGGGGGCAGGGTGGGGCAGTTTGAACCAGGGCAATACTCTTAACTGCCCAGGCAGGGCTCAGGCCTGGGTCCCCCGGCAGAACCCGTCGGTGGGCGTGGGTTCCGCTCGATGGGGCTGGCTCCACCGGGCGCGAAACCTTGCAGGCCCCCTTTTGCGGCCCCAGGTGCCCCGGTCTTCTCTGGGCACTCTGCCTTGCGGGGGTGGGAGAGCTGCCGGGAAGTGTGTTCCACGGGAAAACTCGCGGTCTTCTGGGTGGCACGGAGGGCTTCCCTTTCCCCGGACACGACTCCAGGGACCCTGTTAACCGGGCACGATATGCCAAGGGTGGGGCCCGTTGCCCGGAGGGCTGCTTGTGGTTGGGGGCCTTCCTGCGCATGCGCGGCCCCACGTCTGGGCCTGAAACTAACCAGCCGCGGCTCGGACAAAAGCCATCTCCTGGGGGCCTCCCCCCTGTTCTTCCATCCGTAAAGGGGGACCCCTTTACGGATGGAAGAACAGGGGGATCTTCCCCGTGGTGGGTACGTGACGGAGGGGTCTCCGTGTTTTCCGCCACGTAGACAGGTTGCTCCCACCCTGGCCCCTTGTGTTTGAGCCCCTTGGAGGCAGAGGGCCGCCTATCCCGGGATGCAGGGGTCCTGCGGGGGTCAAGGGACGACGTGGACACTCTCCGGGCGAGAGAGGGCGCCTGCGCCCCGAGAGAGCCCCCGGCAAAATGCCCAGCCCTGGCCCCCATGGCTCCAGCTGCCTCCCCAGCCTCCTGCCATGCGGCCTGGTCCTGCTCACCGGGGCGCAGGTTCGCCGCAGTTGTTTGCCTTTTGCGGACACCACGGACCGAGGGCCGCGGATGCCTTCACGGGGAGGGGGATTGGAGCTCTGGGGGACCGAGGTCTCGGCGGTCACAGTCGCTTCTTGCGGAGTTTAGGCCAGGCTTTAGAGAGTGGAAGTTGCCAGGTCCAAGTTTGCCGCCAGGGGGCAGGGTGTGGCAGTTTGAACCAGGGCAAGACTCTTAACTGCCCAGGCAGGGCTCAGGCCTGAGTCCCCCGGCAGAACCCGTCGGTGGGCGTGGGTTCCGCTCGATGGGGCTGGCTCCACCGGGCGCGAAACCTTGCAGGCCCCCTTTTGCGGCCCCAGGTGCCCCGGTCTTCTCTGGGCACTCTGCCTTGCGGGGGTGGGAGAGCTGCCGGGAAGTGTGTTCCACGGGAAAACTCGCGGTCTTCTGGGTGGCACGGAGGGCTTCCCTTTCCCCGGACACGACTCCAGGGACCCTGTTAACCGGGCACGATATGCCAAGGGTGGGGCCCGTTGCCCGGAGGGCTGCTTGTGGTTGGGGGCCTTCCTGCGCATGCGCGGCCCCACGTCTGGGCCTGAAACTAACCAGCCGCGGCTCGGACAAAAGCCATCTCCTGGGGGCCTCCCCCCTGTTCTTCCATCCGTAAAGGGGGACCCCTTTACGGATGGAAGAACAGGGGGATCTTCGCAGTGGTGGGGACGTGACGGAGGGGTCTCCGTGTTTTCCGCCACGTAGACAGGTTGCTCCCACCCTGGCCCCTTGTGTTTGAGCCCCTTGGAGGCAGAGGGCCGCCTATCCCGGGATGCAGGGGTCCTGCGGGGGTCAAGGGACGACGTGGACACTCTCCGGGCGAGAGAGGGCGCCTGCGCCCCGAGAGAGCCCCCGGCAAAATGCCCAGCCCTGGCCCCCATGGCTCCAGCTGCCTCCCCAGCCTCCTGCCATGCGGCCTGGTCCTGCTCACCCGGGCCCAGGTTCGCCGCAGGTATTTGCCTTTTGCGGACACCAAGGACCGAGGGCCGCGGATGCCTTCACGGGGAGGGGGGTTGGAGCTCTGGGGGACCGAGGTCTCGGCGGTCACATTCGCTTCTTGCGGAGTTTAGGCCAGACTTTAGAGATTGGAAGTTGCCAGGTCCAAGTTTGCCGCCAGGGGGCAGGGTGGGGCAGTTTGAACCAGGGCAATACTCTTAACTGCCCAGGCAGGGCTCAGGCCTGGGTCCCCCGGCAGAACCCGTCGGTGGGCGTGGGTTCCGCTCGATGGGGCTGGCTCCACCGGGCGCGAAACCTTGCAGGCCCCCTTTTGCGGCCCCAGGTGCCCCGGTCTTCTCTGGGCACTCTGCCTTGCGGGGGTGGGAGAGCTGCCGGGAAGTGTGTTCCACGGGAAAACTCGCGGTCTTCTGGGTGGCACGGAGGGCTTCCCTTTCCCCGGACACGACTCCAGGGACCCTGTTAACCGGGCACGATATGCCAAGGGTGGGGCCCGTTGCCCGGAGGGCTGCTTGTGGTTGGGGGCCTTCCTGCGCATGCGCGGCCCCACGTCTGGGCCTGAAACTAACCAGCCGCGGCTCGGACAAAAGCCATCTCCTGGGGGCCTCCCCCCTGTTCTTCCATCCGTAAAGGGGGACCCCTTTACGGATGGAAGAACAGGGGGATCTTCCCCGTGGTGGGTACGTGACGGAGGGGTCTCCGTGTTTTCCGCCACGTAGACAGGTTGCTCCCACCCTGGCCCCTTGTGTTTGAGCCCCTTGGAGGCAGAGGGCCGCCTATCCCGGGATGCAGGGGTCCTGCGGGGGTCAAGGGACGACGTGGACACTCTCCGGGCGAGAGAGGGCGCCTGCGCCCCGAGAGAGCCCCCGGCAAAATGCCCAGCCCTGGCCCCCATGGCTCCAGCTGCCTCCCCAGCCTCCTGCCATGCGGCCTGGTCCTGCTCACCGGGGCGCAGGTTCGCCGCAGTTGTTTGCCTTTTGCGGACACCACGGACCGAGGGCCGCGGATGCCTTCACGGGGAGGGGGATTGGAGCTCTGGGGGACCGAGGTCTCGGCGGTCACAGTCGCTTCTTGCGGAGTTTAGGCCAGGCTTTAGAGAGTGGAAGTTGCCAGGTCCAAGTTTGCCGCCAGGGGGCAGGGTGTGGCAGTTTGAACCAGGGCAAGACTCTTAACTGCCCAGGCAGGGCTCAGGCCTGAGTCCCCCGGCAGAACCCGTCGGTGGGCGTGGGTTCCGCTCGATGGGGCTGGCTCCACCGGGCGCGAAACTTTGCAGGCCCCCTTTTGCGGCCCCAGGTGCCCCGGTCTTCTCTGGGCACTCTGCCTTGCGGGGGTGGGAGAGCTGCCGGGAAGTGTGTTCCACGGGAAAACTCGCGGTCTTCTGGGTGGCACGGAGGGCTTCCCTTTCCCCGGACACGACTCCAGGGACCCTGTTAACCGGGCACGATATGCCAAGGGTGGGGCCCGTTGCCCGGAGGGCTGCTTGTGGTTGGGGGCCTTCCTGCGCATGCGCGGCCCCACGTCTGGGCCTGAAACTAACCAGCCGCGGCTCGGACAAAAGCCATCTCCTGGGGGCCTCCCCCCTGTTCTTCCATCCGTAAAGGGGGACCCCTTTACGGATGGAAGAACAGGGGGATCTTCGCAGTGGTGGGGACGTGACGGAGGGGTCTCCGTGTTTTCCGCCACGTAGACAGGTTGCTCCCACCCTGGCCCCTTGTGTTTGAGCCCCTTGGAGGCAGAGGGCCGCCTATCCCGGGATGCAGGGGTCCTGCGGGGGTCAAGGGACGACGTGGACACTCTCCGGGCGAGAGAGGGCGCCTGCGCCCCGAGAGAGCCCCCGGCAAAATGCCCAGCCCTGGCCCCCATGGCTCCAGCTGCCTCCCCAGCCTCCTGCCATGCGGCCTGGTCCTGCTCACCCGGGCCCAGGTTCGCCGCAGGTGTTTGCCTTTTGCGGACACCAAGGACCGAGGGCCGCGGATGCCTTCACGGGGAGGGGGGTTGGAGCTCTGGGGGACCGAGGTCTCGGCGGTCACAGTCGCTTCTTGCGGAGTTTAGGCCAGACTTTAGAGATTGGAAGTTGCCAGGTCCAAGTTTGCCGCCAGGGGGCAGGGTGGGGCAGTTTGAACCAGGGCAAGACTCTTAACTGCCCAGGCAGGGCTCAGGCCTGGGTCCCCCGGCAGAACCCGTCGGTGGGCGTGGGTTCCGCTCGATGGGGCTGGCTCCACCGGGCGCGAAACCTTGCAGGCCCCCTTTTGCGGCCCCAGGTGCCCCGGTCTTCTCTGGGCACTCTGCCTTGCGGGGGTGGGAGAGCTGCCGGGAAGTGTGTTCCACGGGAAAACTCGCGGTCTTCTGGGTGGCACGGAGGGCTTCCCTTTCCCCGGACACGACTCCAGGGACCCTGTTAACCGGGCACGATATGCCAAGGGTGGGGCCCGTTGCCCGGAGGGCTGCTTGTGGTTGGGGGCCTTCCTGCGCATGCGCGGCCCCACGTCTGGGCCTGAAACTAACCAGCCGCGGCTCGGACAAAAGCCATCTCCTGGGGGCCTCCCCCCTGTTCTTCCATCCGTAAAGGGGGACCCCTTTACGGATGGAAGAACAGGGGGATCTTCCCCGTGGTGGGTACGTGACGGAGGGGTCTCCGTGTTTTCCGCCACGTAGACAGGTTGCTCCCACCCTGGCCCCTTGTGTTTGAGCCCCTTGGAGGCAGAGGGCCGCCTATCCCGGGATGCAGGGGTCCTGCGGGGGTCAAGGGACGACGTGGACACTCTCCGGGCGAGAGAGGGCGCCTGCGCCCCGAGAGAGCCCCCGGCAAAATGCCCAGCCCTGGCCCCCATGGCTCCAGCTGCCTCCCCAGCCTCCTGCCATGCGGCCTGGTCCTGCTCACCGGGGCGCAGGTTCGCCGCAGTTGTTTGCCTTTTGCGGACACCACGGACCGAGGGCCGCGGATGCCTTCACGGGGAGGGGGATTGGAGCTCTGGGGGACCGAGGTCTCGGCGGTCACAGTCGCTTCTTGCGGAGTTTAGGCCAGGCTTTAGAGAGTGGAAGTTGCCAGGTCCAAGTTTGCCGCCAGGGGGCAGGGTGTGGCAGTTTGAACCAGGGCAAGACTCTTAACTGCCCAGGCAGGGCTCAGGCCTGAGTCCCCCGGCAGAACCCGTCGGTGGGCGTGGGTTCCGCTCGATGGGGCTGGCTCCACCGGGCGCGAAACCTTGCAGGCCCCCTTTTGCGGCCCCAGGTGCCCCGGTCTTCTCTGGGCACTCTGCCTTGCGGGGGTGGGAGAGCTGCCGGGAAGTGTGTTCCACGGGAAAACTCGCGGTCTTCTGGGTGGCACGGAGGGCTTCCCTTTCCCCGGACACGACTCCAGGGACCCTGTTAACCGGGCACGATATGCCAAGGGTGGGGCCCGTTGCCCGGAGGGCTGCTTGTGGTTGGGGGCCTTCCTGCGCATGCGCGGCCCCACGTCTGGGCCTGAAACTAACCAGCCGCGGCTCGGACAAAAGCCATCTCCTGGGGGCCTCCCCCCTGTTCTTCCATCCGTAAAGGGGGACCCCTTTACGGATGGAAGAACAGGGGGATCTTCGCAGTGGTGGGGACGTGACGGAGGGGTCTCCGTGTTTTCCGCCACGTAGACAGGTTGCTCCCACCCTGGCCCCTTGTGTTTGAGCCCCTTGGAGGCAGAGGGCCGCCTATCCCGGGATGCAGGGGTCCTGCGGGGGTCAAGGGACGACGTGGACACTCTCCGGGCGAGAGAGGGCGCCTGCGCCCCGAGAGAGCCCCCGGCAAAATGCCCAGCCCTGGCCCCCATGGCTCCAGCTGCCTCCCCAGCCTCCTGCCATGCGGCCTGGTCCTGCTCACCCGGGCCCAGGTTCGCCGCAGGTATTTGCCTTTTGCGGACACCAAGGACCGAGGGCCGCGGATGCCTTCACGGGGAGGGGGGTTGGAGCTCTGGGGGACCGAGGTCTCGGCGGTCACAGTCGCTTCTTGCGGAGTTTAGGCCAGACTTTAGAGATTGGAAGTTGCCAGGTCCAAGTTTGCCGCCAGGGGGCAGGGTGGGGCAGTTTGAACCTGGGCAATACTCTTAACTGCCCAGGCAGGGCTCAGGCCTGGGTCCCCCGGCAGAACCCGTCGGTGGGCGTGGGTTCCGCTCGATGGGGCTGGCTCCACCGGGCGCGAAACCTTGCAGGCCCCCTTTTGCGGCCCCAGGTGCCCCGGTCTTCTCTGGGCACTCTGCCTTGCGGGGGTGGGAGAGCTGCCGGGAAGTGTGTTCCACGGGAAAACTCGCGGTCTTCTGGGTGGCACGGAGGGCTTCCCTTTCCCCGGACACGACTCCAGGGACCCTGTTAACCGGGCACGATATGCCAAGGGTGGGGCCCGTTGCCCGGAGGGCTGCTTGTGGTTGGGGGCCTTCCTGCGCATGCGCGGCCCCACGTCTGGGCCTGAAACTAACCAGCCGCGGCTCGGACAAAAGCCATCTCCTGGGGGCCTCCCCCCTGTTCTTCCATCCGTAAAGGGGGACCCCTTTACGGATGGAAGAACAGGGGGATCTTCCCCGTGGTGGGTACGTGACGGAGGGGTCTCCGTGTTTTCCGCCACGTAGACAGGTTGCTCCCACCCTGGCCCCTTGTGTTTGAGCCCCTTGGAGGCAGAGGGCCGCCTATCCCGGGATGCAGGGGTCCTGCGGGGGTCAAGGGACGACGTGGACACTCTCCGGGCGAGAGAGGGCGCCTGCGCCCCGAGAGAGCCCCCGGCAAAATGCCCAGCCCTGGCCCCCATGGCTCCAGCTGCCTCCCCAGCCTCCTGCCATGCGGCCTGGTCCTGCTCACCGGGGCGCAGGTTCGCCGCAGTTGTTTGCCTTTTGCGGACACCACGGACCGAGGGCCGCGGATGCCTTCACGGGGAGGGGGATTGGAGCTCTGGGGGACCGAGGTCTCGGCGGTCACAGTCGCTTCTTGCGGAGTTTAGGCCAGGCTTTAGAGAGTGGAAGTTGCCAGGTCCAAGTTTGCCGCCAGGGGGCAGGGTGTGGCAGTTTGAACCAGGGCAAGACTCTTAACTGCCCAGGCAGGGCTCAGGCCTGAGTCCCCCGGCAGAACCCGTCGGTGGGCGTGGGTTCCGCTCGATGGGGCTGGCTCCACCGGGCGCGAAACTTTGCAGGCCCCATTTTGCGGCCCCAGGTGCCCCGGTCTTCTCTGGGCACTCTGCCTTGCGGGGGTGGGAGAGCTGCCGGGAAGTGTGTTCCACGGGAAAACTCGCGGTCTTCTGGGTGGCACGGAGGGCTTCCCTTTCCCCGGACACGACTCCAGGGACCCTGTTAACCGGGCACGATATGCCAAGGGTGGGGCCCGTTGCCCGGAGGGCTGCTTGTGGTTGGGGGCCTTCCTGCGCATGCGCGGCCCCACGTCTGGGCCTGAAACTAACCAGCCGCGGCTCGGACAAAAGCCATCTCCTGGGGGCCTCCCCCCTGTTCTTCCATCCGTAAAGGGGGACCCCTTTACGGATGGAAGAACAGGGGGATCTTCGCAGTGGTGGGGACGTGACGGAGGGGTCTCCGTGTTTTCCGCCACGTAGACAGGTTGCTCCCACCCTGGCCCCTTGTGTTTGAGCCCCTTGGAGGCAGAGGGCCGCCTATCCCGGGATGCAGGGGTCCTGCGGGGGTCAAGGGACGACGTGGACACTCTCCGGGCGAGAGAGGGCGCCTGCGCCCCGAGAGAGCCCCCGGCAAAATGCCCAGCCCTGGCCTCCATGGCTCCAGCTGCCTCCCCAGCCTCCTGCCATGCGGCCTGGTCCTGCTCACCCGGGCCCAGGTTCGCCGCAGGTGTTTGCCTTTTGCGAACACCACGGACCGAGGGCCGCGGATGCCTTCACGGGAGGGGATTGGAGCTCTGGGGGACCGAGGTCTCGGCGGTCACAGTCGCTTCTTGCGGAGTTTAGGCCAGGCTTTAGAGAGTGGAAGTTGCCAGGTCCAAGTTTGCCGCCAGGGGGCAGGGTGGGGCAGTTTGAACCAGGGCAAGACTCTTAACTGCCCAGGCAGGGCTCAGGCCTGAGTCCCCCGGGCAGAACCCGTCGGTGGGCGTGGGTTCCGCTCGATGGGGCTGGCTCCACCGGGCGCGAAACCTTGCAGGCCCCCTTTTCCCGGCCCCAGGTGCCCCGGTCTTCTCTGGGCACTCTGCCTTGCGGGGGTGGGAGAGCTGCCGGGAAGTGTGTTCCACGGGAAAACTCGAGGTCTTCTGGGTGCACGGAGGGCTTCCCTTTCCCCGGACACGACTCCAGGGACCCTGTTAACCGGGCACGATATGCCAAGGGTGGGGCCCGTTGCCCGGAGGGCTGCTTGTGGTTGGGGGCCTTCCTGCGCATGCGCGGCCCCACGTCTGGGCCTGAAACTAACCAGCCGCGGCTCGGACAAAAGCCATCTCCTGGGGGCCTCCCCCTGTTCTTCCATCCGTAAAGGGGGGACCCCTTTACGGATGGAAGAACAGGGGGATCTTCCCCGTGGTGGGTACGTGACGGAGGGGTCTCCGTGTTTTCCGCCACGTAGACAGGTTGCTCCCACCCTGGCCCCTTGTGTTTGAGCCCCTTGGAGGCAGAGGGCCGCCTATCCCGGGATGCAGGGGTCCTGCGGGGGTCAAGGGACGACGTGGACACTCTCCGGGCGAGAGAGGGCGCCTGCGCCCCGAGAGAGCCCCCGGCAAAATGCCCAGCCCTGGCCCCCATGGCTCCAGCTGCCTCCCCAGCCTCCTGCCATGCGGCCTGGTCCTGCTCACCGGGGCGCAGGTTCGCCCGCAGTTGTTTGCCTTTTGCGGACACCACGGACCGAGGGCCGCGGATGCCTTCACGGGGAGGGGGATTGGAGCTCTGGGGGACCGAGGTCTCGGCGGTCACAGTCGCTTCTTGCGGAGTTTAGGCCAGGCTTTAGAGAGTGGAAGTTGCCAGGTCCAAGTTTGCCGCCAGGGGGCAGGGTGTGGCAGTTTGAACCAGGGCAAGACACTTAACTGCCCAGGCAGGGCTCAGGCCTGAGTCCCCCCGGCAGAACCCGTCGGTGGCGTGGGTTCCGCTCGATGGGGCTGGCTCCACCGGGCGCGAAACCTTGCAGGCCCCCTTTTGCGGCCCCAGGTGCCCCGGTCTTCTCTGGGCACTCTGCCTTGCGGGGGTGGGAGAGCTGCCGGGAAGTGTGTTCCACGGGAAAACTCGCGGTCTTCTGGGTGGCACGGAGGGCTTCCCTTTCCCCCGGACACGACTCCAGGGACCCTGTTAACCGGGCACGATATGCCAAGGGTGGGGCCCGTTGCCCGGAGGGCTGCTTGTGGTTGGGGGCCTTCCTGCGCATGCGCGGCCCCACGTCTGGGCCTGAAACTAACCAGCCGCGGCTCGGACAAAAGCCATCTCCTGGGGGCCTCCCCCCTGTTCTTCCATCCGTAAAGGGGGACCCCTTTACGGATGGAAGAACAGGGGGATCTTCGCAGTGGTGGGGACGTGACGGAGGGGTCTCCGTGTTTTCCGCCACGTAGACAGGTTGCTCCCACCCTGGCCCCTTGTGTTTGAGCCCCTTGGAGGCAGAGGGCCGCCTATCCCGGGATGCAGGGGTCCTGCGGGGGTCAAGGGACGACGTGACACTCTCCGGGCGAGAGAGGGCGCCTGCGCCCCGAGATAGCCCCCGGCAAAATGCCCAGCCCTGGCCCCCATGGCTCCAGCTGCCTCCCCAGCCTCCTGCCATGCGGCCTGGTCCTGCTCACCCGGGCCCAGGTTCGCCGCAGGTATTTGCCTTTTGCGGACACCAAGGACCGAGGGCCGCGGATGCCTTCACGGGGAGGGGGGTTGGAGCTCTGGGGGACCGAGGTCTCGGCGGTCACAGTCGCTTCTTGCGGAGTTTAGGCCAGACTTTAGAGATTGGAAGTTGCCAGGTCCAAGTTTGCCGCCAGGGGGCAGGGTGGGCAGTTTGAACCAGGGCAATACTCTTAACTGCCCAGGCAGGGCTCAGGCCTGGGTCCCCGGCAGAACCCGTCGGTGGGCGTGGGTTCCGCTCGATGGGGCTGGCTCCACCGGGCGCGAAACCTTGCAGGCCCCCTTTTGCGGCCCCAGGTGCCCCGGTCTTCTCTGGGCACTCTGCCTTGCGGGGGTGGGAGAGCTGCCGGGAAGTGTGTTCCACGGAAAACTCGCGGTCTTCTGGGTGGCACGGAGGGCTTCCCTTTCCCCCGGACACGACTCCAGGGACCCTGTAACCGGGCACGATATGCCAAGGGTGGGGCCCGTTGCCCGGAGGGCTGCTTGTGGTTGGGGCCTTCCTGCGCATGCGCGGCCCCACGTCTGGGCCTGAAACTAACCAGCCGCGGCTCGGACAAAAGCCATCTCCTGGGGGCCTCCCCCCTGTTCTTCCATCCGTAAAGGGGGACCCCTTTACGGATGGAAGAACAGGGGGATCTTCCCCGTGGTGGGTACGTGACGGAGGGGTCTCCGTGTTTTCCGCCACGTAGACAGGTTGCTCCCACCCTGGCCCCTTGTGTTTGAGCCCCTTGGAGGCAGAGGGCCGCCTATCCCGGGATGCAGGGGTCCTGCGGGGGTCAAGGACGACGTGGACACTCTCCGGGCGAGAGAGGGCGCCTGCGCCCCGAGAGAGCCCCCGGCAAAATGCCCAGCCCTGGCCCCCATGGCTCCAGCTGCCTCCCCAGCCTCCTGCCATGCGGCCTGGTCCTGCTCACCGGGGCGCAGGTTCGCCGCAGTTGTTTGCCTTTTGCGGACACCACGGACCGAGGGCCGCGGATGCCTTCACGGGGAGGGGATTGGAGCTCTGGGGGACCGAGGTCTCGGCGGTCACAGTCGCTTCTTGCGGAGTTTAGGCCAGGCTTTAGAGAGTGGAAGTTGCCAGGTCCAAGTTTGCCGCCAGGGGGCAGGGTGTGCAGTTTGAACCAGGGCAAGACTCTTAACTGCCCAGGCAGGGCTCAGGCCTGAGTCCCCCGGCAGAACCCGTCGGTGGGCGTGGGTTCCGCTCGATGGGGCTGGCTCCACCGGGCGCGAAACTTTGCAGGCCCCCTTTTGCGGCCCCAGGTGCCCCGGTCTTCTCTGGGCACTCTGCCTTGCGGGGGTGGGAGAGCTGCCGGGAAGTGTGTTCCACGGGAAAACTCGCGGTCTTCTGGGTGGCACGGAGGGCTTCCCTTTCCCCGGACACGACTCCAGGGACCCTGTTAACCGGGCACGATATGCCAAGGGTGGGGCCCGTTGCCCGGAGGGCTGCTTGTGGTTGGGGGCCTTCCTGCGCATGCGCATGCGCGGCCCCACGTCTGGGCCTGAAACTAACCAGCCGCGGCTCGGACAAAAGCCATCTCCTGGGGGCCTCCCCCCTGTTCTTCCATCCGTAAAGGGGGACCCCTTTACGGATGGAAGAACAGGGGGATCTTCGCAGTGGTGGGGACGTGACGGAGGGGTCTCCGTGTTTTCCGCCACGTAGACAGGTTGCTCCCACCCTGGCCCCTTGTGTTTGAGCCCCTTGGAGGCAGAGGGCCGCCTATCCCGGGATGCAGGGGTCCTGCGGGGGTCAAGGGACGACGTGGACACTCTCCGGGCGAGAGAGGGCGCCTGCGCCCCGAGAGAGCCCCCGGCAAAATGCCCAGCCCTGGCCCCCATGGCTCCAGCTGCCTCCCCAGCCTCCTGCCATGCGGCCTGGTCCTGCTCACCCGGGCCCAGGTTCGCCGCAGGTGTTTGCCTTTTGCGGACACCAAGGACCGAGGGCCGCGGATGCCTTCACGGGGAGGGGGGTTGGAGCTCTGGGGGACCGAGGTCTCGGCGGTCACAGTCGCTTCTTGCGGAGTTTAGGCCAGACTTTAGAGATTGGAAGTTGCCAGGTCCAAGTTTGCCGCCAGGGGGCAGGGTGGGGCAGTTTGAACCAGGGCAAGACTCTTAACTGCCCAGGCAGGGCTCAGGCCTGGGTCCCCCGGCAGAACCCGTCGGTGGGCGTGGGTTCCGCTCGATGGGGCTGGCTCCACCGGGCGCGAAACCTTGCAGGCCCCCTTTTGCGGCCCCAGGTTCCCCGGTCTTCTCTGGGCACTCTGCCTTGCGGGGGTGGGAGAGCTGCCGGGAAGTGTGTTCCACGGGAAAACTCGCGGTCTTCTGGGTGGCACGGAGGGCTTCCCTTTCCCCGGACACGACTCCAGGGACCCTGTTAACCGGGCACGATATGCCAAGGGTGGGGCCCGTTGCCCGGAGGGCTGCTTGTGGTTGGGGGCCTTCCTGCGCATGCGCGGCCCCACGTCTGGGCCTGAAACTAACCAGCCGCGGCTCGGACAAAAGCCATCTCCTGGGGGCCTCCCCCCTGTTCTTCCATCCGTAAAGGGGGACCCCTTTACGGATGGAAGAACAGGGGGATCTTCCCCGTGGTGGGTACGTGACGGAGGGGTCTCCGTGTTTTCCGCCACGTAGACAGGTTGCTCCCACCCTGGCCCCTTGTGTTTGAGCCCCTTGGAGGCAGAGGGCCGCCTATCCCGGGATGCAGGGGTCCTGCGGGGGTCAAGGGACGACGTGGACACTCTCCGGGCGAGAGAGGGCGCCTGCGCCCCGAGAGAGCCCCCGGCAAAATGCCCAGCCCTGGCCCCCATGGCTCCAGCTGCCTCCCCAGCCTCCTGCCATGCGGCCTGGTCCTGCTCACCGGGGCGCAGGTTCGCCGCAGTTGTTTGCCTTTTGCGGACACCACGGACCGAGGGCCGCGGATGCCTTCACGGGGAGGGGGATTGGAGCTCTGGGGGACCGAGGTCTCGGCGGTCACAGTCGCTTCTTGCGGAGTTTAGGCCAGGCTTTAGAGAGTGGAAGTTGCCAGGTCCAAGTTTGCCGCCAGGGGGCAGGGTGTGGCAGTTTGAACCAGGGCAAGACTCTTAACTGCCCAGGCAGGGCTCAGGCCTGAGTCCCCCGGCAGAACCCGTCGGTGGGCGTGGGTTCCGCTCGATGGGGCTGGCTCCACCGGGCGCGAAACCTTGCAGGCCCCCTTTTGCGGCCCCAGGTGCCCCGGTCTTCTCTGGGCACTCTGCCTTGCGGGGGTGGGAGAGCTGCCGGGAAGTGTGTTCCACGGGAAAACTCGCGGTCTTCTGGGTGGCACGGAGGGCTTCCCTTTCCCCGGACACGACTCCAGGGACCCTGTTAACCGGGCACGATATGCCAAGGGTGGGGCCCGTTGCCCGGAGGGCTGCTTGTGGTTGGGGGCCTTCCTGCGCATGCGCGGCCCCACGTCTGGGCCTGAAACTAACCAGCCGCGGCTCGGACAAAAGCCATCTCCTGGGGGCCTCCCCCCTGTTCTTCCATCCGTAAAGGGGGACCCCTTTACGGATGGAAGAACAGGGGGATCTTCGCAGTGGTGGGGACGTGACGGAGGGGTCTCCGTGTTTTCCGCCACGTAGACAGGTTGCTCCCACCCTGGCCCCTTGTGTTTGAGCCCCTTGGAGGCAGAGGGCCGCCTATCCCGGGATGCAGGGGTCCTGCGGGGGTCAAGGGACGACGTGGACACTCTCCGGGCGAGAGAGGGCGCCTGCGCCCCGAGAGAGCCCCCGGCAAAATGCCCAGCCCTGGCCCCCATGGCTCCAGCTGCCTCCCCAGCCTCCTGCCATGCGGCCTGGTCCTGCTCACCCGGGCCCAGGTTCGCCGCAGGTATTTGCCTTTTGCGGACACCAAGGACCGAGGGCCGCGGATGCCTTCACGGGGAGGGGGGTTGGAGCTCTGGGGGACCGAGGTCTCGGCGGTCACAGTCGCTTCTTGCGGAGTTTAGGCCAGACTTTAGAGATTGGAAGTTGCCAGGTCCAAGTTTGCCGCCAGGGGGCAGGGTGGGGCAGTTTGAACCTGGGCAATACTCTTAACTGCCCAGGCAGGGCTCAGGCCTGGGTCCCCCGGCAGAACCCGTCGGTGGGCGTGGGTTCCGCTCGATGGGGCTGGCTCCACCGGGCGCGAAACCTTGCAGGCCCCCTTTTGCGGCCCCAGGTGCCCCGGTCTTCTCTGGGCACTCTGCCTTGCGGGGGTGGGAGAGCTGCCGGGAAGTGTGTTCCACGGGAAAACTCGCGGTCTTCTGGGTGGCACGGAGGGCTTCCCTTTCCCCGGACACGACTCCAGGGACCCTGTTAACCGGGCACGATATGCCAAGGGTGGGGCCCGTTGCCCGGAGGGCTGCTTGTGGTTGGGGGCCTTCCTGCGCATGCGCGGCCCCACGTCTGGGCCTGAAACTAACCAGCCGCGGCTCGGACAAAAGCCATCTCCTGGGGGCCTCCCCCCTGTTCTTCCATCCGTAAAGGGGGACCCCTTTACGGATGGAAGAACAGGGGGATCTTCCCCGTGGTGGGTACGTGACGGAGGGGTCTCCGTGTTTTCCGCCACGTAGACAGGTTGCTCCCACCCTGGCCCCTTGTGTTTGAGCCCCTTGGAGGCAGAGGGCCGCCTATCCCGGGATGCAGGGGTCCTGCGGGGGTCAAGGGACGACGTGGACACTCTCCGGGCGAGAGAGGGCGCCTGCGCCCCGAGAGAGCCCCCGGCAAAATGCCCAGCCCTGGCCCCCATGGCTCCAGCTGCCTCCCCAGCCTCCTGCCATGCGGCCTGGTCCTGCTCACCGGGGCGCAGGTTCGCCGCAGTTGTTTGCCTTTTGCGGACACCACGGACCGAGGGCCGCGGATGCCTTCACGGGGAGGGGGATTGGAGCTCTGGGGGACCGAGGTCTCGGCGGTCACAGTCGCTTCTTGCGGAGTTTAGGCCAGGCTTTAGAGAGTGGAAGTTGCCAGGTCCAAGTTTGCCGCCAGGGGGCAGGGTGTGGCAGTTTGAACCAGGGCAAGACTCTTAACTGCCCAGGCAGGGCTCAGGCCTGAGTCCCCCGGCAGAACCCGTCGGTGGGCGTGGGTTCCGCTCGATGGGGCTGGCTCCACCGGGCGCGAAACTTTGCAGGCCCCATTTTGCGGCCCCAGGTGCCCCGGTCTTCTCTGGGCACTCTGCCTTGCGGGGGTGGGAGAGCTGCCGGGAAGTGTGTTCCACGGGAAAACTCGCGGTCTTCTGGGTGGCACGGAGGGCTTCCCTTTCCCCGGACACGACTCCAGGGACCCTGTTAACCGGGCACGATATGCCAAGGGTGGGGCCCGTTGCCCGGAGGGCTGCTTGTGGTTGGGGGCCTTCCTGCGCATGCGCGGCCCCACGTCTGGGCCTGAAACTAACCAGCCGCGGCTCGGACAAAAGCCATCTCCTGGGGGCCTCCCCCCTGTTCTTCCATCCGTAAAGGGGGACCCCTTTACGGATGGAAGAACAGGGGGATCTTCGCAGTGGTGGGGACGTGACGGAGGGGTCTCCGTGTTTTCCGCCACGTAGACAGGTTGCTCCCACCCTGGCCCCTTGTGTTTGAGCCCCTTGGAGGCAGAGGGCCGCCTATCCCGGGATGCAGGGGTCCTGCGGGGGTCAAGGGACGACGTGGACACTCTCCGGGCGAGAGAGGGCGCCTGCGCCCCGAGAGAGCCCCCGGCAAAATGCCCAGCCCTGGCCTCCATGGCTCCAGCTGCCTCCCCAGCCTCCTGCCATGCGGCCTGGTCCTGCTCACCCGGGCCCAGGTTCGCCGCAGGTGTTTGCCTTTTGCGGACACCACGGACCGAGGGCCGCGGATGCCTTCACGGGGAGGGGGATTGGAGCTCTGGGGGACCGAGGTCTCGGCGGTCACAGTCGCTTCTTGCGGAGTTTAGGCCAGGCTTTAGAGAGTGGAAGTTGCCAGGTCCAAGTTTGCCGCCAGGGGGCAGGGTGGGGCAGTTTGAACCAGGGCAAGACTCTTAACTGCCCAGGCAGGGCTCAGGCCTGAGTCCCCGGGCAGAACCCGTCGGTGGGCGTGGGTTCCGCTCGATGGGGCTGGCTCCACCGGGCGCGAAACCTTGCAGGCCCCCTTTTCCGGCCCCAGGTGCCCCGGTCTTCTCTGGGCACTCTGCCTTGCGGGGGTGGGAGAGCTGCCGGGAAGTGTGTTCCACGGGAAAACTCGAGGTCTTCTGGGTGGCACGGAGGGCTTCCCTTTCCCCGGACACGACTCCAGGGACCCTGTTAACCGGGCACGATATGCCAAGGGTGGGGCCCGTTGCCCGGAGGGCTGCTTGTGGTTGGGGGCCTTCCTGCGCATGCGCGGCCCCACGTCTGGGCCTGAAACTAACCAGCCGCGGCTCGGACAAAAGCCATCTCCTGGGGGCCTCCCCCCTGTTCTTCCATCCGTAAAGGGGGACCCCTTTACGGATGGAAGAACAGGGGGATCTTCCCCGTGGTGGGTACGTGACGGAGGGGTCTCCGTGTTTTCCGCCACGTAGACAGGTTGCTCCCACCCTGGCCCCTTGTGTTTGAGCCCCTTGGAGGCAGAGGGCCGCCTATCCCGGGATGCAGGGGTCCTGCGGGGGTCAAGGGACGACGTGGACACTCTCCGGGCGAGAGAGGGCGCCTGCGCCCCGAGAGAGCCCCCGGCAAAATGCCCAGCCCTGGCCCCCATGGCTCCAGCTGCCTCCCCAGCCTCCTGCCATGCGGCCTGGTCCTGCTCACCGGGGCGCAGGTTCGCCGCAGTTGTTTGCCTTTTGCGGACACCACGGACCGAGGGCCGCGGATGCCTTCACGGGGAGGGGGATTGGAGCTCTGGGGGACCGAGGTCTCGGCGGTCACAGTCGCTTCTTGCGGAGTTTAGGCCAGGCTTTAGAGAGTGGAAGTTGCCAGGTCCAAGTTTGCCGCCAGGGGGCAGGGTGTGGCAGTTTGAACCAGGGCAAGACTCTTAACTGCCCAGGCAGGGCTCAGGCCTGAGTCCCCCGGCAGAACCCGTCGGTGGGCGTGGGTTCCGCTCGATGGGGCTGGCTCCACCGGGCGCGAAACCTTGCAGGCCCCCTTTTGCGGCCCCAGGTGCCCCGGTCTTCTCTGGGCACTCTGCCTTGCGGGGGTGGGAGAGCTGCCGGGAAGTGTGTTCCACGGGAAAACTCGCGGTCCTTCTGGGTGGCACGGAGGGCTTCCCTTTCCCACACGACTCCAGGGACCCTGTTAACCGGGCACGATATGCCAAGGGTGGGGCCCGTTGCCCGGAGGGCTGCTTGTGGTTGGGGGCCTTCCTGCGCATGCGCGGCCCCACGTCTGGGCCTGAAACTAACCAGCCGCGGCTCGGACAAAAGCCATCTCCTGGGGGCCTCCCCCCTGTTCTTCCATCCGTAAAGGGGGACCCCTTTACGGATGGAAGAACAGGGGGATCTTCGCAGTGGTGGGGACGTGACGGAGGGGTCTCCGTGTTTTCCGCCACGTAGACAGGTTGCTCCCACCCTGGCCCCTTGTGTTTGAGCCCCTTGGAGGCAGAGGGCCGCCTATCCCGGGATGCAGGGGTCCTGCGGGGGTCAAGGGACGACGTGGACACTCTCCGGGCGAGAGAGGGCGCCTGCGCCCCGAGAGAGCCCCCGGCAAAATGCCCAGCCCTGGCCCCCATGGCTCCAGCTGCCTCCCCAGCCTCCTGCCATGCGGCCTGGTCCTGCTCACCCGGGCCCAGGTTCGCCGCAGGTATTTGCCTTTTGCGGACACCAAGGACCGAGGGCCGCGGATGCCTTCACGGGGAGGGGGGTTGGAGCTCTGGGGGACCGAGGTCTCGGCGGTCACAGTCGCTTCTTGCGGAGTTTAGGCCAGACTTTAGAGATTGGAAGTTGCCAGGTCCAAGTTTGCCGCCAGGGGGCAGGGTGGGGCAGTTTGAACCAGGGCAATACTCTTAACTGCCCAGGCAGGGCTCAGGCCTGGGTCCCCCGGCAGAACCCGTCGGTGGGCGTGGGTTCCGCTCGATGGGGCTGGCTCCACCGGGCGCGAAACCTTGCAGGCCCCCTTTTGCGGCCCCAGGTGCCCCGGTCTTCTCTGGGCACTCTGCCTTGCGGGGGTGGGAGAGCTGCCGGGAAGTGTGTTCCACGGGAAAACTCGCGGTCTTCTGGGTGGCACGGAGGGCTTCCCTTTCCCCGGACACGACTCCAGGGACCCTGTTAACCGGGCACGATATGCCAAGGGTGGGGCCCGTTGCCCGGAGGGCTGCTTGTGGTTGGGGGCCTTCCTGCGCATGCGCGGCCCCACGTCTGGGCCTGAAACTAACCAGCCGCGGCTCGGACAAAAGCCATCTCCTGGGGGCCTCCCCCCTGTTCTTCCATCCGTAAAGGGGGACCCCTTTACGGATGGAAGAACAGGGGGATCTTCCCCGTGGTGGGTACGTGACGGAGGGGTCTCCGTGTTTTCCGCCACGTAGACAGGTTGCTCCCACCCTGGCCCCTTGTGTTTGAGCCCCTTGGAGGCAGAGGGCCGCCTATCCCGGGATGCAGGGGTCCTGCGGGGGTCAAGGGACGACGTGGACACTCTCCGGGCGAGAGAGGGCGCCTGCGCCCCGAGAGAGCCCCCGGCAAAATGCCCAGCCCTGGCCCCCATGGCTCCAGCTGCCTCCCCAGCCTCCTGCCATGCGGCCTGGTCCTGCTCACCCGGGCCCAGGTTCGCCGCAGGTGTTTGCCTTTTGCGGACACCAAGGACCGAGGGCCGCGGATGCCTTCACGGGGAGGGGGGTTGGAGCTCTGGGGGACCGAGGTCTCGGCGGTCACAGTCGCTTCTTGCGGAGTTTAGGCCAGGCTTTAGAGAGTGGAAGTTGCCAGGTCCAAGTTTGCCGCCAGGGGGCAGGGTGTGGCAGTTTGAACCAGGGCAAGACTCTTAACTGCCCAGGCAGGGCTTAGTCCTGAGTCCCCCGGCAGAACCCGTCGGTGGGCGTGGGTTCCGCTCGATGGGGCTGGCTCCACCGTGCGCGAAACCTTGCAGGCCCCCTTTTCCGGCCCCAGGTGCCCCGGTCTTCTCTGGGCACTCTGCCTTGCGGGGGTGGGAGAGCTGCCGGAAAGTGTGTTCCACGGGAAAACTCGCGGTCTTCTGGGTGGCACGGAGGGCTTCCCTTTCCCCGGACACGACTCCAGGGACCCTGTTAACCGGGCACGATATGCCAAGGGTGGGGCCCGTTGCCCGGAGGGCTGCTTGTGGTTGGGGGCCTTCCTGCGCATGCGCGGCCCCACGTCTGGGCCTGAAACTAACCAGCCGCGGCTCGGACAAAAGCCATCTCCTGGGGGCCTCCCCCCTGTTCTTCCATCCGTAAAGGGGGACCCCTTTACGGATGGAAGAACAGGGGGATCTTCGCAGTGGTGGGTACGTGACGGAGGGGTCTCCGTGTTTTCCGCCACGTAGACAGGTTGCTCCCACCCTGGCCCCTTGTGTTTGAGCCCCTTGGAGGCAGAGGGCCGCCTATCCCGGGATGCAGGGGTCCTGCGGGGGTCAAGGGACGACGTGGACACTCTCCGGGCGAGAGAGGGCGCCTGCGCCCCGAGAGAGCCCCCGGCAAAATGCCCAGCCCTGGCCCCCATGGCTCCAGCTGCCTCCCCAGCCTCCTGCCATGCGGCCTGGTCCTGCTCACCGGGGCGCAGGTTCGCCGCAGTTGTTTGCCTTTTGCGGACACCACGGACCGAGGGCCGCGGATGCCTTCACGGGGAGGGGGATTGGAGCTCTGGGGGACCGAGGTCTCGGCGGTCACAGTCGCTTCTTGCGGAGTTTAGGCCAGGCTTTAGAGAGTGGAAGTTGCCAGGTCCAAGTTTGCCGCCAGGGGGCAGGGTGTGGCAGTTTGAACCAGGGCAAGACTCTTAACTGCCCAGGCAGGGCTCAGGCCTGAGTCCCCCGGCAGAACCCGTCGGTGGGCGTGGGTTCCGCTCGATGGGGCTGGCTCCACCGGGCGCGAAACCTTGCAGGCCCCCTTTTGCGGCCCCAGGTGCCCCGGTCTTCTCTGGGCACTCTGCCTTGCGGGGGTGGGAGAGCTGCCGGGAAGTGTGTTCCACGGGAAAACTCGCGGTCTTCTGGGTGGCACGGAGGGCTTCCCTTTCCCCGGACACGACTCCAGGGACCCTGTTAACCGGGCACGATATGCCAAGGGTGGGGCCCGTTGCCCGGAGGGCTGCTTGTGGTTGGGGGCCTTCCTGCGCATGCGCGGCCCCACGTCTGGGCCTGAAACTAACCAGCCGCGGCTCGGACAAAAGCCATCTCCTGGGGGCCTCCCCCCTGTTCTTCCATCCGTAAAGGGGGACCCCTTTACGGATGGAAGAACAGGGGGATCTTCGCAGTGGTGGGGACGTGACGGAGGGGTCTCCGTGTTTTCCGCCACGTAGACAGGTTGCTCCCACCCTGGCCCCTTGTGTTTGAGCCCCTTGGAGGCAGAGGGCCGCCTATCCCGGGATGCAGGGGTCCTGCGGGGGTCAAGGGACGACGTGGACACTCTCCGGGCGAGAGAGGGCGCCTGCGCCCCGAGAGAGCCCCCGGCAAAATGCCCAGCCCTGGCCCCCATGGCTCCAGCTGCCTCCCCAGCCTCCTGCCATGCGGCCTGGTCCTGCTCACCGGGGCGCAGGTTCGCCGCAGTTGTTTGCCTTTTGCGGACACCACGGACCGAGGGCCGCGGATGCCTTCACGGGGAGGGGGATTGGAGCTCTGGGGGACCGAGGTCTCGGCGGTCACAGTCGCTTCTTGCGGAGTTTAGGCCAGGCTTTAGAGAGTGGAAGTTGCCAGGTCCAAGTTTGCCGCCAGGGGGCAGGGTGGGGCAGTTTGAACCAGGGCAAGACTCTTAACTGCCCAGGCAGGGCTCAGGCCTGAGTCCCCCGGCAGAACCCGTCGGTGGGCGTGGGTTCCGCTCGATGGGGCTGGCTCCACCGGGCGCGAAACCTTGCAGGCCCCCTTTTCCGGCCCCAGGTGCCCCGGTCTTCTCTGGGCACTCTGCCTTGCGGGGGTGGGAGAGCTGCCGGGAAGTGTGTTCCACGGGAAAACTCGAGGTCTTCTGGGTGGCACGGAGGGCTTCCCTTTCCCCGGACACGACTCCAGGGACCCTGTTAACCGGGCACGATATGCCAAGGGTGGGGCCCGTTGCCCGGAGGGCTGCTTGTGGTTGGGGGCCTTCCTGCGCACGCGCGGCCCCACGTCTGGGCCTGAAACTAACCAGCCGCGGCTCGGACAAAAGCCATCTCCTGGGGGCCTCCCCCCTGTTCTTCCATCCGTAAAGGGGGACCCCTTTACGGATGGAAGAACAGGGGGATCTTCCCCGTGGTGGGTACGTGACGGATGGGTCTCCGTGTTTTCCGCCACGTAGACAGGTTGCTCCCACCCTGGCCCCTTGTGTTTGAGCCCCTTGGAGGCAGAGGGCCGCCTATCCCGGGATGCAGGGGTCCTGCGGGGGTCAAGGGACGACGTGGACACTCTCCGGGCGAGAGAGGGCGCCTGCGCCCCGAGAGAGCCCCCGGCAAAATGCCCAGCCCTGGCCCCCATGGCTCCAGCTGCCTCCCCAGCCTCCTGCCATGCGGCCTGGTCCTGCTCACCGGGGCGCAGGTTCGCCGCAGTTGTTTGCCTTTTGCGGACACCACGGACCGAGGGCCGCGGATGCCTTCACGGGGAGGGGGATTGGAGCTCTGGGGGACCGAGGTCTCGGCGGTCACAGTCGCTTCTTGCGGAGTTTAGGCCAGACTTTAGAGAGTGGAAGTTGCCAGGTCCAAGTTTGCCGCCAGGGGGCAGGGTGTGGCAGTTTGAACCAGGGCAAGACTCTTAACTGCCCAGGCAGGGCTCAGGCCTGAGTCCCCCGGCAGAACCCGTCGGTGGGCGTGGGTTCCGCTCGATGGGGCTGGCTCCACCGGGCGCGAAACCTTGCAGGCCCCCTTTTCCGGCCCCAGGTGCCCCGGTCTTCTCTGGGCACTCTGCCTTGCGGGGGTGGGAGAGCTGCCGGGAAGTGTGTTCCACGGGAAAACTCGCGGTCTTCTGGGTGGCACGGAGGGCTTCCCTTTCCCCGGACACGACTCCAGGGACCCTGTTAACCGGGCACGATATGCCAAGGGTGGGGCCCGTTGCCCGGAGGGCTGCTTGTGGTTAGGGGCCTTCCTGCGCACGCGCGGCCCCACGTCTGGGCCTGAAACTAACCAGCCGCGGCTCGGACAAAAGCCATCTCCTGGGGGCCTCCCCCCTGTTCTTCCATCCGTAAAGGGGGACCCCTTTACGGATGGAAGAACAGGGGGATCTTCCCCGTGGTGGGTACGTGACGGAGGGGTCTCCGTGTTTTCCGCCACGTAGACAGGTTGCTCCCACCCTGGCCCCTTGTGTTTGAGCCCCTTGGAGGCAGAGGGCCGCCTATCCCGGGATGCAGGGGTCCTGCGGGGGTCAAGGGACGACGTGGACACTCTCCGGGCGAGAGAGGGCGCCTGCGCCCCGAGAGAGCCCCCGGCAAAATGCCCAGCCCTGGCCCCCATGGCTCCAGCTGCCTCCCCAGCCTCCTGCCATGCGGCCTGGTCCTGCTCACCCGGGCCCAGGTTCGCCGCAGGTGTTTGCCTTTTGCGGACACCAAGGACCGAGGGCCGCGGATGCCTTCACGGGGAGGGGGGTTGGAGCTCTGGGGGACCGAGGTCTCGGCGGTCACAGTCGCTTCTTGCAGAGTTTAGGCCAGGCTTTAGAGAGTGGAAGTTGCCAGGTCCAAGTTTGCCGCCAGGGGGCAGGGTGGGGCAGTTTGAACCAGGGCAAGACTCTTAACTGCCCAGGCAGGGCTCAGGCCTGAGTCCCCGGGCAGAACCCGTCGGTGGGCGTGGGTTCCGCTCGATGGGGCTGGCTCCACCGGGCGCGAAACCTTGCAGGCCCCCTTTTCCGGCCCCAGGTGCCCCGGTCTTCTCTGGGCACTCTGCCTTGCGGGGGTGGGAGAGCTGCCGGGAAGTGTGTTCCACGGGAAAACTCGAGGTCTTCTGGGTGGCACGGAGGGCTTCCCTTTCCCCGGACACGACTCCAGGGACCCTGTTAACCGGGCACGATATGCCAAGGGTGGGGCCCGTTGCCCGGAGGGCTGCTTGTGGTTGGGGGCCTTCCTGCGCATGCGCGGCCCCACGTCTGGGCCTGAAACTAACCAGCCGCGGCTCGGACAAAAGCCATCTCCTGGGGGCCTCCCCCCTGTTCTTCCATCCGTAAAGGGGGACCCCTTTACGGATGGAAGAACAGGGGGATCTTCCCCGTGGTGGGTACGTGACGGAGGGGTCTCCGTGTTTTCCGCCACGTAGACAGGTTGCTCCCACCCTGGCCCCTTGTGTTTGAGCCCCTTGGAGGCAGAGGGCCGCCTATCCCGGGATGCAGGGGTCCTGCGGGGGTCAAGGGACGACGTGGACACTCTCCGGGCGAGAGAGGGCGCCTGCGCCCCGAGAGAGCCCCCGGCAAAATGCCCAGCCCTGGCCCCCATGGCTCCAGCTGCCTCCCCAGCCTCCTGCCATGCGGCCTGGTCCTGCTCACCGGGGCGCAGGTTCGCCGCAGTTGTTTGCCTTTTGCGGACACCACGGACCGAGGGCCGCGGATGCCTTCACGGGGAGGGGGATTGGAGCTCTGGGGGACCGAGGTCTCGGCGGTCACAGTCGCTTCTTGCGGAGTTTAGGCCAGGCTTTAGAGAGTGGAAGTTGCCAGGTCCAAGTTTGCCGCCAGGGGGCAGGGTGGGGCAGTTTGAACCAGGGCAAGACTCTTAACTGCCCAGGCAGGGCTCAGGCCTGAGTCCCCCGGCAGAACCCGTCGGTGGGCGTGGGTTCCGCTCGATGGGGCTGGCTCCACCGGGCGCGAAACCTTGCAGGCCCCCTTTTCCGGCCCCAGGTGCCCCGGTCTTCTCTGGGCACTCTGCCTTGCGGGGGTGGGAGAGCTGCCGGGAAGTGTGTTCCACGGGAAAACTCGCGGTCTTCTGGGTGGCACGGAGGGCTTCCCTTTCCCCGGACACGACTCCAGGGACCCTGTTAACCAGGCACGATATGCCAAGGGTGGGGCCCGTTGCCCGGAGGGCTGCTTGTGGTTGGGGGCCTTCCTGCGCATGCGCGGCCCCACGTCTGGGCCTGAAACTAACCAGCCGCGGCTCGGACAAAGGCCATCTCCTGGGTGCCTCCCCCCTGTTCTTCCATCCGTAAAGGGGGACCCCTTTACAGATGGAAGAACAGGGGGATCTTCGCAGTGGTGGGGACGTGACGGAGGGGTCTCCGTGTTTTCCGCCACGTAGACAGGTTGCTCCCACCCTGGCCCCTTGTGTCTGAGCCCCTTGGAGGCAGAGGGCCGCCTATCCCGGGATGCAGGGGTCCTGCGGGGGTCAAGGGACGACGTGGACACTCTCCGGGCGAGAGAGGGCGCCTGCGCCCCGAGAGAGCCCCCGGCAAAATGCCCAGCCCTGGCCTCCATGGCTCCAGCTGCCTCCCCAGCCTCCTGCCATGCGGCCTGGTCCTGCTCACCCGGGCCCAGGTTCGCCGCAGGTGTTTGCCTTTTGCGGACACCACGGACCGAGGGCCGCGGATGCCTTCACGGGGAGGGGGATTGGAGCTCTGGGGGACCGAGGTCTCGGCGGTCACAGTCGCTTCTTGCGGAGTTTAGGCCAGGCTTTAGAGAGTGGAAGTTGCCAGGTCCAAGTTTGCCGCCAGGGGGCAGGGTGGGGCAGTTTGAACCAGGGCAAGACTCTTAACTGCCCAGGCAGGGCTCAGGCCTGAGTCCCCGGGCAGAACCCGTCGGTGGGCGTGGGTTCCGCTCGATGGGGCTGGCTCCACCGGGCGCGAAACCTTGCAGGCCCCCTTTTCCGGCCCCAGGTGCCCCGGTCTTCTCTGGGCACTCTGCCTTGCGGGGGTGGGAGAGCTGCCGGGAAGTGTGTTCCACGGGAAAACTCGAGGTCTTCTGGGTGGCACGGAGGGCTTCCCTTTCCCCGGACACGACTCCAGGGACCCTGTTAACCGGGCACGATATGCCAAGGGTGGGGCCCGTTGCCCGGAGGGCTGCTTGTGGTTGGGGGCCTTCCTGCGCACGCGCGGCCCCACGTCTGGGCCTGAAACTAACCAGCCGCGGCTCGGACAAAAGCCATCTCCTGGGGGCCTCCCCCCTGTTCTTCCATCCGTAAAGGGGGACCCCTTTACGGATGGAAGAACAGGGGGATCTTCCCCGTGGTGGGTACGTGACGGAGGGGTCTCCGTGTTTTCCGCCACGTAGACAGGTTGCTCCCACCCTGGCCCCTTGTGTTTGAGCCCCTTGGAGGCAGAGGGCCGCCTATCCCGGGATGCAGGGGTCCTGCGGGGGTCAAGGGACGACGTGGACACTCTCCGGGCGAGAGAGGGCGCCTGCGCCCCGAGAGAGCCCCCGGCAAAATGCCCAGCCCTGGCCCCCATGGCTCCAGCTGCCTCCCCAGCCTCCTGCCATGCGGCCTGGTCCTGCTCACCGGGGCGCAGGTTCGCCGCAGTTGTTTGCCTTTTGCGGACACCACGGACCGAGGGCCGCGGATGCCTTCACGGGGAGGGGGATTGGAGCTCTGGGGGACCGAGGTCTCGGCGGTCACAGTCGCTTCTTGCGGAGTTTAGGCCAGGCTTTAGAGAGTGGAAGTTGCCAGGTCCAAGTTTGCCGCCAGGGGGCAGGGTGTGGCAGTTTGAACCAGGGCAAGACTCTTAACTGCCCAGGCAGGGCTCAGGCCTGAGTCCCCCGGCAGAACCCGTCGGTGGGCGTGGGTTCCGCTCGATGGGGCTGGCTCCACCGGGCGCGAAACTTTGCAGGCCCCATTTTGCGGCCCCAGGTGCCCCGGTCTTCTCTGGGCACTCTGCCTTGCGGGGGTGGGAGAGCTGCCGGGAAGTGTGTTCCACGGGAAAACTCGCGGTCTTCTGGGTGGCACGGAGGGCTTCCCTTTCCCCGGACACGACTCCAGGGACCCTGTTAACCGGGCACGATATGCCAAGGGTGGGGCCCGTTGCCCGGAGGGCTGCTTGTGGTTGGGGGCCTTCCTGCGCATGCGCGGCCCCACGTCTGGGCCTGAAACTAACCAGCCGCGGCTCGGACAAAAGCCATCTCCTGGGGGCCTCCCCCCTGTTCTTCCATCCGTAAAGGGGGACCCCTTTACGGATGGAAGAACAGGGGGATCTTCGCAGTGGTGGGGACGTGACGGAGGGGTCTCCGTGTTTTCCGCCACGTAGACAGGTTGCTCCCACCCTGGCCCCTTGTGTTTGAGCCCCTTGGAGGCAGAGGGCCGCCTATCCCGGGATGCAGGGGTCCTGCGGGGGTCAAGGGACGACGTGGACACTCTCCGGGCGAGAGAGGGCGCCTGCGCCCCGAGAGAGCCCCCGGCAAAATGCCCAGCCCTGGCCTCCATGGCTCCAGCTGCCTCCCCAGCCTCCTGCCATGCGGCCTGGTCCTGCTCACCCGGGCCCAGGTTCGCCGCAGGTGTTTGCCTTTTGCGGACACCACGGACCGAGGGCCGCGGATGCCTTCACGGGGAGGGGGATTGGAGCTCTGGGGGACCGAGGTCTCGGCGGTCACAGTCGCTTCTTGCGGAGTTTAGGCCAGGCTTTAGAGAGTGGAAGTTGCCAGGTCCAAGTTTGCCGCCAGGGGGCAGGGTGGGGCAGTTTGAACCAGGGCAAGACTCTTAACTGCCCAGGCAGGGCTCAGGCCTGAGTCCCCGGGCAGAACCCGTCGGTGGGCGTGGGTTCCGCTCGATGGGGCTGGCTCCACCGGGCGCGAAACCTTGCAGGCCCCCTTTTCCGGCCCCAGGTGCCCCGGTCTTCTCTGGGCACTCTGCCTTGCGGGGGTGGGAGAGCTGCCGGGAAGTGTGTTCCACGGGAAAACTCGAGGTCTTCTGGGTGGCACGGAGGGCTTCCCTTTCCCCGGACACGACTCCAGGGACCCTGTTAACCGGGCACGATATGCCAAGGGTGGGGCCCGTTGCCCGGAGGGCTGCTTGTGGTTGGGGGCCTTCCTGCGCATGCGCGGCCCCACGTCTGGGCCTGAAACTAACCAGCCGCGGCTCGGACAAAAGCCATCTCCTGGGGGCCTCCCCCCTGTTCTTCCATCCGTAAAGGGGGACCCCTTTACGGATGGAAGAACAGGGGGATCTTCCCCGTGGTGGGTACGTGACGGAGGGGTCTCCGTGTTTTCCGCCACGTAGACAGGTTGCTCCCACCCTGGCCCCTTGTGTTTGAGCCCCTTGGAGGCAGAGGGCCGCCTATCCCGGGATGCAGGGGTCCTGCGGGGGTCAAGGGACGACGTGGACACTCTCCGGGCGAGAGAGGGCGCCTGCGCCCCGAGAGAGCCCCCGGCAAAATGCCCAGCCCTGGCCCCCATGGCTCCAGCTGCCTCCCCAGCCTCCTGCCATGCGGCCTGGTCCTGCTCACCGGGGCGCAGGTTCGCCGCAGTTGTTTGCCTTTTGCGGACACCACGGACCGAGGGCCGCGGATGCCTTCACGGGGAGGGGGTTTGGAGCTCTGGGGGACCGAGGTCTCGGCGGTCACAGTCGCTTCTTGCGGAGTTTAGGCCAGGCTTTAGAGAGTGGAAGTTGCCAGGTCCAAGTTTGCCGCCAGGGGGCAGGGTGGGGCAGTTTGAACCAGGGCAAGACTCTTAACTGCCCAGGCAGGGCTCAGGCCTGAGTCCCCCGGCAGAACCCGTCGGTGGGCGTGGGTTCCGCTCGATGGGGCTGGCTCCACCGGGCGCGAAACCTTGCAGGCCCCCTTTTCCGGCCCCAGGTGCCCCGGTCTTCTCTGGGCACTCTGCCTTGCGGGGGTGGGAGAGCTGCCGGGAAGTGTGTTCCACGGGAAAACTCGAGGTCTTCTGGGTGGCACGGAGGGCTTCCCTTTCCCCGGACACGACTCCAGGGACCCTGTTAACCGGGCACGATATGCCAAGGGTGGGGCCCGTTGCCCGGAGGGCTGCTTGTGGTTGGGGGCCTTCCTGCGCACGCGCGGCCCCACGTCTGGGCCTGAAACTAACCAGCCGCGGCTCGGACAAAAGCCATCTCCTGGGGGCCTCCCCCCTGTTCTTCCATCCGTAAAGGGGGACCCCTTTACGGATGGAAGAACAGGGGGATCTTCCCCGTGGTGGGTACGTGACGGATGGGTCTCCGTGTTTTCCGCCACGTAGACAGGTTGCTCCCACCCTGGCCCCTTGTGTTTGAGCCCCTTGGAGGCAGAGGGCCGCCTATCCCGGGATGCAGGGGTCCTGCGGGGGTCAAGGGACGACGTGGACACTCTCCGGGCGAGAGAGGGCGCCTGCGCCCCGAGAGAGCCCCCGGCAAAATGCCCAGCCCTGGCCCCCATGGCTCCAGCTGCCTCCCCAGCCTCCTGCCATGCGGCCTGGTCCTGCTCACCGGGGCGCAGGTTCGCCGCAGTTGTTTGCCTTTTGCGGACACCACGGACCGAGGGCCGCGGATGCCTTCACGGGGAGGGGGATTGGAGCTCTGGGGGACCGAGGTCTCGGCGGTCACAGTCGCTTCTTGCGGAGTTTAGGCCAGACTTTAGAGAGTGGAAGTTGCCAGGTCCAAGTTTGCCGCCAGGGGGCAGGGTGTGGCAGTTTGAACCAGGGCAAGACTCTTAACTGCCCAGGCAGGGCTCAGGCCTGAGTCCCCCGGCAGAACCCGTCGGTGGGCGTGGGTTCCGCTCGATGGGGCTGGCTCCACCGGGCGCGAAACCTTGCAGGCCCCCTTTTCCGGCCCCAGGTGCCCCGGTCTTCTCTGGGCACTCTGCCTTGCGGGGGTGGGAGAGCTGCCGGGAAGTGTGTTCCACGGGAAAACTCGAGGTCTTCTGGGTGGCACGGAGGGCTTCCCTTTCCCCGGACACGACTCCAGGGACCCTGTTAACCGGGCACGATATGCCAAGGGTGGGGCCCGTTGCCCGGAGGGCTGCTTGTGGTTGGGGGCCTTCCTGCGCATGCGCGGCCCCACGTCTGGGCCTGAAACTAACCAGCCGCGGCTCGGACAAAAGCCATCTCCTGGGGGCCTCCCCCCTGTTCTTCCATCCGTAAAGGGGGACCCCTTTACGGATGGAAGAACAGGGGGATCTTCCCCGTGGTGGGTACGTGACGGAGGGGTCTCCGTGTTTTCCGCCACGTAGACAGGTTGCTCCCACCCTGGCCCCTTGTGTTTGAGCCCCTTGGAGGCAGAGGGCCGCCTATCCCGGGATGCAGGGGTCCTGCGGGGGTCAAGGGACGACGTGGACACTCTCCGGGCGAGAGAGGGCGCCTGCGCCCCGAGAGAGCCCCCGGCAAAATGCCCAGCCCTGGCCCCCATGGCTCCAGCTGCCTCCCCAGCCTCCTGCCATGCGGCCTGGTCCTGCTCACCGGGGCGCAGGTTCGCCGCAGTTGTTTGCCTTTTGCGGACACCACGGACCGAGGGCCGCGGATGCCTTCACGGGGAGGGGGATTGGAGCTCTGGGGGACCGAGGTCTCGGCGGTCACAGTCGCTTCTTGCGGAGTTTAGGCCAGGCTTTAGAGAGTGGAAGTTGCCAGGTCCAAGTTTGCCGCCAGGGGGCAGGGTGGGGCAGTTTGAACCAGGGCAAGACTCTTAACTGCCCAGGCAGGGCTCAGGCCTGAGTCCCCCGGCAGAACCCGTCGGTGGGCGTGGGTTCCGCTCGATGGGGCTGGCTCCACCGGGCGCGAAACCTTGCAGGCCCCCTTTTCCGGCCCCAGGTGCCCCGGTCTTCTCTGGGCACTCTGCCTTGCGGGGGTGGGAGAGCTGCCGGGAAGTGTGTTCCACGGGAAAACTCGCGGTCTTCTGGGTGGCACGGAGGGCTTCCCTTTCCCCGGACACGACTCCAGGGACCCTGTTAACCAGGCACGATATGCCAAGGGTGGGGCCCGTTGCCCGGAGGGCTGCTTGTGGTTGGGGGCCTTCCTGCGCATGCGCGGCCCCACGTCTGGGCCTGAAACTAACCAGCCGCGGCTCGGACAAAGGCCATCTCCTGGGTGCCTCCCCCCTGTTCTTCCATCCGTAAAGGGGGACCCCTTTACAGATGGAAGAACAGGGGGATCTTCGCAGTGGTGGGGACGTGACGGAGGGGTCTCCGTGTTTTCCGCCACGTAGACAGGTTGCTCCCACCCTGGCCCCTTGTGTCTGAGCCCCTTGGAGGCAGAGGGCCGCCTATCCCGGGATGCAGGGGTCCTGCGGGGGTCAAGGGACGACGTGGACACTCTCCGGGCGAGAGAGGGCGCCTGCGCCCCGAGAGAGCCCCCGGCAAAATGCCCAGCCCTGGCCCCCATGGCTCCAGCTGCCTCCCCAGCCTCCTGCCATGCGGCCTGGTCCTGCTCACCGGGGCGCAGGTTCGCCGCAGTTGTTTGCCTTTTGCGGACACCACGGACCGAGGGCCGCGGATGCCTTCACGGGGAGGGGGATTGGAGCTCTGGGGGACCGAGGTCTCGGCGGTCACAGTCGCTTCTTGCGGAGTTTAGGCCAGACTTTAGAGAGTGGAAGTTGCCAGGTCCAAGTTTGCCGCCAGGGGGCAGGGTGTGGCAGTTTGAACCAGGGCAAGACTCTTAACTGCCCAGGCAGGGCTCAGGCCTGAGTCCCCCGGCAGAACCCGTCGGTGGGCGTGGGTTCCGCTCGATGGGGCTGGCTCCACCGGGCGCGAAACCTTGCAGGCCCCCTTTTCCGGCCCCAGGTGCCCCGGTCTTCTCTGGGCACTCTGCCTTGCGGGGGTGGGAGAGCTGCCGGGAAGTGTGTTCCACGGGAAAACTCGCGGTCTTCTGGGTGGCACGGAGGGCTTCCCTTTCCCCGGACACGACTCCAGGGACCCTGTTAACCGGGCACGATATGCCAAGGGTGGGGCCCGTTGCCCGGAGGGCTGCTTGTGGTTAGGGGCCTTCCTGCGCACGCGCGGCCCCACGTCTGGGCCTGAAACTAACCAGCCGCGGCTCGGACAAAAGCCATCTCCTGGGGGCCTCCCCCCTGTTCTTCCATCCGTAAAGGGGGACCCCTTTACGGATGGAAGAACAGGGGGATCTTCCCCGTGGTGGGTACGTGACGGAGGGGTCTCCGTGTTTTCCGCCACGTAGACAGGTTGCTCCCACCCTGGCCCCTTGTGTTTGAGCCCCTTGGAGGCAGAGGGCCGCCTATCCCGGGATGCAGGGGTCCTGCGGGGGTCAAGGGACGACGTGGACACTCTCCGGGCGAGAGAGGGCGCCTGCGCCCCGAGAGAGCCCCCGGCAAAATGCCCAGCCCTGGCCCCCATGGCTCCAGCTGCCTCCCCAGCCTCCTGCCATGCGGCCTGGTCCTGCTCACCCGGGCCCAGGTTCGCCGCAGGTGTTTGCCTTTTGCGGACACCAAGGACCGAGGGCCGCGGATGCCTTCACGGGGAGGGGGGTTGGAGCTCTGGGGGACCGAGGTCTCGGCGGTCACAGTCGCTTCTTGCGGAGTTTAGGCCAGGCTTTAGAGAGTGGAAGTTGCCAGGTCCAAGTTTGCCGCCAGGGGGCAGGGTGGGGCAGTTTGAACCAGGGCAAGACTCTTAACTGCCCAGGCAGGGCTCAGGCCTGAGTCCCCGGGCAGAACCCGTCGGTGGGCGTGGGTTCCGCTCGATGGGGCTGGCTCCACCGGGCGCGAAACCTTGCAGGCCCCCTTTTCCGGCCCCAGGTGCCCCGGTCTTCTCTGGGCACTCTGCCTTGCGGGGGTGGGAGAGCTGCCGGGAAGTGTGTTCCACGGGAAAACTCGAGGTCTTCTGGGTGGCACGGAGGGCTTCCCTTTCCCCGGACACGACTCCAGGGACCCTGTTAACCGGGCACGATATGCCAAGGGTGGGGCCCGTTGCCCGGAGGGCTGCTTGTGGTTGGGGGCCTTCCTGCGCATGCGCGGCCCCACGTCTGGGCCTGAAACTAACCAGCCGCGGCTCGGACAAAAGCCATCTCCTGGGGGCCTCCCCCCTGTTCTTCCATCCGTAAAGGGGGACCCCTTTACGGATGGAAGAACAGGGGGATCTTCCCCGTGGTGGGTACGTGACGGAGGGGTCTCCGTGTTTTCCGCCACGTAGACAGGTTGCTCCCACCCTGGCCCCTTGTGTTTGAGCCCCTTGGAGGCAGAGGGCCGCCTATCCCGGGATGCAGGGGTCCTGCGGGGGTCAAGGGACGACGTGGACACTCTCCGGGCGAGAGAGGGCGCCTGCGCCCCGAGAGAGCCCCCGGCAAAATGCCCAGCCCTGGCCCCCATGGCTCCAGCTGCCTCCCCAGCCTCCTGCCATGCGGCCTGGTCCTGCTCACCGGGGCGCAGGTTCGCCGCAGTTGTTTGCCTTTTGCGGACACCACGGACCGAGGGCCGCGGATGCCTTCACGGGGAGGGGGATTGGAGCTCTGGGGGACCGAGGTCTCGGCGGTCACAGTCGCTTCTTGCGGAGTTTAGGCCAGGCTTTAGAGAGTGGAAGTTGCCAGGTCCAAGTTTGCCGCCAGGGGGCAGGGTGGGGCAGTTTGAACCAGGGCAAGACTCTTAACTGCCCAGGCAGGGCTCAGGCCTGAGTCCCCCGGCAGAACCCGTCGGTGGGCGTGGGTTCCGCTCGATGGGGCTGGCTCCACCGGGCGCGAAACCTTGCAGGCCCCCTTTTCCGGCCCCAGGTGCCCCGGTCTTCTCTGGGCACTCTGCCTTGCGGGGGTGGGAGAGCTGCCGGGAAGTGTGTTCCACGGGAAAACTCGCGGTCTTCTGGGTGGCACGGAGGGCTTCCCTTTCCCCGGACACGACTCCAGGGACCCTGTTAACCAGGCACGATATGCCAAGGGTGGGGCCCGTTGCCCGGAGGGCTGCTTGTGGTTGGGGGCCTTCCTGCGCATGCGCGGCCCCACGTCTGGGCCTGAAACTAACCAGCCGCGGCTCGGACAAAGGCCATCTCCTGGGTGCCTCCCCCCTGTTCTTCCATCCGTAAAGGGGGACCCCTTTACAGATGGAAGAACAGGGGGATCTTCGCAGTGGTGGGGACGTGACGGAGGGGTCTCCGTGTTTTCCGCCACGTAGACAGGTTGCTCCCACCCTGGCCCCTTGTGTCTGAGCCCCTTGGAGGCAGAGGGCCGCCTATCCCGGGATGCAGGGGTCCTGCGGGGGTCAAGGGACGACGTGGACACTCTCCGGGCGAGAGAGGGCGCCTGCGCCCCGAGAGAGCCCCCGGCAAAATGCCCAGCCCTGGCCTCCATGGCTCCAGCTGCCTCCCCAGCCTCCTGCCATGCGGCCTGGTCCTGCTCACCCGGGCCCAGGTTCGCCGCAGGTGTTTGCCTTTTGCGGACACCACGGACCGAGGGCCGCGGATGCCTTCACGGGGAGGGGGATTGGAGCTCTGGGGGACCGAGGTCTCGGCGGTCACAGTCGCTTCTTGCGGAGTTTAGGCCAGGCTTTAGAGAGTGGAAGTTGCCAGGTCCAAGTTTGCCGCCAGGGGGCAGGGTGGGGCAGTTTGAACCAGGGCAAGACTCTTAACTGCCCAGGCAGGGCTCAGGCCTGAGTCCCCGGGCAGAACCCGTCGGTGGGCGTGGGTTCCGCTCGATGGGGCTGGCTCCACCGGGCGCGAAACCTTGCAGGCCCCCTTTTCCGGCCCCAGGTGCCCCGGTCTTCTCTGGGCACTCTGCCTTGCGGGGGTGGGAGAGCTGCCGGGAAGTGTGTTCCACGGGAAAACTCGAGGTCTTCTGGGTGGCACGGAGGGCTTCCCTTTCCCCGGACACGACTCCAGGGACCCTGTTAACCGGGCACGATATGCCAAGGGTGGGGCCCGTTGCCCGGAGGGCTGCTTGTGGTTGGGGGCCTTCCTGCGCACGCGCGGCCCCACGTCTGGGCCTGAAACTAACCAGCCGCGGCTCGGACAAAAGCCATCTCCTGGGGGCCTCCCCCCTGTTCTTCCATCCGTAAAGGGGGACCCCTTTACGGATGGAAGAACAGGGGGATCTTCCCCGTGGTGGGTACGTGACGGATGGGTCTCCGTGTTTTCCGCCACGTAGACAGGTTGCTCCCACCCTGGCCCCTTGTGTTTGAGCCCCTTGGAGGCAGAGGGCCGCCTATCCCGGGATGCAGGGGTCCTGCGGGGGTCAAGGGACGACGTGGACACTCTCCGGGCGAGAGAGGGCGCCTGCGCCCCGAGAGAGCCCCCGGCAAAATGCCCAGCCCTGGCCCCCATGGCTCCAGCTGCCTCCCCAGCCTCCTGCCATGCGGCCTGGTCCTGCTCACCGGGGCGCAGGTTCGCCGCAGTTGTTTGCCTTTTGCGGACACCACGGACCGAGGGCCGCGGATGCCTTCACGGGGAGGGGGATTGGAGCTCTGGGGGACCGAGGTCTCGGCGGTCACAGTCGCTTCTTGCGGAGTTTAGGCCAGACTTTAGAGAGTGGAAGTTGCCAGGTCCAAGTTTGCCGCCAGGGGGCAGGGTGTGGCAGTTTGAACCAGGGCAAGACTCTTAACTGCCCAGGCAGGGCTCAGGCCTGAGTCCCCCGGCAGAACCCGTCGGTGGGCGTGGGTTCCGCTCGATGGGGCTGGCTCCACCGGGCGCGAAACCTTGCAGGCCCCCTTTTCCGGCCCCAGGTGCCCCGGTCTTCTCTGGGCACTCTGCCTTGCGGGGGTGGGAGAGCTGCCGGGAAGTGTGTTCCATGGGAAAACTCGCGGTCTTCTGGGTGGCACGGAGGGCTTCCCTTTCCCCGGACACGACTCCAGGGACCCTGTTAACCGGGCACGATATGCCAAGGGTGGGGCCCGTTGCCCGGAGGGCTGCTTGTGGTTAGGGGCCTTCCTGCGCACGCGCGGCCCCACGTCTGGGCCTGAAACTAACCAGCCGCGGCTCGGACAAAAGCCATCTCCTGGGGGCCTCCCCCCTGTTCTTCCATCCGTAAAGGGGGACCCCTTTACGGATGGAAGAACAGGGGGATCTTCCCCGTGGTGGGTACGTGACGGAGGGGTCTCCGTGTTTTCCGCCACGTAGACAGGTTGCTCCCACCCTGGCCCCTTGTGTTTGAGCCCCTTGGAGGCAGAGGGCCGCCTATCCCGGGATGCAGGGGTCCTGCGGGGGTCAAGGGACGACGTGGACACTCTCCGGGCGAGAGAGGGCGCCTGCGCCCCGAGAGAGCCCCCGGCAAAATGCCCAGCCCTGGCCCCCATGGCTCCAGCTGCCTCCCCAGCCTCCTGCCATGCGGCCTGGTCCTGCTCACCCGGGCCCAGGTTCGCCGCAGGTGTTTGCCTTTTGCGGACACCAAGGACCGAGGGCCGCGGATGCCTTCACGGGGAGGGGGGTTGGAGCTCTGGGGGACCGAGGTCTCGGCGGTCACAGTCGCTTCTTGCGGAGTTTAGGCCAGGCTTTAGAGAGTGGAAGTTGCCAGGTCCAAGTTTGCCGCCAGGGGGCAGGGTGGGGCAGTTTGAACCAGGGCAAGACTCTTAACTGCCCAGGCAGGGCTCAGGCCTGAGTCCCCGGGCAGAACCCGTCGGTGGGCGTGGGTTCCGCTCGATGGGGCTGGCTCCACCGGGCGCGAAACCTTGCAGGCCCCCTTTTCCGGCCCCAGGTGCCCCGGTCTTCTCTGGGCACTCTGCCTTGCGGGGGTGGGAGAGCTGCCGGGAAGTGTGTTCCACGGGAAAACTCGAGGTCTTCTGGGTGGCACGGAGGGCTTCCCTTTCCCCGGACACGACTCCAGGGACCCTGTTAACCGGGCACGATATGCCAAGGGTGGGGCCCGTTGCCCGGAGGGCTGCTTGTGGTTGGGGGCCTTCCTGCGCATGCGCGGCCCCACGTCTGGGCCTGAAACTAACCAGCCGCGGCTCGGACAAAAGCCATCTCCTGGGGGCCTCCCCCCTGTTCTTCCATCCGTAAAGGGGGACCCCTTTACAGATGGAAGAACAGGGGGATCTTCGCAGTGGTGGGGACGTGACGGAGGGGTCTCCGTGTTTTCCGCCACGTAGACAGGTTGCTCCCACCCTGGCCCCTTGTGTCTGAGCCCCTTGGAGGCAGAGGGCCGCCTATCCCGGGATGCAGGGGTCCTGCGGGGGTCAAGGGACGACGTGGACACTCTCCGGGCGAGAGAGGGCGCCTGCGCCCCGAGAGAGCCCCCGGCAAAATGCCCAGCCCTGGCCTCCATGGCTCCAGCTGCCTCCCCAGCCTCCTGCCATGCGGCCTGGTCCTGCTCACCCGGGCCCAGGTTCGCCGCAGGTGTTTGCCTTTTGCGGACACCACGGACCGAGGGCCGCGGATGCCTTCACGGGGAGGGGGATTGGAGCTCTGGGGGACCGAGGTCTCGGCGGTCACAGTCGCTTCTTGCGGAGTTTAGGCCAGGCTTTAGAGAGTGGAAGTTGCCAGGTCCAAGTTTGCCGCCAGGGGGCAGGGTGGGGCAGTTTGAACCAGGGCAAGACTCTTAACTGCCCAGGCAGGGCTCAGGCCTGAGTCCCCGGGCAGAACCCGTCGGTGGGCGTGGGTTCCGCTCGATGGGGCTGGCTCCACCGGGCGCGAAACCTTGCAGGCCCCCTTTTCCGGCCCCAGGTGCCCCGGTCTTCTCTGGGCACTCTGCCTTGCGGGGGTGGGAGAGCTGCCGGGAAGTGTGTTCCACGGGAAAACTCGAGGTCTTCTGGGTGGCACGGAGGGCTTCCCTTTCCCCGGACACGACTCCAGGGACCCTGTTAACCGGGCACGATATGCCAAGGGTGGGGCCCGTTGCCCGGAGGGCTGCTTGTGGTTGGGGGCCTTCCTGCGCATGCGCGGCCCCACGTCTGGGCCTGAAACTAACCAGCCGCGGCTCGGACAAAAGCCATCTCCTGGGGGCCTCCCCCCTGTTCTTCCATCCGTAAAGGGGGACCCCTTTACGGATGGAAGAACAGGGGGATCTTCCCCGTGGTGGGTACGTGACGGAGGGGTCTCCGTGTTTTCCGCCACGTAGACAGGTTGCTCCCACCCTGGCCCCTTGTGTTTGAGCCCCTTGGAGGCAGAGGGCCGCCTATCCCGGGATGCAGGGGTCCTGCGGGGGTCAAGGGACGACGTGGACACTCTCCGGGCGAGAGAGGGCGCCTGCGCCCCGAGAGAGCCCCCGGCAAAATGCCCAGCCCTGGCCCCCATGGCTCCAGCTGCCTCCCCAGCCTCCTGCCATGCGGCCTGGTCCTGCTCACCGGGGCGCAGGTTCGCCGCAGTTGTTTGCCTTTTGCGGACACCACGGACCGAGGGCCGCGGATGCCTTCACGGGGAGGGGGTTTGGAGCTCTGGGGGACCGAGGTCTCGGCGGTCACAGTCGCTTCTTGCGGAGTTTAGGCCAGGCTTTAGAGAGTGGAAGTTGCCAGGTCCAAGTTTGCCGCCAGGGGGCAGGGTGGGGCAGTTTGAACCAGGGCAAGACTCTTAACTGCCCAGGCAGGGCTCAGGCCTGAGTCCCCCGGCAGAACCCGTCGGTGGGCGTGGGTTCCGCTCGATGGGGCTGGCTCCACCGGGCGCGAAACCTTGCAGGCCCCCTTTTCCGGCCCCAGGTGCCCCGGTCTTCTCTGGGCACTCTGCCTTGCGGGGGTGGGAGAGCTGCCGGGAAGTGTGTTCCACGGGAAAACTCGAGGTCTTCTGGGTGGCACGGAGGGCTTCCCTTTCCCCGGACACGACTCCAGGGACCCTGTTAACCGGGCACGATATGCCAAGGGTGGGGCCCGTTGCCCGGAGGGCTGCTTGTGGTTGGGGGCCTTCCTGCGCACGCGCGGCCCCACGTCTGGGCCTGAAACTAACCAGCCGCGGCTCGGACAAAAGCCATCTCCTGGGGGCCTCCCCCCTGTTCTTCCATCCGTAAAGGGGGACCCCTTTACGGATGGAAGAACAGGGGGATCTTCCCCGTGGTGGGTACGTGACGGATGGGTCTCCGTGTTTTCCGCCACGTAGACAGGTTGCTCCCACCCTGGCCCCTTGTGTTTGAGCCCCTTGGAGGCAGAGGGCCGCCTATCCCGGGATGCAGGGGTCCTGCGGGGGTCAAGGGACGACGTGGACACTCTCCGGGCGAGAGAGGGCGCCTGCGCCCCGAGAGAGCCCCCGGCAAAATGCCCAGCCCTGGCCCCCATGGCTCCAGCTGCCTCCCCAGCCTCCTGCCATGCGGCCTGGTCCTGCTCACCGGGGCGCAGGTTCGCCGCAGTTGTTTGCCTTTTGCGGACACCACGGACCGAGGGCCGCGGATGCCTTCACGGGGAGGGGGATTGGAGCTCTGGGGGACCGAGGTCTCGGCGGTCACAGTCGCTTCTTGCGGAGTTTAGGCCAGACTTTAGAGAGTGGAAGTTGCCAGGTCCAAGTTTGCCGCCAGGGGGCAGGGTGTGGCAGTTTGAACCAGGGCAAGACTCTTAACTGCCCAGGCAGGGCTCAGGCCTGAGTCCCCCGGCAGAACCCGTCGGTGGGCGTGGGTTCCGCTCGATGGGGCTGGCTCCACCGGGCGCGAAACCTTGCAGGCCCCCTTTTCCGGCCCCAGGTGCCCCGGTCTTCTCTGGGCACTCTGCCTTGCGGGGGTGGGAGAGCTGCCGGGAAGTGTGTTCCACGGGAAAACTCGAGGTCTTCTGGGTGGCACGGAGGGCTTCCCTTTCCCCGGACACGACTCCAGGGACCCTGTTAACCGGGCACGATATGCCAAGGGTGGGGCCCGTTGCCCGGAGGGCTGCTTGTGGTTGGGGGCCTTCCTGCGCATGCGCGGCCCCACGTCTGGGCCTGAAACTAACCAGCCGCGGCTCGGACAAAAGCCATCTCCTGGGGGCCTCCCCCCTGTTCTTCCATCCGTAAAGGGGGACCCCTTTACGGATGGAAGAACAGGGGGATCTTCCCCGTGGTGGGTACGTGACGGAGGGGTCTCCGTGTTTTCCGCCACGTAGACAGGTTGCTCCCACCCTGGCCCCTTGTGTTTGAGCCCCTTGGAGGCAGAGGGCCGCCTATCCCGGGATGCAGGGGTCCTGCGGGGGTCAAGGGACGACGTGGACACTCTCCGGGCGAGAGAGGGCGCCTGCGCCCCGAGAGAGCCCCCGGCAAAATGCCCAGCCCTGGCCCCCATGGCTCCAGCTGCCTCCCCAGCCTCCTGCCATGCGGCCTGGTCCTGCTCACCGGGGCGCAGGTTCGCCGCAGTTGTTTGCCTTTTGCGGACACCACGGACCGAGGGCCGCGGATGCCTTCACGGGGAGGGGGATTGGAGCTCTGGGGGACCGAGGTCTCGGCGGTCACAGTCGCTTCTTGCGGAGTTTAGGCCAGGCTTTAGAGAGTGGAAGTTGCCAGGTCCAAGTTTGCCGCCAGGGGGCAGGGTGGGGCAGTTTGAACCAGGGCAAGACTCTTAACTGCCCAGGCAGGGCTCAGGCCTGAGTCCCCCGGCAGAACCCGTCGGTGGGCGTGGGTTCCGCTCGATGGGGCTGGCTCCACCGGGCGCGAAACCTTGCAGGCCCCCTTTTCCGGCCCCAGGTGCCCCGGTCTTCTCTGGGCACTCTGCCTTGCGGGGGTGGGAGAGCTGCCGGGAAGTGTGTTCCACGGGAAAACTCGCGGTCTTCTGGGTGGCACGGAGGGCTTCCCTTTCCCCGGACACGACTCCAGGGACCCTGTTAACCAGGCACGATATGCCAAGGGTGGGGCCCGTTGCCCGGAGGGCTGCTTGTGGTTGGGGGCCTTCCTGCGCATGCGCGGCCCCACGTCTGGGCCTGAAACTAACCAGCCGCGGCTCGGACAAAGGCCATCTCCTGGGTGCCTCCCCCCTGTTCTTCCATCCGTAAAGGGGGACCCCTTTACAGATGGAAGAACAGGGGGATCTTCGCAGTGGTGGGGACGTGACGGAGGGGTCTCCGTGTTTTCCGCCACGTAGACAGGTTGCTCCCACCCTGGCCCCTTGTGTCTGAGCCCCTTGGAGGCAGAGGGCCGCCTATCCCGGGATGCAGGGGTCCTGCGGGGGTCAAGGGACGACGTGGACACTCTCCGGGCGAGAGAGGGCGCCTGCGCCCCGAGAGAGCCCCCGGCAAAATGCCCAGCCCTGGCCTCCATGGCTCCAGCTGCCTCCCCAGCCTCCTGCCATGCGGCCTGGTCCTGCTCACCCGGGCCCAGGTTCGCCGCAGGTGTTTGCCTTTTGCGGACACCACGGACCGAGGGCCGCGGATGCCTTCACGGGGAGGGGGATTGGAGCTCTGGGGGACCGAGGTCTCGGCGGTCACAGTCGCTTCTTGCGGAGTTTAGGCCAGGCTTTAGAGAGTGGAAGTTGCCAGGTCCAAGTTTGCCGCCAGGGGGCAGGGTGGGGCAGTTTGAACCAGGGCAAGACTCTTAACTGCCCAGGCAGGGCTCAGGCCTGAGTCCCCGGGCAGAACCCGTCGGTGGGCGTGGGTTCCGCTCGATGGGGCTGGCTCCACCGGGCGCGAAACCTTGCAGGCCCCCTTTTCCGGCCCCAGGTGCCCCGGTCTTCTCTGGGCACTCTGCCTTGCGGGGGTGGGAGAGCTGCCGGGAAGTGTGTTCCACGGGAAAACTCGAGGTCTTCTGGGTGGCACGGAGGGCTTCCCTTTCCCCGGACACGACTCCAGGGACCCTGTTAACCGGGCACGATATGCCAAGGGTGGGGCCCGTTGCCCGGAGGGCTGCTTGTGGTTGGGGGCCTTCCTGCGCACGCGCGGCCCCACGTCTGGGCCTGAAACTAACCAGCCGCGGCTCGGACAAAAGCCATCTCCTGGGGGCCTCCCCCCTGTTCTTCCATCCGTAAAGGGGGACCCCTTTACGGATGGAAGAACAGGGGGATCTTCCCCGTGGTGGGTACGTGACGGATGGGTCTCCGTGTTTTCCGCCACGTAGACAGGTTGCTCCCACCCTGGCCCCTTGTGTTTGAGCCCCTTGGAGGCAGAGGGCCGCCTATCCCGGGATGCAGGGGTCCTGCGGGGGTCAAGGGACGACGTGGACACTCTCCGGGCGAGAGAGGGCGCCTGCGCCCCGAGAGAGCCCCCGGCAAAATGCCCAGCCCTGGCCCCCATGGCTCCAGCTGCCTCCCCAGCCTCCTGCCATGCGGCCTGGTCCTGCTCACCGGGGCGCAGGTTCGCCGCAGTTGTTTGCCTTTTGCGGACACCACGGACCGAGGGCCGCGGATGCCTTCACGGGGAGGGGGATTGGAGCTCTGGGGGACCGAGGTCTCGGCGGTCACAGTCGCTTCTTGCGGAGTTTAGGCCAGACTTTAGAGAGTGGAAGTTGCCAGGTCCAAGTTTGCCGCCAGGGGGCAGGGTGTGGCAGTTTGAACCAGGGCAAGACTCTTAACTGCCCAGGCAGGGCTCAGGCCTGAGTCCCCCGGCAGAACCCGTCGGTGGGCGTGGGTTCCGCTCGATGGGGCTGGCTCCACCGGGCGCGAAACCTTGCAGGCCCCCTTTTCCGGCCCCAGGTGCCCCGGTCTTCTCTGGGCACTCTGCCTTGCGGGGGTGGGAGAGCTGCCGGGAAGTGTGTTCCACGGGAAAACTCGCGGTCTTCTGGGTGGCACGGAGGGCTTCCCTTTCCCCGGACACGACTCCAGGGACCCTGTTAACCGGGCACGATATGCCAAGGGTGGGGCCCGTTGCCCGGAGGGCTGCTTGTGGTTAGGGGCCTTCCTGCGCACGCGCGGCCCCACGTCTGGGCCTGAAACTAACCAGCCGCGGCTCGGACAAAAGCCATCTCCTGGGGGCCTCCCCCCTGTTCTTCCATCCGTAAAGGGGGACCCCTTTACGGATGGAAGAACAGGGGGATCTTCCCCGTGGTGGGTACGTGACGGAGGGGTCTCCGTGTTTTCCGCCACGTAGACAGGTTGCTCCCACCCTGGCCCCTTGTGTTTGAGCCCCTTGGAGGCAGAGGGCCGCCTATCCCGGGATGCAGGGGTCCTGCGGGGGTCAAGGGACGACGTGGACACTCTCCGGGCGAGAGAGGGCGCCTGCGCCCCGAGAGAGCCCCCGGCAAAATGCCCAGCCCTGGCCCCCATGGCTCCAGCTGCCTCCCCAGCCTCCTGCCATGCGGCCTGGTCCTGCTCACCCGGGCCCAGGTTCGCCGCAGGTGTTTGCCTTTTGCGGACACCAAGGACCGAGGGCCGCGGATGCCTTCACGGGGAGGGGGGTTGGAGCTCTGGGGGACCGAGGTCTCGGCGGTCACAGTCGCTTCTTGCGGAGTTTAGGCCAGGCTTTAGAGAGTGGAAGTTGCCAGGTCCAAGTTTGCCGCCAGGGGGCAGGGTGGGGCAGTTTGAACCAGGGCAAGACTCTTAACTGCCGAGGCAGGGCTCAGGCCTGAGTCCCCGGGCAGAACCCGTCGGTGGGCGTGGGTTCCGCTCGATGGGGCTGGCTCCACCGGGCGCGAAACCTTGCAGGCCCCCTTTTCTGGCCCCAGGTGCCCCGGTCTTCTCTGGGCACTCTGCCTTGCGGGGGTGGGAGAGCTGCCGGGAAGTGTGTTCCACGGGAAAACTCGAGGTCTTCTGGGTGGCACGGAGGGCTTCCCTTTCCCCGGACACGACTCCAGGGACCCTGTTAACCGGGCACGATATGCCAAGGGTGGGGCCCGTTGCCCGGAGGGCTGCTTGTGGTTGGGGGCCTTCCTGCGCATGCGCGGCCCCACGTCTGGGCCTGAAACTAACCAGCCGCGGCTCGGACAAAAGCCATCTCCTGGGGGCCTCCCCCCTGTTCTTCCATCCGTAAAGGGGGACCCCTTTACGGATGGAAGAACAGGGGGATCTTCCCCGTGGTGGGTACGTGACGGAGGGGTCTCCGTGTTTTCCGCCACGTAGACAGGTTGCTCCCACCCTGGCCCCTTGTGTCTGAGCCCCTTGGAGGCAGAGGGCCGCCTATCCCGGGATGCAGGGGTCCTGCGGGGGTCAAGGGACGACGTGGACACTCTCCGGGCGAGAGAGGGCGCCTGCGCCCCGAGAGAGCCCCCGGCAAAATGCCCAGCCCTGGCCTCCATGGCTCCAGCTGCCTCCCCAGCCTCCTGCCATGCGGCCTGGTCCTGCTCACCCGGGCCCAGGTTCGCCGCAGGTGTTTGCCTTTTGCGGACACCACGGACCGAGGGCCGCGGATGCCTTCACGGGGAGGGGGATTGGAGCTCTGGGGGACCGAGGTCTCGGCGGTCACAGTCGCTTCTTGCGGAGTTTAGGCCAGGCTTTAGAGAGTGGAAGTTGCCAGGTCCAAGTTTGCCGCCAGGGGGCAGGGTGGGGCAGTTTGAACCAGGGCAAGACTCTTAACTGCCCAGGCAGGGCTCAGGCCTGAGTCCCCGGGCAGAACCCGTCGGTGGGCGTGGGTTCCGCTCGATGGGGCTGGCTCCACCGGGCGCGAAACCTTGCAGGCCCCCTTTTCCGGCCCCAGGTGCCCCGGTCTTCTCTGGGCACTCTGCCTTGCGGGGGTGGGAGAGCTGCCGGGAAGTGTGTTCCACGGGAAAACTCGAGGTCTTCTGGGTGGCACGGAGGGCTTCCCTTTCCCCGGACACGACTCCAGGGACCCTGTTAACCGGGCACGATATGCCAAGGGTGGGGCCCGTTGCCCGGAGGGCTGCTTGTGGTTGGGGGCCTTCCTGCGCACGCGCGGCCCCACGTCTGGGCCTGAAACTAACCAGCCGCGGCTCGGACAAAAGCCATCTCCTGGGGGCCTCCCCCCTGTTCTTCCATCCGTAAAGGGGGACCCCTTTACGGATGGAAGAACAGGGGGATCTTCCCCGTGGTGGGTACGTGACGGATGGGTCTCCGTGTTTTCCGCCACGTAGACAGGTTGCTCCCACCCTGGCCCCTTGTGTTTGAGCCCCTTGGAGGCAGAGGGCCGCCTATCCCGGGATGCAGGGGTCCTGCGGGGGTCAAGGGACGACGTGGACACTCTCCGGGCGAGAGAGGGCGCCTGCGCCCCGAGAGAGCCCCCGGCAAAATGCCCAGCCCTGGCCCCCATGGCTCCAGCTGCCTCCCCAGCCTCCTGCCATGCGGCCTGGTCCTGCTCACCGGGGCGCAGGTTCGCCGCAGTTGTTTGCCTTTTGCGGACACCACGGACCGAGGGCCGCGGATGCCTTCACGGGGAGGGGGATTGGAGCTCTGGGGGACCGAGGTCTCGGCGGTCACAGTCGCTTCTTGCGGAGTTTAGGCCAGACTTTAGAGAGTGGAAGTTGCCAGGTCCAAGTTTGCCGCCAGGGGGCAGGGTGTGGCAGTTTGAACCAGGGCAAGACTCTTAACTGCCCAGGCAGGGCTCAGGCCTGAGTCCCCCGGCAGAACCCGTCGGTGGGCGTGGGTTCCGCTCGATGGGGCTGGCTCCACCGGGCGCGAAACCTTGCAGGCCCCCTTTTCCGGCCCCAGGTGCCCCGGTCTTCTCTGGGCACTCTGCCTTGCGGGGGTGGGAGAGCTGCCGGGAAGTGTGTTCCACGGGAAAACTCGCGGTCTTCTGGGTGGCACGGAGGGCTTCCCTTTCCCCGGACACGACTCCAGGGACCCTGTTAACCGGGCACGATATGCCAAGGGTGGGGCCCGTTGCCCGGAGGGCTGCTTGTGGTTAGGGGCCTTCCTGCGCACGCGCGGCCCCACGTCTGGGCCTGAAACTAACCAGCCGCGGCTCGGACAAAAGCCATCTCCTGGGGGCCTCCCCCCTGTTCTTCCATCCGTAAAGGGGGACCCCTTTACGGATGGAAGAACAGGGGGATCTTCCCCGTGGTGGGTACGTGACGGAGGGGTCTCCGTGTTTTCCGCCACGTAGACAGGTTGCTCCCACCCTGGCCCCTTGTGTTTGAGCCCCTTGGAGGCAGAGGGCCGCCTATCCCGGGATGCAGGGGTCCTGCGGGGGTCAAGGGACGACGTGGACACTCTCCGGGCGAGAGAGGGCGCCTGCGCCCCGAGAGAGCCCCCGGCAAAATGCCCAGCCCTGGCCCCCATGGCTCTAGCTGCCTCCCCAGCCTCCTGCCATGCGGCCTGGTCCTGCTCACCCGGGCCCAGGTTCGCCGCAGGTGTTTGCCTTTTGCGGACACCAAGGACCGAGGGCCGCGGATGCCTTCACGGGGAGGGGGGTTGGAGCTCTGGGGGACCGAGGTCTCGGCGGTCACAGTCGCTTCTTGCGGAGTTTAGGCCAGGCTTTAGAGAGTGGAAGTTGCCAGGTCCAAGTTTGCCGCCAGGGGGCAGGGTGGGGCAGTTTGAACCAGGGCAAGACTCTTAACTGCCCAGGCAGGGCTCAGGCCTGAGTCCCCGGGCAGAACCCGTCGGTGGGCGTGGGTTCCGCTCGATGGGGCTGGCTCCACCGGGCGCGAAACCTTGCAGGCCCCCTTTTCCGGCCCCAGGTGCCCCGGTCTTCTCTGGGCACTCTGCCTTGCGGGGGTGGGAGAGCTGCCGGGAAGTGTGTTCCACGGGAAAACTCGAGGTCTTCTGGGTGGCACGGAGGGCTTCCCTTTCCCCGGACACGACTCCAGGGACCCTGTTAACCGGGCACGATATGCCAAGGGTGGGGCCCGTTGCCCGGAGGGCTGCTTGTGGTTGGGGGCCTTCCTGCGCATGCGCGGCCCCACGTCTGGGCCTGAAACTAACCAGCCGCGGCTCGGACAAAAGCCATCTCCTGGGGGCCTCCCCCCTGTTCTTCCATCCGTAAAGGGGGACCCCTTTACAGATGGAAGAACAGGGGGATCTTCGCAGTGGTGGGGACGTGACGGAGGGGTCTCCGTGTTTTCCGCCACGTAGACAGGTTGCTCCCACCCTGGCCCCTTGTGTCTGAGCCCCTTGGAGGCAGAGGGCCGCCTATCCCGGGATGCAGGGGTCCTGCGGGGGTCAAGGGACGACGTGGACACTCTCCGGGCGAGAGAGGGCGCCTGCGCCCCGAGAGAGCCCCCGGCAAAATGCCCAGCCCTGGCCTCCATGGCTCCAGCTGCCTCCCCAGCCTCCTGCCATGCGGCCTGGTCCTGCTCACCCGGGCCCAGGTTCGCCGCAGGTGTTTGCCTTTTGCGGACACCACGGACCGAGGGCCGCGGATGCCTTCACGGGGAGGGGGATTGGAGCTCTGGGGGACCGAGGTCTCGGCGGTCACAGTCGCTTCTTGCGGAGTTTAGGCCAGGCTTTAGAGAGTGGAAGTTGCCAGGTCCAAGTTTGCCGCCAGGGGGCAGGGTGGGGCAGTTTGAACCAGGGCAAGACTCTTAACTGCCCAGGCAGGGCTCAGGCCTGAGTCCCCGGGCAGAACCCGTCGGTGGGCGTGGGTTCCGCTCGATGGGGCTGGCTCCACCGGGCGCGAAACCTTGCAGGCCCCCTTTTCCGGCCCCAGGTGCCCCGGTCTTCTCTGGGCACTCTGCCTTGCGGGGGTGGGAGAGCTGCCGGGAAGTGTGTTCCACGGGAAAACTCGAGGTCTTCTGGGTGGCACGGAGGGCTTCCCTTTCCCCGGACACGACTCCAGGGACCCTGTTAACCGGGCACGATATGCCAAGGGTGGGGCCCGTTGCCCGGAGGGCTGCTTGTGGTTGGGGGCCTTCCTGCGCACGCGCGGCCCCACGTCTGGGCCTGAAACTAACCAGCCGCGGCTCGGACAAAAGCCATCTCCTGGGGGCCTCCCCCCTGTTCTTCCATCCGTAAAGGGGGACCCCTTTACGGATGGAAGAACAGGGGGATCTTCCCCGTGGTGGGTACGTGACGGATGGGTCTCCGTGTTTTCCGCCACGTAGACAGGTTGCTCCCACCCTGGCCCCTTGTGTTTGAGCCCCTTGGAGGCAGAGGGCCGCCTATCCCGGGATGCAGGGGTCCTGCGGGGGTCAAGGGACGACGTGGACACTCTCCGGGCGAGAGAGGGCGCCTGCGCCCCGAGAGAGCCCCCGGCAAAATGCCCAGCCCTGGCCCCCATGGCTCCAGCTGCCTCCCCAGCCTCCTGCCATGCGGCCTGGTCCTGCTCACCGGGGCGCAGGTTCGCCGCAGTTGTTTGCCTTTTGCGGACACCACGGACCGAGGGCCGCGGATGCCTTCACGGGGAGGGGGATTGGAGCTCTGGGGGACCGAGGTCTCGGCGGTCACAGTCGCTTCTTGCGGAGTTTAGGCCAGACTTTAGAGAGTGGAAGTTGCCAGGTCCAAGTTTGCCGCCAGGGGGCAGGGTGTGGCAGTTTGAACCAGGGCAAGACTCTTAACTGCCCAGGCAGGGCTCAGGCCTGAGTCCCCCGGCAGAACCCGTCGGTGGGCGTGGGTTCCGCTCGATGGGGCTGGCTCCACCGGGCGCGAAACCTTGCAGGCCCCCTTTTCCGGCCCCAGGTGCCCCGGTCTTCTCTGGGCACTCTGCCTTGCGGGGGTGGGAGAGCTGCCGGGAAGTGTGTTCCACGGGAAAACTCGCGGTCTTCTGGGTGGCACGGAGGGCTTCCCTTTCCCCGGACACGACTCCAGGGACCCTGTTAACCGGGCACGATATGCCAAGGGTGGGGCCCGTTGCCCGGAGGGCTGCTTGTGGTTGGGGGCCTTCCTGCGCATGCGCGGCCCCACGTCTGGGCCTGAAACTAACCAGCCGCGGCTCGGACAAAAGCCATCTCCTGGGGGCCTCCCCCCTGTTCTTCCATCCGTAAAGGGGGACCCCTTTACGGATGGAAGAACAGGGGGATCTTCGCAGTGGTGGGGACGTGACGGAGGGGTCTCCGTGTTTTCCGCCACGTAGACAGGTTGCTCCCACCCTGGCCCCTTGTGTTTGAGCCCCTTGGAGGCAGAGGGCCGCCTATCCCGGGATGCAGGGGTCCTGCGGGGGTCAAGGGACGACGTGGACACTCTCCGGGCGAGAGAGGGCGCCTGCGCCCCGAGAGAGCCCCCGGCAAAATGCCAAGCCCTGGCCCCCATGGCTCCAGCTGCCTCCCCAGCCTCCTGCCATGCGGCCTGGTCCTGCTCACCCGGGCCCAGGTTCGCCGCAGGTGTTTGCCTTTTGCGGACACCAAGGACCGAGGGCCGCGGATGCCTTCACGGGGAGGGGGGTTGGAGCTCTGGGGGACCGAGGTCTCGGCGGTCACAGTCGCTTCTTGCGGAGTTTAGGCCAGACTTTAGAGAGTGGAAGTTGCCAGGTCCAAGTTTGCCGCCAGGGGGCAGGGTGGGGCAGTTTGAACCAGGGCAAGACTCTTAACTGCCCAGGCAGGGCTTAGTCCTGAGTCCCCCGGCAGAACCCGTCGGTGGGCGTGGGTTCCGCTCGATGGGGCTGGCTCCACCGGGCGCGAAACCTTGCAGGCCCCCTTTTCCGGCCCCAGGTGCCCCGGTCTTCTCTGGGCACTCTGCCTTGCGGGGGTGGGAGAGCTGCCGGAAAGTGTGTTCCACGGGAAAACTCGCGGTCTTCTGGGTGGCACGGAGGGCTTCCCTTTCCCCGGACACGACTCCAGGGACCTTGTTAACCGGGCACGATATGCCAAGGGTGGGGCCCGTTGCCCGGAGGGCTGCTTGTGGTTGGGGGCCTTCCTGCGCATGCGCGGCCCCACGTCTGGGCCTGAAACTAACCAGCCGCGGCTCGGACAAAAGCCATCTCCTGGGGGCCTCCCCCCTGTTCTTCCATCCGTAAAGGGGGACCCCTTTACGGATGGAAGAACAGGGGGATCTTCGCAGTGGTGGGGACGTGACGGAGGGGTCTCCGTGTTTTCCGCCACGTAGACAGGTTGCTCCCACCCTGGCCCCTTGTGTTTGAGCCCCTTGGAGGCAGAGGGCCGCCTATCCCGGGATGCAGGGGTCCTGCGGGGGTCAAGGGACGACGTGGACACTCTCCGGGCGAGAGAGGGCGCCTGCGCCCCGAGAGAGCCCCCGGCAAAATGCCCAGCCCTGGCCTCCATGGCTCCAGCTGCCTCCCCAGCCTCCTGCCGTGCGGCCTGGTCCTGCTCACCCGGGCCCAGGTTCGCCGCAGGTGTTTGCCTTTTGCGGACACCACGGACCGAGGGCCGCGGATGCCTTCACGGGGAGGGGGATTGGAGCTCTGGGGGACCGAGGTCTCGGCGGTCACAGTCGCTTCTTGCGGAGTTTAGGCCAGGCTTTAGAGAGTGGAAGTTGCCAGGTCCAAGTTTGCCGCCAGGGGGCAGGGTGGGGCAGTTTGAACCAGGGCAAGACTCTTAACTGCCCAGGCAGGGCTCAGGCCTGAGTCCCCGGGCAGAACCCGTCGGTGGGCGTGGGTTCCGCTCGATGGGGCTGGCTCCACCGGGCGCGAAACCTTGCAGGCCCCCTTTTCCGGCCCCAGGTGCCCCGGTCTTCTCTGGGCACTCTGCCTTGCGGGGGTGGGAGAGCTGCCGGGAAGTGTGTTCCACGGGAAAACTCGAGGTCTTCTGGGTGGCACGGAGGGCTTCCCTTTCCCCGGACACGACTCCAGGGACCCTGTTAACCGGGCACGATATGCCAAGGGTGGGGCCCGTTGCCCGGAGGGCTGCTTGTGGTTGGGGGCCTTCCTGCGCACGCGCGGCCCCACGTCTGGGCCTGAAACTAACCAGCCGCGGCTCGGACAAAAGCCATCTCCTGGGGGCCTCCCCCCTGTTCTTCCATCCGTAAAGGGGGACCCCTTTACGGATGGAAGAACAGGGGGATCTTCCCCGTGGTGGGTACGTGACGGATGGGTCTCCGTGTTTTCCGCCACGTAGACAGGTTGCTCCCACCCTGGCCCCTTGTGTTTGAGCCCCTTGGAGGCAGAGGGCCGCCTATCCCGGGATGCAGGGGTCCTGCGGGGGTCAAGGGACGACGTGGACACTCTCCGGGCGAGAGAGGGCGCCTGCGCCCCGAGAGAGCCCCCGGCAAAATGCCCAGCCCTGGCCCCCATGGCTCCAGCTGCCTCCCCAGCCTCCTGCCATGCGGCCTGGTCCTGCTCACCGGGGCGCAGGTTCGCCGCAGTTGTTTGCCTTTTGCGGACACCACGGACCGAGGGCCGCGGATGCCTTCACGGGGAGGGGGATTGGAGCTCTGGGGGACCGAGGTCTCGGCGGTCACAGTCGCTTCTTGCGGAGTTTAGGCCAGACTTTAGAGAGTGGAAGTTGCCAGGTCCAAGTTTGCCGCCAGGGGGCAGGGTGTGGCAGTTTGAACCAGGGCAAGACTCTTAACTGCCCAGGCAGGGCTCAGGCCTGAGTCCCCCGGCAGAACCCGTCGGTGGGCGTGGGTTCCGCTCGATGGGGCTGGCTCCACCGGGCGCGAAACCTTGCAGGCCCCCTTTTCCGGCCCCAGGTGCCCCGGTCTTCTCTGGGCACTCTGCCTTGCGGGGGTGGGAGAGCTGCCGGGAAGTGTGTTCCACGGGAAAACTCGCGGTCTTCTGGGTGGCACGGAGGGCTTCCCTTTCCCCGGACACGACTCCAGGGACCCTGTTAACCGGGCACGATATGCCAAGGGTGGGGCCCGTTGCCCGGAGGGCTGCTTGTGGTTGGGGGCCTTCCTGCGCATGCGCGGCCCCACGTCTGGGCCTGAAACTAACCAGCCGCGGCTCGGACAAAAGCCATCTCCTGGGGGCCTCCCCCCTGTTCTTCCATCCGTAAAGGGGGACCCCTTTACGGATGGAAGAACAGGGGGATCTTCGCAGTGGTGGGGACGTGACGGAGGGGTCTCCGTGTTTTCCGCCACGTAGACAGGTTGCTCCCACCCTGGCCCCTTGTGTCTGAGCCCCTTGGAGGCAGAGGGCCGCCTATCCCGGGATGCAGGGGTCCTGCGGGGGTCAAGGGACGACGTGGACACTCTCCGGGCGAGAGAGGGCGCCTGCGCCCCGAGAGAGCCCCCGGCAAAATGCCAAGCCCTGGCCCCCATGGCTCCAGCTGCCTCCCCAGCCTCCTGCCATGCGGCCTGGTCCTGCTCACCCGGGCCCAGGTTCGCCGCAGGTGTTTGCCTTTTGCGGACACCACGGACCGAGGGCCGCGGATGCCTTCACGGGGAGGGGGGTTGGAGCTCTGGGGGACCGAGGTCTCGGCGGTCACAGTCGCTTCTTGCGGAGTTTAGGCCAGACTTTAGAGAGTGGAAGTTGCCAGGTCCAAGTTTGCCGCCAGGGGGCAGGGTGGGGCAGTTTGAACCAGGGCAAGACTCTTAACTGCCCAGGCAGGGCTTAGTCCTGAGTCCCCCGGCAGAACCCGTCGGTGGGCGTGGGTTCCGCTCGATGGGGCTGGCTCCACCGTGCGCGAAACCTTGCAGGCCCCCTTTTGCGGCCCCAGGTGCCCCGGTCTTCTCTGGGCACTCTGCCTTGCGGGGGTGGGAGAGCTGCCGGAAAGTGTGTTCCACGGGAAAACTCGCGGTCTTCTGGGTGGCACGGAGGGCTTCCCTTTCCCCGGACACGACTCCAGGGACCCTGTTAACCGGGCACGATATGCCAAGGGTGGGGCCCGTTGCCCGGAGGGCTGCTTGTGGTTGGGGGCCTTCCTGCGCACGCGCGGCCCCACGTCTGGGCCTGAAACTAACCAGCCGCGGCTCGGACAAAAGCCATCTCCTGGGGGCCTCCCCCCTGTTCTTCCATCCGTAAAGGGGGACCCCTTTACGGATGGAAGAACAGGGGGATCTTCGCAGTGGTGGGGACGTGACGGAGGGGTCTCCGTGTTTTCCGCCACGTAGACAGGTTGCTCCCACCCTGGCCCCTTGTGTTTGAGCCCCTTGGAGGCAGAGGGCCGCCTATCCCGGGATGCAGGGGTCCTGCGGGGGTCAAGGGACGACGTGGACACTCTCCGGGCGAGAGAGGGCGCCTGCGCCCCGAGAGAGCCCCCGGCAAAATGCCCAGCCCTGGCCCCCATGGCTCCAGCTGCCTCCCCAGCCTCCTGCCATGCGGCCTGGTCCTGCTCACCCGGGCCCAGGTTCGCCGCAGGTGTTTGCCTTTTGCGGACACCAAGGACCGAGGGCCGCGGATGCCTTCACGGGGAGGGGGGTTGGAGCTCTGGGGGACCGAGGTCTCGGCGGTCACAGTCGCTTCTTGCGGAGTTTAGGCCAGACTTTAGAGAGTGGAAGTTGCCAGGTCCAAGTTTGCCGCCAGGGGGCAGGGTGGGGCAGTTTGAACCAGGGCAAGACACTTAACTGCCCAGGCAGGGCTCAGGCCTGAGTCCCCCGGCAGAACCCGTCGGTGGGCGTGGGTTCCGCTCGATGGGGCTGGCTCCACCGTGCGCGAAACCTTGCAGGCCCCCTTTTGCGGCCCCAGGTGCCCCGGTCTTCTCTGGGCACTCTGCCTTGCGGGGGTGGGAGAGCTGCCGGAAAGTGTGTTCCACGGGAAAACTCGCGGTCTTCTGGGTGGCACGGAGGGCTTCCCTTTCCCCGGACACGACTCCAGGGACCCTGTTAACCGGGCACGATATGCCAAGGGTGGGGCCCGTTGCCCGGAGGGCTGCTTGTGGTTGGGGGCCTTCCTGCGCATGCGCGGCCCCACGTCTGGGCCTGAAACTAACCAGCCGCGGCTCGGACAAAAGCCATCTCCTGGGGGCCTCCCCCCTGTTCTTCCATCCGTAAAGGGGGACCCCTTTACGGATGGAAGAACAGGGGGATCTTCGCAGTGGTGGGGACGTGACGGAGGGGTCTCCGTGTTTTCCGCCACGTAGACAGGTTGCTCCCACCCTGGCCCCTTGTGTTTGAGCCCCTTGGAGGCAGAGGGCCGCCTATCCCGGGATGCAGGGGTCCTGCGGGGGTCAAGGGACGACGTGGACACTCTCCGGGCGAGAGAGGGCGCCTGCGCCCCGAGAGAGCCCCCGGCAAAATGCCCAGCCCTGGCCCCCATGGCTCCAGCTGCCTCCCCAGCCTCCTGCCATGCGGCCTGGTCCTGCTCACCCGGGCCCAGGTTCGCCGCAGGTGTTTGCCTTTTGCGGACACCAAGGACCGAGGGCCGCGGATGCCTTCACGGGGAGGGGGGTTGGAGCTCTGGGGGACCGAGGTCTCGGCGGTCACAGTCGCTTCTTGCGGAGTTTAGGCCAGACTTTAGAGAGTGGAAGTTGCCAGGTCCAAGTTTGCCGCCAGGGGGCAGGGTGGGGCAGTTTGAACCAGGGCAAGACACTTAACTGCCCAGGCAGGGCTCAGGCCTGAGTCCCCCGGCAGAACCCGTCGGTGGGCGTGGGTTCCGCTCGATGGGGCTGGCTCCACCGGGCGCGAAACCTTGCAGGCCCCCTTTTCCGGCCCCAGGTGCCCCGGTCTTCTCTGGGCACTCTGCCTTGCGGGGGTGGGAGAGCTGCCGGAAAGTGTGTTCCACGGGAAAACTCGCGGTCTTCTGGGTGGCACGGAGGGCTTCCCTTTCCCCGGACACGACTCCAGGGACCCTGTTAACCGGGCACGATATGCCAAGGGTGGGGCCCGTTGCCCGGAGGGCTGCTTGTGGTTGGGGGCCTTCCTGCGCATGCGCGGCCCCACGTCTGGGCCTGAAACTAACCAGCCGCGGCTCGGACAAAAGCCATCTCCTGGGGGCCTCCCCCCTGTTCTTCCATCCGTAAAGGGGGACCCCTTTACGGATGGAAGAACAGGGGGATCTTCGCAGTGGTGGGGACGTGACGGAGGGGTCTCCGTGTTTTCCGCCACGTAGACAGGTTGCTCCCACCCTGGCCCCTTGTGTTTGAGCCCCTTGGAGGCAGAGGGCCGCCTATCCCGGGATGCAGGTGTCCTGCGGGGGTCAAGGGACGACGTGGACACTCTCCGGGCGAGAGAGGGCGCCTGCGCCCCGAGAGAGCCCCCGGCAAAATGCCCAGCCCTGGCCTCCATGGCTCCAGCTGCCTCCCCAGCCTCCTGCCATGCGGCCTGGTCCTGCTCACCCGGGCCCAGGTTCGCCGCAGGTGTTTGCCTTTTGCGGACACCACGGACCGAGGGCCGCGGATGCCTTCACGGGGAGGGGGATTGGAGCTCTGGGGGACCGAGGTCTCGGCGGTCACAGTCGCTTCTTGCGGAGTTTAGGCCAGGCTTTAGAGAGTGGAAGTTGCCAGGTCCAAGTTTGCCGCCAGGGGGCAGGGTGGGGCAGTTTGAACCAGGGCAAGACTCTTAACTGCCCAGGCAGGGCTCAGGCCTGAGTCCCCGGGCAGAACCCGTCGGTGGGCGTGGGTTCCGCTCGATGGGGCTGGCTCCACCGGGCGCGAAACCTTGCAGGCCCCCTTTTCCGGCCCCAGGTGCCCCGGTCTTCTCTGGGCACTCTGCCTTGCGGGGGTGGGAGAGCTGCCGGGAAGTGTGTTCCACGGGAAAACTCGAGGTCTTCTGGGTGGCACGGAGGGCTTCCCTTTCCCCGGACACGACTCCAGGGACCCTGTTAACCGGGCACGATATGCCAAGGGTGGGGCCCGTTGCCCGGAGGGCTGCTTGTGGTTGGGGGCCTTCCTGCGCATGCGCGGCCCCACGTCTGGGCCTGAAACTAACCAGCCGCGGCTCGGACAAAAGCCATCTCCTGGGGGCCTCCCCCCTGTTCTTCCATCCGTAAAGGGGGACCCCTTTACGGATGGAAGAACAGGGGGATCTTCCCCGTGGTGGGTACGTGACGGAGGGGTCTCCGTGTTTTCCGCCACGTAGACAGGTTGCTCCCACCCTGGCCCCTTGTGTTTGAGCCCCTTGGAGGCAGAGGGCCGCCTATCCCGGGATGCAGGGGTCCTGCGGGGGTCAAGGGACGACGTGGACACTCTCCGGGCGAGAGAGGGCGCCTGCGCCCCGAGAGAGCCCCCGGCAAAATGCCCAGCCCTGGCCCCCATGGCTCCAGCTGCCTCCCCAGCCTCCTGCCATGCGGCCTGGTCCTGCTCACCGGGGCGCAGGTTCGCCGCAGTTGTTTGCCTTTTGCGGACACCACGGACCGAGGGCCGCGGATGCCTTCACGGGGAGGGGGATTGGAGCTCTGGGGGACCGAGGTCTCGGCGGTCACAGTCGCTTCTTGCGGAGTTTAGGCCAGACTTTAGAGAGTGGAAGTTGCCAGGTCCAAGTTTGCCGCCAGGGGGCAGGGTGTGGCAGTTTGAACCAGGGCAAGACTCTTAACTGCCCAGGCAGGGCTCAGGCCTGAGTCCCCCGGCAGAACCCGTCGGTGGGCGTGGGTTCCGCTCGATGGGGCTGGCTCCACCGGGCGCGAAACCTTGCAGGCCCCCTTTTCCGGCCCCAGGTGCCCCGGTCTTCTCTGGGCACTCTGCCTTGCGGGGGTGGGAGAGCTGCCGGGAAGTGTGTTCCACGGGAAAACTCGCGGTCTTCTGGGTGGCACGGAGGGCTTCCCTTTCCCCGGACACGACTCCAGGGACCCTGTTAACCGGGCACGATATGCCAAGGGTGGGGCCCGTTGCCCGGAGGGCTGCTTGTGGTTGGGGGCCTTCCTGCGCATGCGCGGCCCCACGTCTGGGCCTGAAACTAACCAGCCGCGGCTCGGACAAAAGCCATCTCCTGGGGGCCTCCCCCCTGTTCTTCCATCCGTAAAGGGGGACCCCTTTACGGATGGAAGAACAGGGGGATCTTCGCAGTGGTGGGGACGTGACGGAGGGGTCTCCGTGTTTTCCGCCACGTAGACAGGTTGCTCCCACCCTGGCCCCTTGTGTTTGAGCCCCTTGGAGGCAGAGGGCCGCCTATCCCGGGATGCAGGGGTCCTGCGGGGGTCAAGGGACGACGTGGACACTCTCCGGGCGAGAGAGGGCGCCTGCGCCCCGAGAGAGCCCCCGGCAAAATGCCAAGCCCTGGCCCCCATGGCTCCAGCTGCCTCCCCAGCCTCCTGCCATGCGGCCTGGTCCTGCTCACCCGGGCCCAGGTTCGCCGCAGGTGTTTGCCTTTTGCGGACACCAAGGACCGAGGGCCGCGGATGCCTTCACGGGGAGGGGGGTTGGAGCTCTGGGGGACCGAGGTCTCGGCGGTCACAGTCGCTTCTTGCGGAGTTTAGGCCAGACTTTAGAGAGTGGAAGTTGCCAGGTCCAAGTTTGCCGCCAGGGGGCAGGGTGGGGCAGTTTGAACCAGGGCAAGACTCTTAACTGCCCAGGCAGGGCTTAGTCCTGAGTCCCCCGGCAGAACCCGTCGGTGGGCGTGGGTTCCGCTCGATGGGGCTGGCTCCACCGTGCGCGAAACCTTGCAGGCCCCCTTTTGCGGCCCCAGGTGCCCCGGTCTTCTCTGGGCACTCTGCCTTGCGGGGGTGGGAGAGCTGCCGGAAAGTGTGTTCCACGGGAAAACTCGCGGTCTTCTGGGTGGCACGGAGGGCTTCCCTTTCCCCGGACACGACTCCAGGGACCCTGTTAACCGGGCACGATATGCCAAGGGTGGGGCCCGTTGCCCGGAGGGCTGCTTGTGGTTGGGGGCCTTCCTGCGCATGCGCGGCCCCACGTCTGGGCCTGAAACTAACCAGCCGCGGCTTGGACAAAAGCCATCTCCTGGGGGCCTCCCCCCTGTTCTTCCATCCGTAAAGGGGGACCCCTTTACGGATGGAAGAACAGGGGGATCTTCCCCGTGGTGGGTACGTGACGGAGGGGTCTCCGTGTTTTCCGCCACGTAGACAGGTTGCTCCCACCCTGGCCCCTTGTGTTTGAGCCCCTTGGAGGCAGAGGGCCGCCTATCCCGGGATGCAGGGGTCCTGCGGGGGTCAAGGGACGACGTGGACACTCTCCGGGCGAGAGAGGGCGCCTGCTCCCCGAGAGAGCCCACGGCAAAATGCCCAGCCCTGGCCCCCATGGCTCCAGCTGCCTCCCCAGCCTCCTGCCATGCGGCCTGGTCCTGCTCACCCGGGCCCAGGTTCGCCGCAGGTGTTTGCCTTTTGCGGACACCAAGGACCGAGGGCCGCGGATGCCTTCACGGGGAGGGGGGTTGGAGCTCTGGGGGACCGAGGTCTCGGCGGTCACAGTCGCTTCTTGCGGAGTTTAGGCCAGACTTTAGAGAGTGGAAGTTGCCAGGTCCAAGTTTGCCGCCAGGGGGCAGGGTGGGGCAGTTTGAACCAGGGCAAGACACTTAACTGCCCAGGCAGGGCTCAGGCCTGAGTCCCCCGGCAGAACCCGTCGGTGGGCGTGGGTTCCGCTCGATGGGGCTGGCTCCACCGGGCGCGAAACCTTGCAGGCCCCCTTTTCCGGCCCCAGGTGCCCCGGTCTTCTCTGGGCACTCTGCCTTGCGGGGGTGGGAGAGCTGCCGGAAAGTGTGTTCCACGGGAAAACTCGCGGTCTTCTGGGTGGCACGGAGGGCTTCCCTTTCCCCGGACACGACTCCAGGGACCTTGTTAACCGGGCACGATATGCCAAGGGTGGGGCCCGTTGCCCGGAGGGCTGCTTGTGGTTGGGGGCCTTCCTGCGCATGCGCGGCCCCACGTCTGGGCCTGAAACTAACCAGCCGCGGCTCGGACAAAAGCCATCTCCTGGGGGCCTCCCCCCTGTTCTTCCATCCGTAAAGGGGGACCCCTTTACGGATGGAAGAACAGGGGGATCTTCGCAGTGGTGGGGACGTGACGGAGGGGTCTCCGTGTTTTCCGCCACGTAGACAGGTTGCTCCCACCCTGGCCCCTTGTGTTTGAGCCCCTTGGAGGCAGAGGGCCGCCTATCCCGGGATGCAGGGGTCCTGCGGGGGTCAAGGGACGACGTGGACACTCTCCGGGCGAGAGAGGGCGCCTGCGCCCCGAGAGAGCCCCCGGCAAAATGCCCAGCCCTGGCCTCCATGGCTCCAGCTGCCTCCCCAGCCTCCTGCCGTGCGGCCTGGTCCTGCTCACCCGGGCCCAGGTTCGCCGCAGGTGTTTGCCTTTTGCGGACACCACGGACCGAGGGCCGCGGATGCCTTCACGGGGAGGGGGATTGGAGCTCTGGGGGACCGAGGTCTCGGCGGTCACAGTCGCTTCTTGCGGAGTTTAGGCCAGGCTTTAGAGAGTGGAAGTTGCCAGGTCCAAGTTTGCCGCCAGGGGGCAGGGTGGGGCAGTTTGAACCAGGGCAAGACTCTTAACTGCCCAGGCAGGGCTCAGGCCTGAGTCCCCGGGCAGAACCCGTCGGTGGGCGTGGGTTCCGCTCGATGGGGCTGGCTCCACCGGGCGCGAAACCTTGCAGGCCCCCTTTTCCGGCCCCAGGTGCCCCTGTCTTCTCTGGGCACTCTGCCTTGCGGGGGTGGGAGAGCTGCCGGGAAGTGTGTTCCACGGGAAAACTCGAGGTCTTCTGGGTGGCACGGAGGGCTTCCCTTTCCCCGGACACGACTCCAGGGACCCTGTTAACCGGGCACGATATGCCAAGGGTGGGGCCCGTTGCCCGGAGGGCTGCTTGTGGTTGGGGGCCTTCCTGCGCATGCGCGGCCCCACGTCTGGGCCTGAAACTAACCAGCCGCGGCTCGGACAAAAGCCATCTCCTGGGGGCCTCCCCCCTGTTCTTCCATCCGTAAAGGGGGACCCCTTTACGGATGGAAGAACAGGGGGATCTTCCCCGTGGTGGGGACGTGACGGAGGGGTCTCCGTGTTTTCCGCCACGTAGACAGGTTGCTCCCACCCTGGCCCCTTGTGTTTGAGCCCCTTGGAGGCAGAGGGCCGCCTATCCCGGGATGCAGGGGTCCTGCGGGGGTCAAGGGACGACGTGGACACTCTCCGGGCGAGAGAGGGCGCCTGCGCCCCGAGAGAGCCCCCGGCAAAATGCCCAGCCCTGGCCCCCATGGCTCCAGCTGCCTCCCCAGCCTCCTGCCATGCGGCCTGGTCCTGCTCACCGGGGCGCAGGTTCGCCGCAGTTGTTTGCCTTTTGCGGACACCACGGACCGAGGGCCGCGGATGCCTTCACGGGGAGGGGGATTGGAGCTCTGGGGGACCGAGGTCTCGGCGGTCACAGTCGCTTCTTGCGGAGTTTAGGCCAGACTTTAGAGAGTGGAAGTTGCCAGGTCCAAGTTTGCCGCCAGGGGGCAGGGTGTGGCAGTTTGAACCAGGGCAAGACTCTTAACTGCCCAGGCAGGGCTCAGGCCTGAGTCCCCCGGCAGAACCCGTCGGTGGGCGTGGGTTCCGCTCGATGGGGCTGGCTCCACCGGGCGCGAAACCTTGCAGGCCCCCTTTTCCGGCCCCAGGTGCCCCGGTCTTCTCTGGGCACTCTGCCTTGCGGGGGTGGGAGAGCTGCCGGGAAGTGTGTTCCACGGGAAAACTCGCGGTCTTCTGGGTGGCACGGAGGGCTTCCCTTTCCCCGGACACGACTCCAGGGACCCTGTTAACCGGGCACGATATGCCAAGGGTGGGGCCCGTTGCCCGGAGGGCTGCTTGTGGTTGGGGGCCTTCCTGCGCATGCGCGGCCCCACGTCTGGGCCTGAAACTAACCAGCCGCGGCTCGGACAAAAGCCATCTCCTGGGGGCCTCCCCCCTGTTCTTCCATCCGTAAAGGGGGACCCCTTTACGGATGGAAGAACAGGGGGATCTTCGCAGTGGTGGGGACGTGACGGAGGGGTCTCCGTGTTTTCCGCCACGTAGACAGGTTGCTCCCACCCTGGCCCCTTGTGTTTGAGCCCCTTGGAGGCAGAGGGCCGCCTATCCCGGGATGCAGGGGTCCTGCGGGGGTCAAGGGACGACGTGGACACTCTCCGGGCGAGAGAGGGCGCCTGCGCCCCGAGAGAGCCCCCGGCAAAATGCCAAGCCCTGGCCCCCATGGCTCCAGCTGCCTCCCCAGCCTCCTGCCATGCGGCCTGGTCCTGCTCACCCGGGCCCAGGTTCGCCGCAGGTGTTTGCCTTTTGCGGACACCAAGGACCGAGGGCCGCGGATGCCTTCACGGGGAGGGGGGTTGGAGCTCTGGGGGACCGAGGTCTCGGCGGTCACAGTCGCTTCTTGCGGAGTTTAGGCCAGACTTTAGAGAGTGGAAGTTGCCAGGTCCAAGTTTGCCGCCAGGGGGCAGGGTGGGGCAGTTTGAACCAGGGCAAGACTCTTAACTGCCCAGGCAGGGCTTAGTCCTGAGTCCCCCGGCAGAACCCGTCGGTGGGCGTGGGTTCCGCTCGATGGGGCTGGCTCCACCGGGCGCGAAACCTTGCAGGCCCCCTTTTCCGGCCCCAGGTGCCCCGGTCTTCTCTGGGCACTCTGCCTTGCGGGGGTGGGAGAGCTGCCGGAAAGTGTGTTCCACGGGAAAACTCGCGGTCTTCTGGGTGGCACGGAGGGCTTCCCTTTCCCCGGACACGACTCCAGGGACCTTGTTAACCGGGCACGATATGCCAAGGGTGGGGCCCGTTGCCCGGAGGGCTGCTTGTGGTTGGGGGCCTTCCTGCGCATGCGCGGCCCCACGTCTGGGCCTGAAACTAACCAGCCGCGGCTCGGACAAAAGCCATCTCCTGGGGGCCTCCCCCCTGTTCTTCCATCCGTAAAGGGGGACCCCTTTACGGATGGAAGAACAGGGGGATCTTCGCAGTGGTGGGGACGTGACGGAGGGGTCTCCGTGTTTTCCGCCACGTAGACAGGTTGCTCCCACCCTGGCCCCTTGTGTTTGAGCCCCTTGGAGGCAGAGGGCCGCCTATCCCGGGATGCAGGGGTCCTGCGGGGGTCAAGGGACGACGTGGACACTCTCCGGGCGAGAGAGGGCGCCTGCGCCCCGAGAGAGCCCCCGGCAAAATGCCCAGCCCTGGCCTCCATGGCTCCAGCTGCCTCCCCAGCCTCCTGCCGTGCGGCCTGGTCCTGCTCACCCGGGCCCAGGTTCGCCGCAGGTGTTTGCCTTTTGCGGACACCACGGACCGAGGGCCGCGGATGCCTTCACGGGGAGGGGGATTGGAGCTCTGGGGGACCGAGGTCTCGGCGGTCACAGTCGCTTCTTGCGGAGTTTAGGCCAGGCTTTAGAGAGTGGAAGTTGCCAGGTCCAAGTTTGCCGCCAGGGGGCAGGGTGGGGCAGTTTGAACCAGGGCAAGACTCTTAACTGCCCAGGCAGGGCTCAGGCCTGAGTCCCCGGGCAGAACCCGTCGGTGGGCGTGGGTTCCGCTCGATGGGGCTGGCTCCACCGGGCGCGAAACCTTGCAGGCCCCCTTTTCCGGCCCCAGGTGCCCCGGTCTTCTCTGGGCACTCTGCCTTGCGGGGGTGGGAGAGCTGCCGGGAAGTGTGTTCCACGGGAAAACTCGAGGTCTTCTGGGTGGCACGGAGGGCTTCCCTTTCCCCGGACACGACTCCAGGGACCCTGTTAACCGGGCACGATATGCCAAGGGTGGGGCCCGTTGCCCGGAGGGCTGCTTGTGGTTGGGGGCCTTCCTGCGCACGCGCGGCCCCACGTCTGGGCCTGAAACTAACCAGCCGCGGCTCGGACAAAAGCCATCTCCTGGGGGCCTCCCCCCTGTTCTTCCATCCGTAAAGGGGGACCCCTTTACGGATGGAAGAACAGGGGGATCTTCCCCGTGGTGGGTACGTGACGGATGGGTCTCCGTGTTTTCCGCCACGTAGACAGGTTGCTCCCACCCTGGCCCCTTGTGTTTGAGCCCCTTGGAGGCAGAGGGCCGCCTATCCCGGGATGCAGGGGTCCTGCGGGGGTCAAGGGACGACGTGGACACTCTCCGGGCGAGAGAGGGCGCCTGCGCCCCGAGAGAGCCCCCGGCAAAATGCCCAGCCCTGGCCCCCATGGCTCCAGCTGCCTCCCCAGCCTCCTGCCATGCGGCCTGGTCCTGCTCACCGGGGCGCAGGTTCGCCGCAGTTGTTTGCCTTTTGCGGACACCACGGACCGAGGGCCGCGGATGCCTTCACGGGGAGGGGGATTGGAGCTCTGGGGGACCGAGGTCTCGGCGGTCACAGTCGCTTCTTGCGGAGTTTAGGCCAGACTTTAGAGAGTGGAAGTTGCCAGGTCCAAGTTTGCCGCCAGGGGGCAGGGTGTGGCAGTTTGAACCAGGGCAAGACTCTTAACTGCCCAGGCAGGGCTCAGGCCTGAGTCCCCCGGCAGAACCCGTCGGTGGGCGTGGGTTCCGCTCGATGGGGCTGGCTCCACCGGGCGCGAAACCTTGCAGGCCCCCTTTTCCGGCCCCAGGTGCCCCGGTCTTCTCTGGGCACTCTGCCTTGCGGGGGTGGGAGAGCTGCCGGAAAGTGTGTTCCACGGGAAAACTCGCGGTCTTCTGGGTGGCACGGAGGGCTTCCCTTTCCCCGGACACGACTCCAGGGACCCTGTTAACCGGGCACGATATGCCAAGGGTGGGGCCCGTTGCCCGGAGGGCTGCTTGTGGTTGGGGGCCTTCCTGCGCATGCGCGGCCCCACGTCTGGGCCTGAAACTAACCAGCCGCGGCTTGGACAAAAGCCATCTCCTGGGGGCCTCCCCCCTGTTCTTCCATCCGTAAAGGGGGACCCCTTTACGGATGGAAGAACAGGGGGATCTTCCCCGTGGTGGGTACGTGACGGAGGGGTCTCCGTGTTTTCCGCCACGTAGACAGGTTGCTCCCACCCTGGCCCCTTGTGTTTGAGCCCCTTGGAGGCAGAGGGCCGCCTATCCCGGGATGCAGGGGTCCTGCGGGGGTCAAGGGACGACGTGGACACTCTCCGGGCGAGAGAGGGCGCCTGCTCCCCGAGAGAGCCCACGGCAAAATGCCCAGCCCTGGCCCCCATGGCTCCAGCTGCCTCCCCAGCCTCCTGCCATGCGGCCTGGTCCTGCTCACCCGGGCCCAGGTTCGCCGCAGGTGTTTGCCTTTTGCGGACACCAAGGACCGAGGGCCGCGGATGCCTTCACGGGGAGGGGGGTTGGAGCTCTGGGGGACCGAGGTCTCGGCGGTCACAGTCGCTTCTTGCGGAGTTTAGGCCAGACTTTAGAGAGTGGAAGTTGCCAGGTCCAAGTTTGCCGCCAGGGGGCAGGGTGGGGCAGTTTGAACCAGGGCAAGACACTTAACTGCCCAGGCAGGGCTCAGGCCTGAGTCCCCCGGCAGAACCCGTCGGTGGGCGTGGGTTCCGCTCGATGGGGCTGGCTCCACCGGGCGCGAAACCTTGCAGGCCCCCTTTTCCGGCCCCAGGTGCCCCGGTCTTCTCTGGGCACTCTGCCTTGCGGGGGTGGGAGAGCTGCCGGAAAGTGTGTTCCACGGGAAAACTCGCGGTCTTCTGGGTGGCACGGAGGGCTTCCCTTTCCCCGGACACGACTCCAGGGACCTTGTTAACCGGGCACGATATGCCAAGGGTGGGGCCCGTTGCCCGGAGGGCTGCTTGTGGTTGGGGGCCTTCCTGCGCATGCGCGGCCCCACGTCTGGGCCTGAAACTAACCAGCCGCGGCTCGGACAAAAGCCATCTCCTGGGGGCCTCCCCCCTGTTCTTCCATCCGTAAAGGGGGACCCCTTTACGGATGGAAGAACAGGGGGATCTTCGCAGTGGTGGGGACGTGACGGAGGGGTCTCCGTGTTTTCCGCCACGTAGACAGGTTGCTCCCACCCTGGCCCCTTGTGTTTGAGCCCCTTGGAGGCAGAGGGCCGCCTATCCCGGGATGCAGGGGTCCTGCGGGGGTCAAGGGACGACGTGGACACTCTCCGGGCGAGAGAGGGCGCCTGCGCCCCGAGAGAGCCCCCGGCAAAATGCCCAGCCCTGGCCTCCATGGCTCCAGCTGCCTCCCCAGCCTCCTGCCGTGCGGCCTGGTCCTGCTCACCCGGGCCCAGGTTCGCCGCAGGTGTTTGCCTTTTGCGGACACCACGGACCGAGGGCCGCGGATGCCTTCACGGGGAGGGGGATTGGAGCTCTGGGGGACCGAGGTCTCGGCGGTCACAGTCGCTTCTTGCGGAGTTTAGGCCAGGCTTTAGAGAGTGGAAGTTGCCAGGTCCAAGTTTGCCGCCAGGGGGCAGGGTGGGGCAGTTTGAACCAGGGCAAGACTCTTAACTGCCCAGGCAGGGCTCAGGCCTGAGTCCCCGGGCAGAACCCGTCGGTGGGCGTGGGTTCCGCTCGATGGGGCTGGCTCCACCGGGCGCGAAACCTTGCAGGCCCCCTTTTCCGGCCCCAGGTGCCCCTGTCTTCTCTGGGCACTCTGCCTTGCGGGGGTGGGAGAGCTGCCGGGAAGTGTGTTCCACGGGAAAACTCGAGGTCTTCTGGGTGGCACGGAGGGCTTCCCTTTCCCCGGACACGACTCCAGGGACCCTGTTAACCGGGCACGATATGCCAAGGGTGGGGCCCGTTGCCCGGAGGGCTGCTTGTGGTTGGGGGCCTTCCTGCGCATGCGCGGCCCCACGTCTGGGCCTGAAACTAACCAGCCGCGGCTCGGACAAAAGCCATCTCCTGGGGGCCTCCCCCCTGTTCTTCCATCCGTAAAGGGGGACCCCTTTACGGATGGAAGAACAGGGGGATCTTCCCCGTGGTGGGGACGTGACGGAGGGGTCTCCGTGTTTTCCGCCACGTAGACAGGTTGCTCCCACCCTGGCCCCTTGTGTTTGAGCCCCTTGGAGGCAGAGGGCCGCCTATCCCGGGATGCAGGGGTCCTGCGGGGGTCAAGGGACGACGTGGACACTCTCCGGGCGAGAGAGGGCGCCTGCGCCCCGAGAGAGCCCCCGGCAAAATGCCCAGCCCTGGCCCCCATGGCTCCAGCTGCCTCCCCAGCCTCCTGCCATGCGGCCTGGTCCTGCTCACCGGGGCGCAGGTTCGCCGCAGTTGTTTGCCTTTTGCGGACACCACGGACCGAGGGCCGCGGATGCCTTCACGGGGAGGGGGATTGGAGCTCTGGGGGACCGAGGTCTCGGCGGTCACAGTCGCTTCTTGCGGAGTTTAGGCCAGACTTTAGAGAGTGGAAGTTGCCAGGTCCAAGTTTGCCGCCAGGGGGCAGGGTGTGGCAGTTTGAACCAGGGCAAGACTCTTAACTGCCCAGGCAGGGCTCAGGCCTGAGTCCCCCGGCAGAACCCGTCGGTGGGCGTGGGTTCCGCTCGATGGGGCTGGCTCCACCGGGCGCGAAACCTTGCAGGCCCCCTTTTCCGGCCCCAGGTGCCCCGGTCTTCTCTGGGCACTCTGCCTTGCGGGGGTGGGAGAGCTGCCGGGAAGTGTGTTCCACGGGAAAACTCGCGGTCTTCTGGGTGGCACGGAGGGCTTCCCTTTCCCCGGACACGACTCCAGGGACCCTGTTAACCGGGCACGATATGCCAAGGGTGGGGCCCGTTGCCCGGAGGGCTGCTTGTGGTTGGGGGCCTTCCTGCGCATGCGCGGCCCCACGTCTGGGCCTGAAACTAACCAGCCGCGGCTCGGACAAAAGCCATCTCCTGGGGGCCTCCCCCCTGTTCTTCCATCCGTAAAGGGGGACCCCTTTACGGATGGAAGAACAGGGGGATCTTCGCAGTGGTGGGGACGTGACGGAGGGGTCTCCGTGTTTTCCGCCACGTAGACAGGTTGCTCCCACCCTGGCCCCTTGTGTTTGAGCCCCTTGGAGGCAGAGGGCCGCCTATCCCGGGATGCAGGGGTCCTGCGGGGGTCAAGGGACGACGTGGACACTCTCCGGGCGAGAGAGGGCGCCTGCGCCCCGAGAGAGCCCCCGGCAAAATGCCAAGCCCTGGCCCCCATGGCTCCAGCTGCCTCCCCAGCCTCCTGCCATGCGGCCTGGTCCTGCTCACCCGGGCCCAGGTTCGCCGCAGGTGTTTGCCTTTTGCGGACACCAAGGACCGAGGGCCGCGGATGCCTTCACGGGGAGGGGGGTTGGAGCTCTGGGGGACCGAGGTCTCGGCGGTCACAGTCGCTTCTTGCGGAGTTTAGGCCAGACTTTAGAGAGTGGAAGTTGCCAGGTCCAAGTTTGCCGCCAGGGGGCAGGGTGGGGCAGTTTGAACCAGGGCAAGACTCTTAACTGCCCAGGCAGGGCTTAGTCCTGAGTCCCCCGGCAGAACCCGTCGGTGGGCGTGGGTTCCGCTCGATGGGGCTGGCTCCACCGGGCGCGAAACCTTGCAGGCCCCCTTTTCCGGCCCCAGGTGCCCCGGTCTTCTCTGGGCACTCTGCCTTGCGGGGGTGGGAGAGCTGCCGGAAAGTGTGTTCCACGGGAAAACTCGCGGTCTTCTGGGTGGCACGGAGGGCTTCCCTTTCCCCGGACACGACTCCAGGGACCTTGTTAACCGGGCACGATATGCCAAGGGTGGGGCCCGTTGCCCGGAGGGCTGCTTGTGGTTGGGGGCCTTCCTGCGCATGCGCGGCCCCACGTCTGGGCCTGAAACTAACCAGCCGCGGCTCGGACAAAAGCCATCTCCTGGGGGCCTCCCCCCTGTTCTTCCATCCGTAAAGGGGGACCCCTTTACGGATGGAAGAACAGGGGGATCTTCGCAGTGGTGGGGACGTGACGGAGGGGTCTCCGTGTTTTCCGCCACGTAGACAGGTTGCTCCCACCCTGGCCCCTTGTGTTTGAGCCCCTTGGAGGCAGAGGGCCGCCTATCCCGGGATGCAGGGGTCCTGCGGGGGTCAAGGGACGACGTGGACACTCTCCGGGCGAGAGAGGGCGCCTGCGCCCCGAGAGAGCCCCCGGCAAAATGCCCAGCCCTGGCCTCCATGGCTCCAGCTGCCTCCCCAGCCTCCTGCCGTGCGGCCTGGTCCTGCTCACCCGGGCCCAGGTTCGCCGCAGGTGTTTGCCTTTTGCGGACACCACGGACCGAGGGCCGCGGATGCCTTCACGGGGAGGGGGATTGGAGCTCTGGGGGACCGAGGTCTCGGCGGTCACAGTCGCTTCTTGCGGAGTTTAGGCCAGGCTTTAGAGAGTGGAAGTTGCCAGGTCCAAGTTTGCCGCCAGGGGGCAGGGTGGGGCAGTTTGAACCAGGGCAAGACTCTTAACTGCCCAGGCAGGGCTCAGGCCTGAGTCCCCGGGCAGAACCCGTCGGTGGGCGTGGGTTCCGCTCGATGGGGCTGGCTCCACCGGGCGCGAAACCTTGCAGGCCCCCTTTTCCGGCCCCAGGTGCCCCGGTCTTCTCTGGGCACTCTGCCTTGCGGGGGTGGGAGAGCTGCCGGGAAGTGTGTTCCACGGGAAAACTCGAGGTCTTCTGGGTGGCACGGAGGGCTTCCCTTTCCCCGGACACGACTCCAGGGACCCTGTTAACCGGGCACGATATGCCAAGGGTGGGGCCCGTTGCCCGGAGGGCTGCTTGTGGTTGGGGGCCTTCCTGCGCACGCGCGGCCCCACGTCTGGGCCTGAAACTAACCAGCCGCGGCTCGGACAAAAGCCATCTCCTGGGGGCCTCCCCCCTGTTCTTCCATCCGTAAAGGGGGACCCCTTTACGGATGGAAGAACAGGGGGATCTTCCCCGTGGTGGGTACGTGACGGATGGGTCTCCGTGTTTTCCGCCACGTAGACAGGTTGCTCCCACCCTGGCCCCTTGTGTTTGAGCCCCTTGGAGGCAGAGGGCCGCCTATCCCGGGATGCAGGGGTCCTGCGGGGGTCAAGGGACGACGTGGACACTCTCCGGGCGAGAGAGGGCGCCTGCGCCCCGAGAGAGCCCCCGGCAAAATGCCCAGCCCTGGCCCCCATGGCTCCAGCTGCCTCCCCAGCCTCCTGCCATGCGGCCTGGTCCTGCTCACCGGGGCGCAGGTTCGCCGCAGTTGTTTGCCTTTTGCGGACACCACGGACCGAGGGCCGCGGATGCCTTCACGGGGAGGGGGATTGGAGCTCTGGGGGACCGAGGTCTCGGCGGTCACAGTCGCTTCTTGCGGAGTTTAGGCCAGACTTTAGAGAGTGGAAGTTGCCAGGTCCAAGTTTGCCGCCAGGGGGCAGGGTGTGGCAGTTTGAACCAGGGCAAGACTCTTAACTGCCCAGGCAGGGCTCAGGCCTGAGTCCCCCGGCAGAACCCGTCGGTGGGCGTGGGTTCCGCTCGATGGGGCTGGCTCCACCGGGCGCGAAACCTTGCAGGCCCCCTTTTCCGGCCCCAGGTGCCCCGGTCTTCTCTGGGCACTCTGCCTTGCGGGGGTGGGAGAGCTGCCGGGAAGTGTGTTCCACGGGAAAACTCGCGGTCTTCTGGGTGGCACGGAGGGCTTCCCTTTCCCCGGACACGACTCCAGGGACCCTGTTAACCGGGCACGATATGCCAAGGGTGGGGCCCGTTGCCCGGAGGGCTGCTTGTGGTTGGGGGCCTTCCTGCGCATGCGCGGCCCCACGTCTGGGCCTGAAACTAACCAGCCGCGGCTCGGACAAAAGCCATCTCCTGGGGGCCTCCCCCCTGTTCTTCCATCCGTAAAGGGGGACCCCTTTACGGATGGAAGAACAGGGGGATCTTCGCAGTGGTGGGGACGTGACGGAGGGGTCTCCGTGTTTTCCGCCACGTAGACAGGTTGCTCCCACCCTGGCCCCTTGTGTTTGAGCCCCTTGGAGGCAGAGGGCCGCCTATCCCGGGATGCAGGGGTCCTGCGGGGGTCAAGGGACGACGTGGACACTCTCCGGGCGAGAGAGGGCGCCTGCGCCCCGAGAGAGCCCCCGGCAAAATGCCAAGCCCTGGCCCCCATGGCTCCAGCTGCCTCCCCAGCCTCCTGCCATGCGGCCTGGTCCTGCTCACCCGGGCCCAGGTTCGCCGCAGGTGTTTGCCTTTTGCGGACACCAAGGACCGAGGGCCGCGGATGCCTTCACGGGGAGGGGGGTTGGAGCTCTGGGGGACCGAGGTCTCGGCGGTCACAGTCGCTTCTTGCGGAGTTTAGGCCAGACTTTAGAGAGTGGAAGTTGCCAGGTCCAAGTTTGCCGCCAGGGGGCAGGGTGGGGCAGTTTGAACCAGGGCAAGACTCTTAACTGCCCAGGCAGGGCTTAGTCCTGAGTCCCCCGGCAGAACCCGTCGGTGGGCGTGGGTTCCGCTCGATGGGGCTGGCTCCACCGTGCGCGAAACCTTGCAGGCCCCCTTTTGCGGCCCCAGGTGCCCCGGTCTTCTCTGGGCACTCTGCCTTGCGGGGGTGGGAGAGCTGCCGGAAAGTGTGTTCCACGGGAAAACTCGCGGTCTTCTGGGTGGCACGGAGGGCTTCCCTTTCCCCGGACACGACTCCAGGGACCCTGTTAACCGGGCACGATATGCCAAGGGTGGGGCCCGTTGCCCGGAGGGCTGCTTGTGGTTGGGGGCCTTCCTGCGCATGCGCGGCCCCACGTCTGGGCCTGAAACTAACCAGCCGCGGCTCGGACAAAAGCCATCTCCTGGGGGCCTCCCCCCTGTTCTTCCATCCGTAAAGGGGGACCCCTTTACGGATGGAAGAACAGGGGGATCTTCGCAGTGGTGGGGACGTGACGGAGGGGTCTCCGTGTTTTCCGCCACGTAGACAGGTTGCTCCCACCCTGGCCCCTTGTGTTTGAGCCCCTTGGAGGCAGAGGGCCGCCTATCCCGGGATGCAGGGGTCCTGCGGGGGTCAAGGGACGACGTGGACACTCTCCGGGCGAGAGAGGGCGCCTGCGCCCCGAGAGAGCCCCCGGCAAAATGCCCAGCCCTGGCCCCCATGGCTCCAGCTGCCTCCCCAGCCTCCTGCCATGCGGCCTGGTCCTGCTCACCCGGGCCCAGGTTCGCCGCAGGTGTTTGCCTTTTGCGGACACCAAGGACCGAGGGCCGCGGATGCCTTCACGGGGAGGGGGGTTGGAGCTCTGGGGGACCGAGGTCTCGGCGGTCACAGTCGCTTCTTGCGGAGTTTAGGCCAGACTTTAGAGAGTGGAAGTTGCCAGGTCCAAGTTTGCCGCCAGGGGGCAGGGTGGGGCAGTTTGAACCAGGGCAAGACACTTAACTGCCCAGGCAGGGCTCAGGCCTGAGTCCCCCGGCAGAACCCGTCGGTGGGCGTGGGTTCCGCTCGATGGGGCTGGCTCCACCGGGCGCGAAACCTTGCAGGCCCCCTTTTCCGGCCCCAGGTGCCCCGGTCTTCTCTGGGCACTCTGCCTTGCGGGGGTGGGAGAGCTGCCGGAAAGTGTGTTCCACGGGAAAACTCGCGGTCTTCTGGGTGGCACGGAGGGCTTCCCTTTCCCCGGACACGACTCCAGGGACCCTGTTAACCGGGCACGATATGCCAAGGGTGGGGCCCGTTGCCCGGAGGGCTGCTTGTGGTTGGGGGCCTTCCTGCGCATGCGCGGCCCCACGTCTGGGCCTGAAACTAACCAGCCGCGGCTCGGACAAAAGCCATCTCCTGGGGGCCTCCCCCCTGTTCTTCCATCCGTAAAGGGGGACCCCTTTACGGATGGAAGAACAGGGGGATCTTCGCAGTGGTGGGGACGTGACGGAGGGGTCTCCGTGTTTTCCGCCACGTAGACAGGTTGCTCCCACCCTGGCCCCTTGTGTTTGAGCCCCTTGGAGGCAGAGGGCCGCCTATCCCGGGATGCAGGTGTCCTGCGGGGGTCAAGGGACGACGTGGACACTCTCCGGGCGAGAGAGGGCGCCTGCGCCCCGAGAGAGCCCCCGGCAAAATGCCCAGCCCTGGCCTCCATGGCTCCAGCTGCCTCCCCAGCCTCCTGCCATGCGGCCTGGTCCTGCTCACCCGGGCCCAGGTTCGCCGCAGGTGTTTGCCTTTTGCGGACACCACGGACCGAGGGCCGCGGATGCCTTCACGGGGAGGGGGATTGGAGCTCTGGGGGACCGAGGTCTCGGCGGTCACAGTCGCTTCTTGCGGAGTTTAGGCCAGGCTTTAGAGAGTGGAAGTTGCCAGGTCCAAGTTTGCCGCCAGGGGGCAGGGTGGGGCAGTTTGAACCAGGGCAAGACTCTTAACTGCCCAGGCAGGGCTCAGGCCTGAGTCCCCGGGCAGAACCCGTCGGTGGGCGTGGGTTCCGCTCGATGGGGCTGGCTCCACCGGGCGCGAAACCTTGCAGGCCCACTTTTCCGGCCCCAGGTGCCCCGGTCTTCTCTGGGCACTCTGCCTTGCGGGGGTGGGAGAGCTGCCGGGAAGTGTGTTCCACGGGAAAACTCGAGGTCTTCTGGGTGGCACGGAGGGCTTCCCTTTCCCCGGACACGACTCCAGGGACCCTGTTAACCGGGCACGATATGCCAAGGGTGGGGCCCGTTGCCCGGAGGGCTGCTTGTGGTTGGGGGCCTTCCTGCGCATGCGCGGCCCCACGTCTGGGCCTGAAACTAACCAGCCGCGGCTCGGACAAAGGCCATCTCCTGGGTGCCTCCCCCCTGTTCTTCCATCCGTAAAGGGGGACCCCTTTACAGATGGAAGAACAGGGGGATCTTCGCAGTGGTGGGGACGTGACGGAGGGGTCTCCGTGTTTTCCGCCACGTAGACAGGTTGCTCCCACCCTGGCCCCTTGTGTCTGAGCCCCTTGGAGGCAGAGGGCCGCCTATCCCGGGATGCAGGGGTCCTGCGGGGGTCAAGGGACGACGTGGACACTCTCCGGGCGAGAGAGGGCGCCTGCGCCCCGAGAGAGCCCCCGGCAAAATGCCCAGCCCTGGCCTCCATGGCTCCAGCTGCCTCCCCAGCCTCCTGCCATGCGGCCTGGTCCTGCTCACCCGGGCCCAGGTTCGCCGCAGGTGTTTGCCTTTTGCGGACACCACGGACCGAGGGCCGCGGATGCCTTCACGGGGAGGGGGATTGGAGCTCTGGGGGACCGAGGTCTCGGCGGTCACAGTCGCTTCTTGCGGAGTTTAGGCCAGGCTTTAGAGAGTGGAAGTTGCCAGGTCCAAGTTTGCCGCCAGGGGGCAGGGTGGGGCAGTTTGAACCAGGGCAAGACTCTTAACTGCCCAGGCAGGGCTCAGGCCTGAGTCCCCGGGCAGAACCCGTCGGTGGGCGTGGGTTCCGCTCGATGGGGCTGGCTCCACCGGGCGCGAAACCTTGCAGGCCCCCTTTTCCGGCCCCAGGTGCCCCGGTCTTCTCTGGGCACTCTGCCTTGCGGGGGTGGGAGAGCTGCCGGGAAGTGTGTTCCACGGGAAAACTCGAGGTCTTCTGGGTGGCACGGAGGGCTTCCCTTTCCCCGGACACGACTCCAGGGACCCTGTTAACCGGGCACGATATGCCAAGGGTGGGGCCCGTTGCCCGGAGGGCTGCTTGTGGTTGGGGGCCTTCCTGCGCACGCGCGGCCCCACGTCTGGGCCTGAAACTAACCAGCCGCGGCTCGGACAAAAGCCATCTCCTGGGGGCCTCCCCCCTGTTCTTCCATCCGTAAAGGGGGACCCCTTTACGGATGGAAGAACAGGGGGATCTTCCCCGTGGTGGGTACGTGACGGATGGGTCTCCGTGTTTTCCGCCACGTAGACAGGTTGCTCCCACCCTGGCCCCTTGTGTTTGAGCCCCTTGGAGGCAGAGGGCCGCCTATCCCGGGATGCAGGGGTCCTGCGGGGGTCAAGGGACGACGTGGACACTCTCCGGGCGAGAGAGGGCGCCTGCGCCCCGAGAGAGCCCCCGGCAAAATGCCCAGCCCTGGCCCCCATGGCTCCAGCTGCCTCCCCAGCCTCCTGCCATGCGGCCTGGTCCTGCTCACCCGGGCCCAGGTTCGCCGCAGGTGTTTGCCTTTTGCGGACACCAAGGACCGAGGGCCGCGGATGCCTTCACGGGGAGGGGGGTTGGAGCTCTGGGGGACCGAGGTCTCGGCGGTCACAGTCGCTTCTTGCGGAGTTTAGGCCAGACTTTAGAGAGTGGAAGTTGCCAGGTCCAAGTTTGCCGCCAGGGGGCAGGGTGGGGCAGTTTGAACCAGGGCAAGACTCTTAACTGCCCAGGCAGGGCTTAGTCCTGAGTCCCCCGGCAGAACCCGTCGGTGGGCGTGGGTTCCGCTCGATGGGGCTGGCTCCACCGTGCGCGAAACCTTGCAGGCCCCCTTTTCCGGCCCCAGGTGCCCCGGTCTTCTCTGGGCACTCTGCCTTGCGGGGGTGGGAGAGCTGCCGGAAAGTGTGTTCCACGGGAAAACTCGCGGTCTTCTGGGTGGCACGGAGGGCTTCCCTTTCCCCGGACACGACTCCAGGGACCCTGTTAACCGGGCACGATATGCCAAGGGTGGGGCCCGTTGCCCGGAGGGCTGCTTGTGGTTGGGGGCCTTCCTGCGCATGCGCGGCCCCACGTCTGGGCCTGAAACTAACCAGCCGCGGCTCGGACAAAAGCCATCTCCTGGGGGCCTCCCCCCTGTTCTTCCATCCGTAAAGGGGGACCCCTTTACGGATGGAAGAACAGGGGGATCTTCGCAGTGGTGGGGACGTGACGGAGGGGTCTCCGTGTTTTCCGCCACGTAGACAGGTTGCTCCCACCCTGGCCCCTTGTGTTTGAGCCCCTTGGAGGCAGAGGGCCGCCTATCCCGGGATGCAGGTGTCCTGCGGGGGTCAAGGGACGACGTGGACACTCTCCGGGCGAGAGAGGGCGCCTGCGCCCCGAGAGAGCCCCCGGCAAAATGCCCAGCCCTGGCCTCCATGGCTCCAGCTGCCTCCCCAGCCTCCTGCCATGCGGCCTGGTCCTGCTCACCCGGGCCCAGGTTCGCCGCAGGTGTTTGCCTTTTGCGGACACCACGGACCGAGGGCCGCGGATGCCTTCACGGGGAGGGGGATTGGAGCTCTGGGGGACCGAGGTCTCGGCGGTCACAGTCGCTTCTTGCGGAGTTTAGGCCAGGCTTTAGAGAGTGGAAGTTGCCAGGTCCAAGTTTGCCGCCAGGGGGCAGGGTGGGGCAGTTTGAACCAGGGCAAGACTCTTAACTGCCCAGGCAGGGCTCAGGCCTGAGTCCCCGGGCAGAACCCGTCGGTGGGCGTGGGTTCCGCTCGATGGGGCTGGCTCCACCGGGCGCGAAACCTTGCAGGCCCCCTTTTCCGGCCCCAGGTGCCCCGGTCTTCTCTGGGCACTCTGCCTTGCGGGGGTGGGAGAGCTGCCGGGAAGTGTGTTCCACGGGAAAACTCGAGGTCTTCTGGGTGGCACGGAGGGCTTCCCTTTCCCCGGACACGACTCCAGGGACCCTGTTAACCGGGCACGATATGCCAAGGGTGGGGCCCGTTGCCCGGAGGGCTGCTTGTGGTTGGGGGCCTTCCTGCGCATGCGCGGCCCCACGTCTGGGCCTGAAACTAACCAGCCGCGGCTCGGACAAAAGCCATCTCCTGGGGGCCTCCCCCCTGTTCTTCCATCCGTAAAGGGGGACCCCTTTACGGATGGAAGAACAGGGGGATCTTCCCCGTGGTGGGTACGTGACGGAGGGGTCTCCGTGTTTTCCGCCACGTAGACAGGTTGCTCCCACCCTGGCCCCTTGTGTTTGAGCCCCTTGGAGGCAGAGGGCCGCCTATCCCGGGATGCAGGGGTCCTGCGGGGGTCAAGGGACGACGTGGACACTCTCCGGGCGAGAGAGGGCGCCTGCGCCCCGAGAGAGCCCCCGGCAAAATGCCCAGCCCTGGCCCCCATGGCTCCAGCTGCCTCCCCAGCCTCCTGCCATGCGGCCTGGTCCTGCTCACCGGGGCGCAGGTTCGCCGCAGTTGTTTGCCTTTTGCGGACACCACGGACCGAGGGCCGCGGATGCCTTCACGGGGAGGGGGATTGGAGCTCTGGGGGACCGAGGTCTCGGCGGTCACAGTCGCTTCTTGCGGAGTTTAGGCCAGGCTTTAGAGAGTGGAAGTTGCCAGGTCCAAGTTTGCCGCCAGGGGGCAGGGTGGGGCAGTTTGAACCAGGGCAAGACTCTTAACTGCCCAGGCAGGGCTCAGGCCTGAGTCCCCCGGCAGAACCCGTCGGTGGGCGTGGGTTCCGCTCGATGGGGCTGGCTCCACCGGGCGCGAAACCTTGCAGGCCCCCTTTTCCGGCCCCAGGTGCCCCGGTCTTCTCTGGGCACTCTGCCTTGCGGGGGTGGGAGAGCTGCCGGGAAGTGTGTTCCACGGGAAAACTCGCGGTCTTCTGGGTGGCACGGAGGGCTTCCCTTTCCCCGGACACGACTCCAGGGACCCTGTTAACCAGGCACGATATGCCAAGGGTGGGGCCCGTTGCCCGGAGGGCTGCTTGTGGTTGGGGGCCTTCCTGCGCATGCGCGGCCCCACGTCTGGGCCTGAAACTAACCAGCCGCGGCTCGGACAAAGGCCATCTCCTGGGTGCCTCCCCCCTGTTCTTCCATCCGTAAAGGGGGACCCCTTTACAGATGGAAGAACAGGGGGATCTTCGCAGTGGTGGGGACGTGACGGAGGGGTCTCCGTGTTTTCCGCCACGTAGACAGGTTGCTCCCACCCTGGCCCCTTGTGTCTGAGCCCCTTGGAGGCAGAGGGCCGCCTATCCCGGGATGCAGGGGTCCTGCGGGGGTCAAGGGACGACGTGGACACTCTCCGGGCGAGAGAGGGCGCCTGCGCCCCGAGAGAGCCCCCGGCAAAATGCCCAGCCCTGGCCTCCATGGCTCCAGCTGCCTCCCCAGCCTCCTGCCATGCGGCCTGGTCCTGCTCACCCGGGCCCAGGTTCGCCGCAGGTGTTTGCCTTTTGCGGACACCACGGACCGAGGGCCGCGGATGCCTTCACGGGGAGGGGGATTGGAGCTCTGGGGGACCGAGGTCTCGGCGGTCACAGTCGCTTCTTGCGGAGTTTAGGCCAGGCTTTAGAGAGTGGAAGTTGCCAGGTCCAAGTTTGCCGCCAGGGGGCAGGGTGGGGCAGTTTGAACCAGGGCAAGACTCTTAACTGCCCAGGCAGGGCTCAGGCCTGAGTCCCCGGGCAGAACCCGTCGGTGGGCGTGGGTTCCGCTCGATGGGGCTGGCTCCACCGGGCGCGAAACCTTGCAGGCCCCCTTTTCCGGCCCCAGGTGCCCCGGTCTTCTCTGGGCACTCTGCCTTGCGGGGGTGGGAGAGCTGCCGGGAAGTGTGTTCCACGGGAAAACTCGAGGTCTTCTGGGTGGCACGGAGGGCTTCCCTTTCCCCGGACACGACTCCAGGGACCCTGTTAACCGGGCACGATATGCCAAGGGTGGGGCCCGTTGCCCGGAGGGCTGCTTGTGGTTGGGGGCCTTCCTGCGCACGCGCGGCCCCACGTCTGGGCCTGAAACTAACCAGCCGCGGCTCGGACAAAAGCCATCTCCTGGGGGCCTCCCCCCTGTTCTTCCATCCGTAAAGGGGGACCCCTTTACGGATGGAAGAACAGGGGGATCTTCCCCGTGGTGGGTACGTGACGGATGGGTCTCCGTGTTTTCCGCCACGTAGACAGGTTGCTCCCACCCTGGCCCCTTGTGTTTGAGCCCCTTGGAGGCAGAGGGCCGCCTATCCCGGGATGCAGGGGTCCTGCGGGGGTCAAGGGACGACGTGGACACTCTCCGGGCGAGAGAGGGCGCCTGCGCCCCGAGAGAGCCCCCGGCAAAATGCCCAGCCCTGGCCCCCATGGCTCCAGCTGCCTCCCCAGCCTCCTGCCATGCGGCCTGGTCCTGCTCACCGGGGCGCAGGTTCGCCGCAGTTGTTTGCCTTTTGCGGACACCACGGACCGAGGGCCGCGGATGCCTTCACGGGGAGGGGGATTGGAGCTCTGGGGGACCGAGGTCTCGGCGGTCACAGTCGCTTCTTGCGGAGTTTAGGCCAGACTTTAGAGAGTGGAAGTTGCCAGGTCCAAGTTTGCCGCCAGGGGGCAGGGTGTGGCAGTTTGAACCAGGGCAAGACTCTTAACTGCCCAGGCAGGGCTCAGGCCTGAGTCCCCCGGCAGAACCCGTCGGTGGGCGTGGGTTCCGCTCGATGGGGCTGGCTCCACCGGGCGCGAAACCTTGCAGGCCCCCTTTTCCGGCCCCAGGTGCCCCGGTCTTCTCTGGGCACTCTGCCTTGCGGGGGTGGGAGAGCTGCCGGGAAGTGTGTTCCACGGGAAAACTCGCGGTCTTCTGGGTGGCACGGAGGGCTTCCCTTTCCCCGGACACGACTCCAGGGACCCTGTTAACCGGGCACGATATGCCAAGGGTGGGGCCCGTTGCCCGGAGGGCTGCTTGTGGTTGGGGGCCTTCCTGCGCATGCGCGGCCCCACGTCTGGGCCTGAAACTAACCAGCCGCGGCTCGGACAAAAGCCATCTCCTGGGGGCCTCCCCCCTGTTCTTCCATCCGTAAAGGGGGACCCCTTTACGGATGGAAGAACAGGGGGATCTTCGCAGTGGTGGGGACGTGACGGAGGGGTCTCCGTGTTTTCCGCCACGTAGACAGGTTGCTCCCACCCTGGCCCCTTGTGTTTGAGCCCCTTGGAGGCAGAGGGCCGCCTATCCCGGGATGCAGGGGTCCTGCGGGGGTCAAGGGACGACGTGGACACTCTCCGGGCGAGAGAGGGCGCCTGCGCCCCGAGAGAGCCCCCGGCAAAATGCCAAGCCCTGGCCCCCATGGCTCCAGCTGCCTCCCCAGCCTCCTGCCATGCGGCCTGGTCCTGCTCACCCGGGCCCAGGTTCGCCGCAGGTGTTTGCCTTTTGCGGACACCAAGGACCGAGGGCCGCGGATGCCTTCACGGGGAGGGGGGTTGGAGCTCTGGGGGACCGAGGTCTCGGCGGTCACAGTCGCTTCTTGCGGAGTTTAGGCCAGACTTTAGAGAGTGGAAGTTGCCAGGTCCAAGTTTGCCGCCAGGGGGCAGGGTGGGGCAGTTTGAACCAGGGCAAGACTCTTAACTGCCCAGGCAGGGCTTAGTCCTGAGTCCCCCGGCAGAACCCGTCGGTGGGCGTGGGTTCCGCTCGATGGGGCTGGCTCCACCGTGCGCGAAACCTTGCAGGCCCCCTTTTGCGGCCCCAGGTGCCCCGGTCTTCTCTGGGCACTCTGCCTTGCGGGGGTGGGAGAGCTGCCGGAAAGTGTGTTCCACGGGAAAACTCGCGGTCTTCTGGGTGGCACGGAGGGCTTCCCTTTCCCCGGACACGACTCCAGGGACCCTGTTAACCGGGCACGATATGCCAAGGGTGGGGCCCGTTGCCCGGAGGGCTGCTTGTGGTTGGGGGCCTTCCTGCGCATGCGCGGCCCCACGTCTGGGCCTGAAACTAACCAGCCGCGGCTTGGACAAAAGCCATCTCCTGGGGGCCTCCCCCCTGTTCTTCCATCCGTAAAGGGGGACCCCTTTACGGATGGAAGAACAGGGGGATCTTCCCCGTGGTGGGTACGTGACGGAGGGGTCTCCGTGTTTTCCGCCACGTAGACAGGTTGCTCCCACCCTGGCCCCTTGTGTTTGAGCCCCTTGGAGGCAGAGGGCCGCCTATCCCGGGATGCAGGGGTCCTGCGGGGGTCAAGGGACGACGTGGACACTCTCCGGGCGAGAGAGGGCGCCTGCTCCCCGAGAGAGCCCACGGCAAAATGCCCAGCCCTGGCCCCCATGGCTCCAGCTGCCTCCCCAGCCTCCTGCCATGCGGCCTGGTCCTGCTCACCCGGGCCCAGGTTCGCCGCAGGTGTTTGCCTTTTGCGGACACCAAGGACCGAGGGCCGCGGATGCCTTCACGGGGAGGGGGGTTGGAGCTCTGGGGGACCGAGGTCTCGGCGGTCACAGTCGCTTCTTGCGGAGTTTAGGCCAGACTTTAGAGAGTGGAAGTTGCCAGGTCCAAGTTTGCCGCCAGGGGGCAGGGTGGGGCAGTTTGAACCAGGGCAAGACACTTAACTGCCCAGGCAGGGCTCAGGCCTGAGTCCCCCGGCAGAACCCGTCGGTGGGCGTGGGTTCCGCTCGATGGGGCTGGCTCCACCGGGCGCGAAACCTTGCAGGCCCCCTTTTCCGGCCCCAGGTGCCCCGGTCTTCTCTGGGCACTCTGCCTTGCGGGGGTGGGAGAGCTGCCGGAAAGTGTGTTCCACGGGAAAACTCGCGGTCTTCTGGGTGGCACGGAGGGCTTCCCTTTCCCCGGACACGACTCCAGGGACCTTGTTAACCGGGCACGATATGCCAAGGGTGGGGCCCGTTGCCCGGAGGGCTGCTTGTGGTTGGGGGCCTTCCTGCGCATGCGCGGCCCCACGTCTGGGCCTGAAACTAACCAGCCGCGGCTCGGACAAAAGCCATCTCCTGGGGGCCTCCCCCCTGTTCTTCCATCCGTAAAGGGGGACCCCTTTACGGATGGAAGAACAGGGGGATCTTCGCAGTGGTGGGGACGTGACGGAGGGGTCTCCGTGTTTTCCGCCACGTAGACAGGTTGCTCCCACCCTGGCCCCTTGTGTTTGAGCCCCTTGGAGGCAGAGGGCCGCCTATCCCGGGATGCAGGGGTCCTGCGGGGGTCAAGGGACGACGTGGACACTCTCCGGGCGAGAGAGGGCGCCTGCGCCCCGAGAGAGCCCCCGGCAAAATGCCCAGCCCTGGCCTCCATGGCTCCAGCTGCCTCCCCAGCCTCCTGCCGTGCGGCCTGGTCCTGCTCACCCGGGCCCAGGTTCGCCGCAGGTGTTTGCCTTTTGCGGACACCACGGACCGAGGGCCGCGGATGCCTTCACGGGGAGGGGGATTGGAGCTCTGGGGGACCGAGGTCTCGGCGGTCACAGTCGCTTCTTGCGGAGTTTAGGCCAGGCTTTAGAGAGTGGAAGTTGCCAGGTCCAAGTTTGCCGCCAGGGGGCAGGGTGGGGCAGTTTGAACCAGGGCAAGACTCTTAACTGCCCAGGCAGGGCTCAGGCCTGAGTCCCCGGGCAGAACCCGTCGGTGGGCGTGGGTTCCGCTCGATGGGGCTGGCTCCACCGGGCGCGAAACCTTGCAGGCCCCCTTTTCCGGCCCCAGGTGCCCCTGTCTTCTCTGGGCACTCTGCCTTGCGGGGGTGGGAGAGCTGCCGGGAAGTGTGTTCCACGGGAAAACTCGAGGTCTTCTGGGTGGCACGGAGGGCTTCCCTTTCCCCGGACACGACTCCAGGGACCCTGTTAACCGGGCACGATATGCCAAGGGTGGGGCCCGTTGCCCGGAGGGCTGCTTGTGGTTGGGGGCCTTCCTGCGCATGCGCGGCCCCACGTCTGGGCCTGAAACTAACCAGCCGCGGCTCGGACAAAAGCCATCTCCTGGGGGCCTCCCCCCTGTTCTTCCATCCGTAAAGGGGGACCCCTTTACGGATGGAAGAACAGGGGGATCTTCCCCGTGGTGGGTACGTGACGGAGGGGTCTCCGTGTTTTCCGCCACGTAGACAGGTTGCTCCCACCCTGGCCCCTTGTGTTTGAGCCCCTTGGAGGCAGAGGGCCGCCTATCCCGGGATGCAGGGGTCCTGCGGGGGTCAAGGGACGACGTGGACACTCTCCGGGCGAGAGAGGGCGCCTGCGCCCCGAGAGAGCCCCCGGCAAAATGCCCAGCCCTGGCCCCCATGGCTCCAGCTGCCTCCCCAGCCTCCTGCCATGCGGCCTGGTCCTGCTCACCGGGGCGCAGGTTCGCCACAGTTGTTTGCCTTTTGCGGACACCACGGACCGAGGGCCGCGGATGCCTTCACGGGGAGGGGGATTGGAGCTCTGGGGGACCGAGGTCTCGGCGGTCACAGTCGCTTCTTGCGGAGTTTAGGCCAGGCTTTAGAGAGTGGAAGTTGCCAGGTCCAAGTTTGCCGCCAGGGGGCAGGGTGGGGCAGTTTGAACCAGGGCAAGACTCTTAACTGCCCTGGCAGGGCTCAGGCCTGAGTCCCCCGGCAGAACCCGTCGGTGGGCGTGGGTTCCGCTCGATGGGGCTGGCTCCACCGGGCGCGAAACCTTGCAGGCCCCCTTTTCCGGCCCCAGGTGCCCCGGTCTTCTCTGGGCACTCTGCCTTGCGGGGGTGGGAGAGCTGCCGGGAAGTGTGTTCCACGGGAAAACTCGCGGTCTTCTGGGTGGCACGGAGGGCTTCCCTTTCCCCGGACACGACTCCAGGGACCCTGTTAACCAGGCACGATATGCCAAGGGTGGGGCCCGTTGCCCGGAGGGCTGCTTGTGGTTGGGGGCCTTCCTGCGCATGCGCGGCCCCACGTCTGGGCCTGAAACTAACCAGCCGCGGCTCGGACAAAGGCCATCTCCTGGGTGCCTCCCCCCTGTTCTTCCATCCGTAAGGGGGGACCCCTTTACGGATGGAAGAACAGGGGGATCTTCGCAGTGGTGGGGACGTGACGGAGGGGTCTCCGTGTTTTCCGCCACGTAGACAGGTTGCTCCTACCCTGGCCCTTTGTGTTTGAGCCCCTTGGAGGCAGAGGGCCGCCTATCCCGGGATGCAGGGGTCCTGCGGGGGTCAAGGGACGACGTGGACACTCTCCGGGCGAGAGAGGGCGCCTGCGCCCCGAGAGAGCCCCCGGCAAAATGCCCAGCCCTGGCCCCCATGGCTCCAGCTGCCTCCCCAGTCTCCTGCCATGCGGCCTGGTCCTGCTCACCGGGGCGCAGGTTCGCCGCAGTTGTTTGCCTTTTGCGGACACCACGGACCGAGGGCCGCGGATGCCTTCACGGGGAGGGGGATTGGAGCTCTGGGGGACCGAGGTCTCGGCGGTCACAGTCGCTTCTTGCGGAGTTTAGGCCAGGCTTTAGAGAGTGGAAGTTGCCAGGTCCAAGTTTGCCGCCAGGGGGCAGGGTGGGGCAGTTTGAACCAGGGCAAGACTCTTAACTGCCCAGGCAGGGCTCAGGCCTGAGTCCCCCGGCAGAACCCATCGGTGGGCGTGGGTTCCGCTCGATGGGGCTGGCTCCACCGGGCGCGAAACCTTGCAGGCCCCCTTTTCCGGCCCCAGGTGCCCCGGTCTTCTCTGGGCACTCTGCCTTGCGGGGGTGGGAGAGCTGCCGGGAAGTGTGTTCCACGGGAAAACTCGCGGTCTTCTGGGTGGCACGGAGGGCTTCCCTTTCCCCGGACACGACTCCAGGGACCCTGTTAACCGGGCACGATATGCCAAGGGTGGGGCCCGTTGCCCGGAGGGCTGCTTGTGGTTGGGGGCCTTCCTGCGCATGCGCGGCCCCACCTCTGGGCCTGAAACTAACCAGCCGCGGCTCGGACAAAAGCCATCTCCTGGGGGCCTCCCCCCTGTTCTTCCATCCGTAAAGGGGGACCCCTTTACGGATGGAAGAACAGGGGGATCTTCCCCGTGGTGGGTACGTGACGGAGGGGTCTCCGTGTTTTCCGCCACGTAGACAGGTTGCTCCCACCCTGGCCCCATGTGTTTGAGCCCCTTGGAGGCAGAGGGCCGCCTATCCCGGGATGCAGGGGTCCTGCGGGGGTCAAGGGACGACGTGGACACTCTCCGGGCGAGAGAGGGCGCCTGCGCCCCGAGAGAGCCCCCGGCAAAATGCCCAGCCCTGGCCCCCATGGCTCCAGCTGCCTCCCCAGCCTCCTGCCATGCGGCCTGGTCCTGCTCACCGGGGCGCAGGTTCGCCGCAGTTGTTTGCCTTTTGCGGACACCACGGACCGAGGGCCGCGGATGCCTTCACGGGGAGGGGGATTGGAGCTCTGGGGGACCGAGGTCTCGGCGGTCACAGTCGCTTCTTGCGGAGTTTAGGCCAGGCTTTAGAGAGTGGAAGTTGCCAGGTCCAAGTTTGCCGCCAGGGGGCAGGGTGGGGCAGTTTGAACCAGGGCAAGACTCTTAACTGCCCAGGCAGGGCTCAGGCCTGAGTCCCCCGGCAGAACCCATCGGTGGGCGTGGGTTCCGCTCGATGGGGCTGGCTCCACCGGGCGCGAAACCTTGCAGGCCCCCTTTTCCGGCCCCAGGTGCCCCGGTCTTCTCTGGGCACTCTGCCTTGCGGGGGTGGGAGAGCTGCCGGGAAGTGTGTTCCACGGGAAAACTCGCGGTCTTCTGGGTGGCACGGAGGGCTTCCCTTTCCCCGGACACGACTCCAGGGACCCTGTTAACCGGGCACGATATGCCAAGGGTGGGGCCCGTTGCCCGGAGGGCTACTTGTGGTTGGGGGCCTTCCTGTGCATGCGCGGCCCCACCTCTGGGCCTGAAACTAACCAGCCGCGGCTCGGACAAAAGCCATCTCCTGGGGGCCTCCCCCCTGTTCTTCCATCCGTAAAGGGGGACCCCTTTACGGATGGAAGAACAGGGGGATCTTCCCCGTGGTGGGTACGTGACGGAGGGGTCTCCGTGTTTTCCGCCACGTAGACAGGTTGCTCCCACCCTGGCCCCTTGTGTTTGAGCCCCTTGGAGGCAGAGGGCCGCCTATCCGGGATGCAGGGGTCCTGCGGGGGTCAAGGGACGACGTGGACACTCTCCGGGCGAGAGAGGGCGCCTGCGCCCCGAGAGAGCCCCCGGCAAAATGCCCAGCCCTGGCCCCCATGGCTCCAGCTGCCTCCCCAGCCTCCTGCCATGCGGCCTGGTCCTGCTCACCGGGGCGCAGGTTCGCCGCAGTTGTTTGCCTTTTGCGGACACCACGGACCGAGGGCCGCGGATGCCTTCACGGGGAGGGGGATTGGAGCTCTGGGGGACCGAGGTCTCGGCGGTCACAGTCGCTTCTTGCGGAGTTTAGGCCAGGCTTTAGAGAGTGGAAGTTGCCAGGTCTAAGTTTGCCGCCAGGGGGCAGGGTGTGGCAGTTTGAACCAGGGCAAGACTCTTAACTGCCCAGGCAGGGCTCAGGCCTGAGTCCCCCGGCAGAACCCGTCGGTGGGCGTGGGTTCCGCTCGATGGGGCTGGCTCCACCGGGCGCGAAACCTTGCAGGCCCCCTTTTGCGGCCCCAGGTGCCCCGGTCTTCTCTGGGCACTCTGCCTTGCGGGGGTGGGAGAGCTGCCGGGAAGTGTGTTCCACGGGAAAACTCGCGGTCTTCTGGGTGGCACGGAGGGCTTCCCTTTCCCCGGACACGACTCCAGGGACCCTGTTAACCGGGCACGATATGCCAAGGGTGGGGCCCGTTGCCCGGAGGGCTGCTTGTGGTTGGGGGCCTTCCTGCGCATGCGCGGCCCCACGTCTGGGCCTGAAACTAACCAGCCGCGGCTCGGACAAAAGCCATCTCCTGGGGGCCTCCCCCCTGTTCTTCCATCCGTAAAGGGGGATCCCTTTACGGATGGAAGAACAGGGGGATCTTCGCAGTGGTGGGGACGTGACGGAGGGGTCTCCGTGTTTTCCGCCACGTAGACAGGTTGCTCCCACCCTGGCCCCTTGTGTTTGAGCCCCTTGGAGGCAGAGGGCCGCCTATCCCGGGATGCAGGGGTCCTGCGGGGGTCAAGGGACGACGTGGACACTCTCCGGGCGAGAGAGGGCGCCTGCGCCCCGAGAGAGCCCCCGGCAAAATGCCCAGCCCTGGCCCCCATGGCTCCAGCTGCCTCCCCAGCCTCCTGCCATGCGGCCTGGTCCTGCTCACCCGGGCCCAGGTTCGCCGCAGGTATTTGCCTTTTGCGGACACCAAGGACCGAGGGCCGCGGATGCCTTCACGGGGAGGGGGGTTGGAGCTCTGGGGGACCGAGGTCTCGGCGGTCACAGTCGCTTCTTGCGGAGTTTAGGCCAGACTTTAGAGATTGGAAGTTGCCAGGTCCAAGTTTGCCGCCAGGGGGCAGGGTGGGGCAGTTTGAACCAGGGCAAGACTCTTAACTGCCCAGGCAGGGCTCAGGCCTGGGTCCCCCGGCAGAACCCGTCGGTGGGCGTGGGTTCCGCTCGATGGGGCTGGCTCCACCGGGCGCGAAACCTTGCAGGCCCCCTTTTGCGGCCCCAGGTGCCCCGGTCTTCTCTGGGCACTCTGCCTTGCGGGGGTGGGAGAGCTGCCGGGAAGTGTGTTCCACGGGAAAACTCGCGGTCTTCTGGGTGGCACGGAGGGCTTCCCTTTCCCCGGACACGACTCCAGGGACCCTGTTAACCGGGCACGATATGCCAAGGGTGGGGCCCGTTGCCCGGAGGGCTGCTTGTGGTTGGGGGCCTTCCTGCGCATGCGCGGCCCCACGTCTGGGCCTGAAACTAACCAGCCGCGGCTCGGACAAAAGCCATCTCCTGGGGGCCTCCCCCCTGTTCTTCCATCCGTAAAGGGGGACCCCTTTACGGATGGAAGAACAGGGGGATCTTCGCAGTGGTGGGGACGTGACGGAGGGGTCTCCGTGTTTTCCGCCACGTAGACAGGTTGCTCCCACCCTGGCCCCTTGTGTTTGAGCCCCTTGGAGGCAGAGGGCCGCCTATCCCGGGATGCAGGGGTCCTGCGGGGGTCAAGGGACGACGTGGACACTCTCCGGGCGAGAGAGGGCGCCTGCGCCCCGAGAGAGCCCCCGGCAAAATGCCCAGCCCTGGCCCCCATGGCTCCAGCTGCCTCCCCAGCCTCCTGCCATGCGGCCTGGTCCTGCTCACCCGGGCGCAGGTTCGCCGCAGGTATTTGCCTTTTGCGGACACCAAGGACCGAGGGCCGCGGATGCCTTCACGGGGAGGCGGGTTGGAGCTCTGGGGGACCGAGGTCTCGGCGGTCACAGTCGCTTCTTGCGGAGTTTAGGCCAGACTTTAGAGATTGGAAGTTGCCAGGTCCAAGTTTGCCGCCAGGGGGCAGGGTGGGGCAGTTTGAACCAGGGCAAGACTCTTAACTGCCCAGGCAGGGCTCAGGCCTGGGTCCCCCGGCAGAACCCGTCGGTGGGCGTGGGTTCCGCTCGATGGGGCTGGCTCCAACGGGCGCGAAACCTTGCAGGCCCCCTTTTGCGGCCCCAGGTGCCCCGGTCTTCTCTGGGCACTCTGCCTTGCGGGGGTGGGAGAGCTGCCGGGAAGTGTGTTCCACGGGAAAACTCGCGGTCTTCTGGGTGGCACGGAGGGCTTCCCTTTCCCCGGACACGACTCCAGGGACCCTGTTAACCGGGCACGATATGCCAAGGGTGGGGCCCGTTGCCCGGAGGGCTGCTTGTGGTTGGGGGCCTTCCTGCGCATGCGCGGCCCCACGTCTGGGCCTGAAACTAACCAGCCGCGGCTCGGACAAAAGCCATCTCCTGGGGGCCTCCCCCCTGTTCTTCCATCCGTAAAGGGGGACCCCTTTACGGATGGAAGAACAGGGGGATCTTCCCCGTGGTGGGTACGTGACGGAGGGGTCTCCGTGTTTTCCGCCACGTAGACAGGTTGCTCCCACCCTGGCCCCTTGTGTTTGAGCCCCTTGGAGGCAGAGGGCCGCCTATCCCGGGATGCAGGGGTCCTGCGGGGGTCAAGGGACGACGTGGACACTCTCCGGGCGAGAGAGGGCGCCTGCGCCCCGAGAGAGCCCCCGGCAAAATGCCCAGCCCTGGCCCCCATGGCTCCAGCTGCCTCCCCAGCCTCCTGCCATGCGGCCTGGTCCTGCTCACCGGGGCGCAGGTTCGCCGCAGTTGTTTGCCTTTTGCGGACACCACGGACCGAGGGCCGCGGATGCCTTCACGGGGAGGGGGATTGGAGCTCTGGGGGACCGAGGTCTCGGCGGTCACAGTCGCTTCTTGCGGAGTTTAGGCCAGGCTTTAGAGAGTGGAAGTTGCCAGGTCCAAGTTTGCCGCCAGGGGGCAGGGTGTGGCAGTTTGAACCAGGGCAAGACTCTTAACTGCCCAGGCAGGGCTCAGGCCTGAGTCCCCCGGCAGAACCCGTCGGTGGGCGTGGGTTCCGCTCGATGGGGCTGGCTCCACCGGGCGCGAAACCTTGCAGGCCCCCTTTTCCGGCCCCAGGTGCCCCGGTCTTCTCTGGGCACTCTGCCTTGCGGGGGTGGGAGAGCTGCCGGGAAGTGTGTTCCACGGGAAAACTCGCGGTCTTCTGGGTGGCACGGAGGGCTTCCCTTTCCCCGACACGACTCCAGGGACCCTGTTAACCAGGCACGATATGCCAAGGGTGGGGCCCGTTGCCCGGAGGGCTGCTTGTGGTTGGGGGCCTTCCTGCGCATGCGCGGCCCCACGTCTGGGCCTGAAACTAACCAGCCGCGGCTCGGACAAAAGCCATCTCCTGGGGGCCTCCCCCCTGTTCTTCCATCCGTAAAGGGGGACCCCTTTACGGATGGAAGAACAGGGGGATCTTCCCCGTGGTGGGTACGTGACGGAGGGGTCTCCGTGTTTTCCGCCACGTAGACAGGTTGCTCCCACCCTGGCCCCTTGTGTTTGAGCCCCTTGGAGGCAGAGGGCCGCCTATCCCGGGATGCAGGGGTCCTGCGGGGGTCAAGGGACGACGTGGACACTCTCCGGGCGAGAGAGGGCGCCTGCGCCCCGAGAGAGCCCCCGGCAAAATGCCCAGCCCTGGCCCCCATGGCTCCAGCTGCCTCCCCAGCCTCCTGCCATGCGGCCTGGTCCTGCTCACCGGGGCGCAGGTTCGCCGCAGTTGTTTGCCTTTTGCGGACACCACGGACCGAGGGCCGCGGATGCCTTCACGGGGAGGGGGATTGGAGCTCTGGGGGACCGAGGTCTCGGCGGTCACAGTCGCTTCTTGCGGAGTTTAGGCCAGGATTTAGAGAGTGGAAGTTGCCAGGTCCAAGTTTGCCGCCAGGGGGCAGGGTGTGGCAGTTTGAACCAGGGCAAGACTCTTAACTGCCCAGGCAGGGCTCAGGCCTGAGTCCCCCGGCAGAACCCGTCGGTGGGCGTGGGTTCCGCTCGATGGGGCTGGCTCCACCGGGCTCGAAACCTTGCAGGCCCCCTTTTGCGGCCCCAGGTGCCCCGGTCTTCTCTGGGCACTCTGCCTTGCGGGGGTGGGAGAGCTGCCGGGAAGTGTGTTCCACGGGAAAACTCGCGGTCTTCTGGGTGGCACGGAGGGCTTCCCTTTCCCCGGACACGACTCCAGGGACCCTGTTAACCGGGCACGATATGCCAAGGGTGGGGCCCGTTGCCCGGAGGGCTGCTTGTGGTTGGGGGCCTTCCTGCGCATGCGCGGCCCCACGTCTGGGCCTGAAACTAACCAGCCGCGGCTCGGACAAAAGCCATCTCCTGGGGGCCTCCCCCCTGTTCTTCCATCCGTAAAGGGGGATCCCTTTACGGATGGAAGAACAGGGGGATCTTCGCAGTGGTGGGGACGTGACGGAGGGGTCTCCGTGTTTTCCGCCACGTAGACAGGTTGCTCCCACCCTGGCCCCTTGTGTTTGAGCCCCTTGGAGGCAGAGGGCCGCCTATCCCGGGATGCAGGGGTCCTGCGGGGGTCAAGGGACGACGTGGACACTCTCCGGGCGAGAGAGGGCGCCTGCGCCCCGAGAGAGCCCCCGGCAAAATGCCCAGCCCTGGCCCCCATGGCTCCAGCTGCCTCCCCAGCCTCCTGCCATGCAGCCTGGTCCTGCTCACCCGGGCCCAGGTTCGCCGCAGGTATTTGCCTTTTGCGGACACCAAGGACCGAGGGCCGCGGATGCCTTCACGGGGAGGGGGGTTGGAGCTCTGGGGGACCGAGGTCTCGGCGGTCACAGTCGCTTCTTGCGGAGTTTAGGCCAGACTTTAGAGATTGGAAGTTGCCAGGTCCAAGTTTGCCGCCAGGGGGCAGGGTGGGGCAGTTTGAACCAGGGCAAGACTCTTAACTGCCCAGGCAGGGCTCAGGCCTGGGTCCCCCGGCAGAACCCGTCGGTGGGCGTGGGTTCCGCTCGATGGGGCTGGCTCCACCGGGCGCGAAACCTTGCAGGCCCCCTTTTGCGGCCCCAGGTGCCCCGGTCTTCTCTGGGCACTCTGCCTTGCGGGGGTGGGAGAGCTGCCGGGAAGTGTGTTCCACGGGAAAACTCGCGGTCTTCTGGGTGGCACGGAGGGCTTCCCTTTCCCCGGACACGACTCCAGGGACCCTGTTAACCGGGCACGATATGCCAAGGGTGGGGCCCGTTGCCCGGAGGGCTGCTTGTGGTTGGGGGCCTTCCTGCGCATGCGCGGCCCCACGTCTGGGCCTGAAACTAACCAGCCGCGGCTCGGACAAAAGCCATCTCCTGGGGGCCTCCCCCCTGTTCTTCCATCCGTAAAGGGGGACCCCTTTACGGATGGAAGAACAGGGGGATCTTCCCCGTGGTGGGTAAGTGACGGAGGGGTCTCCGTGTTTTCCGCCACGTAGACAGGTTGCTCCCACCCTGGCCCCTTGTGTTTGAGCCCCTTGGAGGCAGAGGGCCGCCTATCCCGGGATGCAGGGGTCCTGCGGGGGTCAAGGGACGACGTGGACACTCTCCGGGCGAGAGAGGGCGCCTGCTCCCCGAGAGAGCCCCCGGCAAAATTCCCAGCCCTGGCCCCCATGGCTCCAGCTGCCTCCCCAGCCTCCTGCCATGCGGCCTGGTCCTGCTCACCCGGGCCCAGGTTCGCCGCAGGTGTTTGCCTTTTGCGGACACCAAGGACCGAGGGCCGCGGATGCCTTCACGGGGAGGGGGGTTGGAGCTCTGGGGGACCGAGGTCTCGGCGGTCACAGTCGCTTCTTGCGGAGTTTAGGCCAGACTTTAGAGAGTGGAAGTTGCCAGGTCCAAGTTTGCCGCCAGGGGGCAGGGTGGGGCAGTTTGAACCAGGGCAAGACTCTTAACTGCCCAGGCAGGGCTCAGGCCTGAGTCCCCCGGCAGAACCCGTCGGTGGGCGTGGGTTCCGCTCGATGGGGCTGGCTCCACCGGGCGCGAAACCTTGCAGGCCCCCTTTTCCGGCCCCAGGTGCCCCGGTCTTCTCTGGGCACTCTGCCTTGCGGGGGTGGGAGAGCTGCCGGGAAGTGTGTTCCACGGGAAAACTCGCGGTCTTCTGGGTGGCACGGAGGGCTTCCCTTTCCCCGGACACGACTCCAGGGACCCTGTTAACCGGGCACGATATGCCAAGGGTGGGGCCCGTTGCCCGGAGGGCTGCTTGTGGTTGGGGGCCTTCCTGCGCATGCGCGGCCCCACGTCTGGGCCTGAAACTAACCAGCCGCGGCTCGGACAAAAGCCATCTCCTGGGGGCCTCCCCCCTGTTCTTCCATCCGTAAAGGGGGACCCCTTTACGGATGGAAGAACAGGGGGATCTTCGCAGTGGTGGGGACGTGACGGAGGGGTCTCCGTGTTTTCCGCCACGTAGACAGGTTGCTCCCACCCTGGCCCCTTGTGTTTGAGCCCCTTGGAGGCAGAGGGCCGCCTATCCCGGGATGCAGGGGTCCTGCGGGGGTCAAGGGACGACGTGGACACTCTCCGGGCGAGAGAGGGCGCCTGCGCCCCGAGAGAGCCCCCGGCAAAATGCCCAGCCCTGGCCCCCATGGCTCCAGCTGCCTCCCCAGCCTCCTGCCATGCGGCCTGGTCCTGCTCACCCGGGCCCAGGTTCGCCGCAGGTGTTTGCCTTTTGCGGACACCACGGACCGAGGGCCGCGGATGCCTTCACGGGGAGGGGGATTGGAGCTCTGGGGGACCGAGGTCTCGGCGGTCACAGTCGCTTCTTGCGGAGTTTAGGCCAGACTTTAGAGAGTGGATGTTGCCAGGTCCAAGTTTGCCGCCAGGGGGCAGGGTGGGGCAGTTTGAACCAGGGCAAGACTCTTAACTGCCCAGGCAGGGCTTAGTTCTGAGTCCCCCGGTAGAACCCGTCGGTGGGCGTGGGTTCCGCTCGATGGGGCTGGCTCCACCGGGCGCGAAACCTTGCAGGCCCCCTTTTCCGGCCCCAGGTGCCCCGGTCTACTCTGGGCACTCTGCCTTGCGGGGGTGGGAGAGCTGCCGGAAAGTGTGTTCCACGGGAAAACTCGCGGTCTTCTGGGTGGCACGGAGGGCTTCCCTTTCCCCGGACACGACTGCAGGGACCCTGTTAACCGGGCACGATATGCCAAGGGTGGGGCCCGTTGCCCGGAGGGCTGCTTGTGGTTGGGGGCCTTCCTGCGCACGCGCGGCCCCACGTCTGGGCCTGAAACTAACCAGCCGCGGCTCGGACAAAAGCCATCTCCTGGGGGCCTCCCCCCTGTTCTTCCATCCGTAAAGGGGGACCCCTTTACGGATGGAAGAACAGGGGGATCTTCCCCGTGGTGGGTACGTGACGGAGGGGTCTCCGTGTTTTCCGCCACGTAGACAGGTTGCTCCCACCCTGGCCCCTTGTGTTTGAGCCCCTTGGAGGCAGAGGGCCGCCTATCCTGGGATGCAGGGGTCCTGCGGGGGTCAAGGGACGACGTGGACACTCTCCGGGCGAGAGAGGGCGCCTGCGCCCCGAGAGAGCCCCCGGCAAAATGCCCAGCCCTGGCCCCCATGGCTCCAGCTGCCTCCCCAGCCTCCTGCCATGCGGCCTGGTCCTGCTCACCCGGGCCCAGGTTCGCCGCAGGTGTTTGCCTTTTGCGGACACCAAGGACCGAGGGCCGCGGATGCCTTCACGGGGAGGGGGGTTGGAGCTCTGGGGGACCGAGGTCTCGGCGGTCACAGTCGCTTCTTGCGGAGTTTAGGCCAGACTTTAGAGATTGGAAGTTGCCAGGTCCAAGTTTGCCGCCAGGGGGCAGGGTGGGGCAGTTTGAACCAGGGCAAGACTCTTAACTGCCCAGGCAGGGCTCAGGCCTGGGTCCCCCGGCAGAACCCGTCGGTGGGCGTGGGTTCCGCTCGATGGGGCTGGCTCCACCGGGCGCGAAACCTTGCAGGCCCCCTTTTGCGGCCCCAGGTGCCCCGGTCTTCTCTGGGCACTCTGCCTTGCGGGGGTGGGAGAGCTGCCGGGAAGTGTGTTCCACGGGAAAACTCGCGGTCTTCTGGGTGGCACGGAGGGCTTCCCTTTCCCCGGACACGACTCCAGGGACCCTGTTAACCGGGCACGATATGCCAAGGGTGGGGCCCGTTGCCCGGAGGGCTGCTTGTGGTTGGGGGCCTTCCTGCGCATGCGCGGCCCCACGTCTGGGCCTGAAACTAACCAGCCGCGGCTCGGACAAAAGCCATCTCCTGGGGGCCTCCCCCCTGTTCTTCCATCCGTAAAGGGGGACCCCTTTACGGATGGAAGAACAGGGGGATCTTCCCCGTGGTGGGTAAGTGACGGAGGGGTCTCCGTGTTTTCCGCCACGTAGACAGGTTGCTCCCACCCTGGCCCCTTGTGTTTGAGCCCCTTGGAGGCAGAGGGCCGCCTATCCCGGGATGCAGGGGTCCTGCGGGGGTCAAGGGACGACGTGGACACTCTCCGGGCGAGAGAGGGCGCCTGCTCCCCGAGAGAGCCCCCGGCAAAATGCCCAGCCCTGGCCCCCATGGCTCCAGCTGCCTCCCCAGCCTCCTGCCATGCGGCCTGGTCCTGCTCACCCGGGCCCAGGTTCGCCGCAGGTGTTTGCCTTTTGCGGACACCAAGGACCGAGGGCCGCGGATGCCTTCACGGGGAGGGGGGTTGGAGCTCTGGGGGACCGAGGTCTCGGCGGTCACAGTCGCTTCTTGCGGAGTTTAGGCCAGACTTTAGAGAGTGGAAGTTGCCAGGTCCAAGTTTGCCGCCAGGGGGCAGGGTGGGGCAGTTTGAACCAGGGCAAGACTCTTAACTGCCCAGGCAGGGCTCAGGCCTGAGTCCCCCGGCAGAACCCGTCGGTGGGCGTGGGTTCCGCTCGATGGGGCTGGCTCCACCGGGCGCGAAACCTTGCAGGCCCCCTTTTCCGGCCCCAGGTGCCCCGGTCTTCTCTGGGCACTCTGCCTTGCGGGGGTGGGAGAGCTGCCGGGAAGTGTGTTCCACGGGAAAACTCGCGGTCTTCTGGGTGGCACGGAGGGCTTCCCTTTCCCCGGACACGACTCCAGGGACCCTGTTAACCGGGCACGATATGCCAAGGGTGGGGCCCGTTGCCCGGAGGGCTGCTTGTGGTTGGGGGCCTTCCTGCGCATGCGCGGCCCCACGTCTGGGCCTGAAACTAACCAGCCGCGGCTCGGACAAAAGCCATCTCCTGGGGGCCTCCCCCCTGTTCTTCCATCCGTAAAGGGGGACCCCTTTACGGATGGAAGAACAGGGGGATCTTCGCAGTGGTGGGGACGTGACGGAGGGGTCTCCGTGTTTTCCGCCACGTAGACAGGTTGCTCCCACCCTGGCCCCTTGTGTTTGAGCCCCTTGGAGGCAGAGGGCCGCCTATCCCGGGATGCAGGGGTCCTGCGGGGGTCAAGGGACGACGTGGACACTCTCCGGGCGAGAGAGGGCGCCTGCGCCCCGAGAGAGCCCCCGGCAAAATGCCCAGCCCTGGCCTCCATGGCTCCAGCTGCCTCCCCAGCCTCCTGCCATGCGGCCTGGTCCTGCTCACCCGGGCCCAGGTTCGCCGCAGGTGTTTGCCTTTTGCGGACACCACGGACCGAGGGCCGCGGATGCCTTCACGGGGAGGGGGATTGGAGCTCTGGGGGACCGAGGTCTCGGCGGTCACAGTCGCTTCTTGCGGAGTTTAGGCCAGGCTTTAGAGAGTGGAAGTTGCCAGGTCCAAGTTTGCCGCCAGGGGGCAGGGTGTGGCAGTTTGAACCAGGGCAAGACTCTTAACTGCCCAGGCAGGGCTCAGGCCTGAGTCCCCCGGCAGAACCCGTCGGTGGGCGTGGGTTCCGCTCGATGGGGCTGGCTCCACCGTGCGCGAAACCTTGCAGGCCCCCTTTTGCGGCCCCAGGTGCCCCGGTCTTCTCTGGGCACTCTGCCTTGCGGGGGTGGGAGAGCTGCCGGGAAGTGTGTTCCACGGGAAAACTCGCGGTCTTCTGGGTGGCACGGAGGGCTTCCCTTTCCCCGGACACGACTCCAGGGACCCTGTTAACCGGGCACGATATGCCAAGGGTGGGGCCCGTTGCCCGGAGGGCTGCTTGTGGTTGGGGGCCTTCCTGCGCATGCGCGGCCCCACGTCTGGGCCTGAAACTAACCAGCCGCGGCTCGGACAAAAGCCATCTCCTGGGGGCCTCCCCCCTGTTCTTCCATCCGTAAAGGGGGACCCCTTTACGGATGGAAGAACAGGGGGATCTTCGCAGTGGTGGGGACGTGACGGAGGGGTCTCCGTGTTTTCCGCCACGTAGACAGGTTGCTCCCACCCTGGCCCCTTGTGTTTGAGCCCCTTGGAGGCAGAGGGCCGCCTATCCCGGGATGCAGGGGTCCTGCGGGGGTCAAGGGACGACGTGGACACTCTCCGGGCGAGAGAGGGCGCCTGCGCCCCGAGAGAGCCCCCGGCAAAATGCCCAGCCCTGGCCCCCATGGCTCCAGCTGCCTCCCCAGCCTCCTGCCATGCGGCCTGGTCCTGCTCACCCGGGCCCAGGTTCGCCGCAGGTGTTTGCCTTTTGCGGACACCACGGACCGAGGGCCGCGGATGCCTTCACGGGGAGGGGGGTTGGAGCTCTGGGGGACCGAGGTCTCGGAGGTCACAGTCGCTTCTTGCGGAGTTTAGGCCAGGCTTTAGAGAGTGGAAGTTGCCAGGTCCAAGTTTGCCGCCAGGGGGCAGGGTGGGGCAGTTTGAACCAGGGCAAGACTCTTAACTGCCCAGGCAGGGCTCAGGCCTGAGTCCCCCAGCAGAACCCGTCGGTGGGCGTGGGTTCCGCTCGATGGGGCTGGCTCCACCGGGCGCGAAACCTTGCAGGCCCCCTTTTCCGGCCCTAGGTGCCCCGGTCTTCTCTGGGCACTCTGCCTTGCGGGGGTGGGAGAGCTGCCGGGAAGTGTGTTCCACGGGAAAACTCGCGGTCTTCTGGGTGGCACGGAGGGCTTCCCTTTCCCCGGACACGACTCCAGGGACCCTGTTAACCGGGCACGATATGCCAAGGGTGGGGCCCGTTGCCCGGAGGGCTGCTTGTGGTTGGGGGCCTTCCTGCGCATGCGCGGCCCCACGTCTGGGCCTGAAACTAACCAGCCGCGGCTCGGACAAAAGCCATCCCTGGGGGCCTCCCCCCTGTTCTTCCATCCGTAAAGGGGGACCCCTTTACGGATGGAAGAACAGGGGGATCTTCCCCGTGGTGGGTACGTGACGGAGGGGTCTCCGTGTTTTCCGCCACGTAGACAGGTTGCTCCCACCCTGGCCCCTTGTGTTTGAGCCCCTTGGAGGCAGAGGGCCGCCTATCCCGGGATGCAGGGGTCCTGCGGGGGTCAAGGGACGACGTGGACACTCTCCGGGCGAGAGAGGGCGCCTGCGCCCCGAGAGAGCCCCCGGCAAAATGCCCAGCCCTGGCCCCCATGGCTCCAGCTGCCTCCCCAGCCTCCTGCCATGCGGCCTGGTCCTGCTCACCCGGGCGCAGGTTCGCCGCAGGTGTTTGCCTTTTGCGGACACCACGGACCGAGGGCCGCGGATGCCTTCACGGGGAGGGGGATTGGAGCTCTGGGGGACCGAGGTCTCGGCGGTCACAGTCGCTTCTTGCGGAGTTTAGGCCAGGCTTTAGAGAGTGGAAGTTGCCAGGTCCAAGTTTGCCGCCAGGGGGCAGGGTGTGGCAGTTTGAACCAGGGCAAGACTCTTAACTGCCCAGGCAGGGCTCAGGCCTGAGTCCCCCGGCAGAACCCGTCGGTGGGCGTGGGTTCCGCTCGATGGGGCTGGCTCCACCGTGCGCGAAACCTTGCAGGCCCCCTTTTCCGGCCCCAGGTGCCCCGGTCTTCTCTGGGCACTCTGCCTTGCGGGGGTGGGAGAGCTGCCGGGAAGTGTGTTCCACGGGAAAACTCGCGGTCTTCTGGGTGGCACGGAGGGCTTCCCTTTCCCCGGACACGACTCCAGGGACCCTGTTAACCGGGCACGATATGCCAAGGGTGGGGCCCGTTGCCCGGAGGGCTGCTTGTGGTTGGGGGCCTTCCTGCGCATGCGCGGCCCCACGTCTGGGCCTGAAACTAACCAGCCGCGGCTCGGACAAAAGCCATCTCCTGGGGGCCTCCCCCCTGTTCTTCCATCCGTAAAGGGGGACCCCTTTACGGATGGAAGAACAGGGGGATCTTCCCCGTGGTGGGTACGTGACGGAGGGGTCTCCGTGTTTTCCGCCACGTAGACAGGTTGCTCCCACCCTGGCCCCTTGTGTTTGAGCCCCTTGGAGGCAGAGGGCCGCCTATCCCGGGATGCAGGGGTCCTGCGGGGGTCAAGGGACGACGTGGACACTCTCCGGGCGAGAGAGGGCGCCTGCGCCCCGAGAGAGCCCCCGGCAAAATGCCCAGCCCTGGCCCCCATGGCTCCAGCTGCCTCCCCAGCCTCCTGCCATGCGGCCTGGTCCTGCTCACCCGGGCCCAGGTTCGCCGCAGGTGTTTGCCTTTTGCGGACACCAAGGACCGAGGGCCACGGATGCCTTCACGGGGAGGGGGGTTGGAGCTCTGGGGGACCGAGGTCTCGGCGGTCACAGTCGCTTCTTGCGGAGTTTAGGCCAGACTTTAGAGAGTGGAAGTTGCCAGGTCCAAGTTTGCCGCCAGGGGGCAGGGTGGGGCAGTTTGAACCAGGGCAAGACTCTTAACTGCCCAGGCAGGGCTTAGTCCTGAGTCCCCCGGCAGAACCCGTCGGTGGGCGTGGGTTCCGCTCGATGGGGCTGGCTCCACCGTGCGCGAAACCTTGCAGGCCCCCTTTTCCGGCCCCAGGTGCCCCGGTCTTCTCTGGGCACTCTGCCTTGCGGGGGTGGGAGAGCTGCCGGAAAGTGTGTTCCACGGGAAAACTCGCGGTCTTCTGGGTGGCACGGAGGGCTTCCCTTTCCCGGACACGACTCCAGGGACCCTGTTAACCGGGCACGATATGCCAAGGATGGGGCCCGTTGCCCGGAGGGCTGCTTGTGGTTGGGGGCCTTCCTGCGCATGCGCGGCCCCACGTCTGGGCC